>NC_134401.1:13913975-14513975 GCF_050003625.1 Haematobia irritans | reverse complement strand
TAGGTCGGATGGTATTGAAAATGGGCCATATCGGTCCACTTTTACGTATAGCCCCCATATAAAGGGACCCTCAGATTTGGCTTGTGGAGCCTCTAACAGAAGCATATTTCATCCGATTTGGCTGAAATTTGGTATATGGTGTTGGTATATGGTCTCTAACAACCATGCAAAAATTGGTTCACATCGGTCCATAATTATATATAGCCCCCATATAAACCGATCCCCAGATTAGGCTTGCGGAGCCTCAAAGAGAAGAAAATTTCATCCGATCCGGCTGAAATTTTGTACATGATGTTGGTATATGGTCTCTAACAACCATGCAAAAATTGGTCCATATCGGTCCTTAATTATATATAGCCCCCATCATTAGCGTAGCTAGACAATTTTCCTAGGGGGGCTATAGCCCCCCTAGCTGAAAATTTATAGACTGAAGTTATAGTTTCAATTAATGTTTTATTTCATAAAAATGAATAACAATATAGGCATCAAAATAACTCGACAATTAATTTATAATAAAGCAACTAAATGTAGTTCCACACTTTTCCCAGCAAAAGAATTGGGAGTTGTTCTAAAGGCACAACTTTAAAAGCACTTCGAAAAATGTCCTCACAAAGAAGTTAATTATTTAAACTACACAGGAAGTTTTTTACTTGATTTTTTTCATATTTTAATGCGTAATTTTTTGTTTTCTTAAAAAAAAAAGTAAGAATAAATAAAGTGGTACAAATTATTCAAATTTTGCCACAAAAATGCTAAATTCATTATAGAAATTTTTATAGAATTTTTGAAAATATTCGAGGGAAAACGTTTCAAACAAGCGTTAGAATGCATTAAAAATCATAAAAAATTTAAAAATAATTATTTTGGAAAATATAACAAAATTTTTTAATCCACATTCAAAACACTGAATTTGGATCACAACTTAAGAAGTGATGCAAATTCATTGCAACGGCTGTTGAAACGGTGGACATTCGTTCTATGACAATTTCATATCACATTCATCGCTTCTCCGCCAAGTTTGCACCACTTCCGGACCCAAAAAGAACATTTTCACTTCTTTTTGGCTATGCTTTTTTGCAGCATTATTAAGATATTAATTTATGAAAGAATAGTATCAATTACTATTTTTTTTAAATTAAATTGGCTAAACCAGACTAAACACAATAATAAAGAAGCTTTAGTTATTCAACTAAATCAAAAGTTCAACCACAGATTTATTTTATAAATATTCAGATTTCGGCAACTGCTACCACAACCAAAGTAATTCGATTGTGCATGAAAGTCTTCAGCGGAACTCTGTGCGGTTGTATATACTTGTTTAATTTTTAGAAAAATGTAAAATCGTAAATAGGTTTTCAAATTCTGGGGGGGCTAAAATTTTTCTGGGGGGTCTAAGCCCCCTCCCCAGAGGCCTTCCTACGCTTATGGCCCCCATATAAACCGATCCCCCGATTTGGCTTGCGGAGCCTCTAAGAAACGAAAATTTCATCCGATCCGGCTGAAATTTGGTACAATTTGCTTGTGTATGCCCAATAACAACCATCTCAAAATTGGACCGTATCGATCTATTTTATATATAGCCCCCAAATAAACCGATCCCAATCATAGAAAAATCACGATTGCCACTCGAGCCAAAAATAGTCTACCAAAATTTTATTGGCATAGAAAATTTTGTCAAAATTTTATTTCTGTAGAAAATTTTGTCAAAATTTTATGTCTTTAGGAAATTTTGTCAAAATATAATTTCTATACAAAATTTTGTCAAAAATTTATTTCTATAGAAAATTTTGTCAAAATTTTATTTTTATAGAAAATTTTGTCAAAATGTTATTTCTATAGAAAATTTTTTATTCTATAGAAAATTTTTTATTCTATAGAAAATTTTGTCAACATTTTATGTCCTAAGGAAATTGTGCCAAAATATAATTTCTATACAAAATTTTGTCAAAAATTTATTTCTATAGAAAATTTTGTCAAAATATTATTTCTATAGAGAATTATGAAGCATTTCATAGTTGGAGAGGAATATTTTGCAAAATCTTCCAAATCATCAAGAATTCTACCAAACAATAAAAAATCTGCCATTTTTGGTGGAATCGTGTTCATTATTGTATATAGCCCCCATAAAAAGCGATCCCCATATTTCAATTGTGGCTCTATAATTACCGCACAAAAGTTCATATCGGTTCGTAATTAGTTCTTTATACTGCTGAAGAATTGAATATATACGTATTTAATCGACCTTTCTTTTGTCTACAATATATCCCGCATGGACTAACTTACAATTTGGAAGATAATGTTAAGAAGTTTTAAGATGCCTTGCCATCGGCCGCAACCTAAGTAATTTAATTGTGGATGACCGTCTTTAGTAGAAGTTTCTAAGCAATCGATGGTGGAGGGTACATAAGATTCGGCTGTATATACTTTTTTTTATATATAATACATTTATTGTTATTGCTTCTAGTTCGGGCCATCTTGGTGTTTCTAAGCTATTTGAATTTGAAAAATAAATGGATTTTTTTTAATTTTTTTAACAATCTCCTCCACACTTTCTGAATTAAGTCTTTAATGCAATAACTTTTAAGCCCTTGTCGGATTTCTTGTCATTTTAATTTCCTACCAAAAAACTATTTTGCAAGTGACAAAGAGAACACCTCTTGGTGTGAAAATAGTAAACACGTTAATGATATTTACAGCGGCATCATGGTTTTCTCCATGAGAATCTTTTTTTCCTCCTTAAGCTTTTCTCGTCTATGCCCTCAGATATCTTGGGTATGTCCTGGTAGTTTCAGTTTAATTTGTCGTTAGAAACTCAAAAGAGGAGCAAAAAAGAAAAGGTGGCAAAGAGAATTCTGAACAAGTAAAAATAGTTTTATAACAGTTTACTATGCCACAAAGAAATGGAGTAAATTTTAATTAAGTTTTTCCGTTCTGGGGTTCTTGTTTTACCTTTTACTTTTTCTATTTTATTTTTTGGTTATTCTAGCCCAAGTTCTTCAAATGTATTTGTGGCTGTAAAAAATTTGGGGATCCTGGTTTAGTTTTCGCCATCTTTCCATATTGTCTGCCATTCAAAGCAATGTGTTTTGCTACACCAATGATGCCAGAAGTCAACAGCCAAGGTTGAGCTGGTCCGTGTCGTCGTTGCAATCACCAACTTTCACACGTTCATAAATTTCACTTGTAATGTTTTTAATGAAAATGGAAAATTTTAGTAGTATGACGGGAAATTGCAAAATGATGGCGGTAAAGCAAGAAAAACAAAAATTATCTAAAAACAAGTATAAACGGCCGTAAGTTCGGCCAGGCCGAATCTTATGTACCCTCCACCATGGATTGCGTAGAAACTTCTACGAAAGACTGTCAGCCACAATCGAATTACTTGGGTTGTGATAGCTTAAATAGTTTCTAAATTGTGTGTTAGTCCATACGTGGTATACATTAGACAAAAAAAAGTATGTGTAGGTAAGTCTACAAATAATTACGAATCGATATGGACTTTTTCACGGTACGTAGGGAGCCAGAATTGAAATATCGGGGTCGCTTATATGGGGGCTATATACAAATATTGATATGGACCAATTTTTGTGTGATTGGGGATCGATTTATCTGAGGGCTATATATAACTATAGACCGATATGGATCTAGTTAGGCATGGTCGTTAACGGCCATATACTAGCACAATGTACTAAATTTCAACTGACTCGGACGAAATTTGCTCCTCCAAGAGGCTCCAAAACCAAATCTCGGGATCGGTTTATATGGGGGCTATATATGATTATGGACTGATATGGACCACTTTTAACATGGTTGTTAAATATAATATACTAACCACGTACAAAATTTCAACCAGATCGGATGAATTTTGCTTCTCCAAAAGGCACCGGAGGTCAACTCTGGGGAACGGTTTATATGGGTGCTATATATAATTATGGACTGATATGAACCAATTCCTGCATGGTTGTTGGATACCATATACTAACATCACGTACCAAATTTCAACCGAATCGGATGAATTTTGCTCTTCCAAGGGGCTCCGGAGGTCAAATCTGGGGATCGGTTTATATGGGGGCTATATATAACTATGGACCGATTTCGACCAATTTTTGCATGGGAGTTTGAGGCCATATATTAACACCACGTACCAAATTTCAACTGAATCAGATGAATTTTGGTCTTCCAAGAGGCTCCGGAGGTCAAATCTGGTGATCGGTTTATATGAGGCCTATATATAATTATGGATTTTGCATGGTTGTTAGAGACCATATACTAACACCATGTACCAAATTTCAGCCGGATCGGATGAAATTTGCTTCTCTTAGAGGCTCCGAAAGCCAAATCGGGGGAACGGTTTATATGGGGGCTATATATAATTATGGACCGATGTGGACCAATTTTTGCATGGTTGTTAGAGACCATATACTAACACCATGTACCAAATTTCAGCCGGATCGGATGAAATTTGCTTCTCTTAGAGGCTTCGCAAACCAAATCGTGGGATCGGTTTATATGGGGGCTATATATAATTATGGACCGATCTGGACCAATTTTTGCATGGTTATTAGAGACCATATACTAACACCATGTACCAAATTTCAGCCGGATTGGATGAAATTTGCTTCTCTCAGAGGCCTTGCAAGCCAAATCGGGGGATCGGTTTATATGGGGGCTATATATAATTATGGACCGATGTGGACCAATTTTTGCATGGTTGTTAGAGACCATATACTAACACCATGTACCAAATTTGCTTCTCTTAGAGGCCTCGCAAGCCAAATTTGGGGGTCCGTTTATATGGGGGCTGTACGTAAAAGTGGACCGATATGGCCCATCTGCAATACCATCCGACCTACATCAATAACAACTACTTGTGCCAAGTTTCAAGTCGATAGCTTGTTTCGTTCGGAAGTTAGCGTGATTTCAACAGACGGACGGACGGACGGACGGACGGACGGACGGACATGCTCAGATCGACTCAGAATTTCACCACGACCCAGAATATATATACTTTATGGGGTCTTAGAGCAATATTTCGATGTGTTACAAACGGAATGACAAAGTTAATATACCCCCCATCCTATGGTGGGGGGTATAAAAAAAGAATGGAAACCACCGAACAATGAGTTTTTGGGGGCATTGTTAGCTTTAAGAGGAATTTTATTAAAGCGCATTAATTTTCTAATGAGAATCGGGTGGGTGCATTATCATTCGTGCGTGAAATGTGATATTGATGGAACAAAATTAAGGACAATTGACTTAATATTGTGTGGGTTTATATCTTTGTCAGATGGAAGATTTTCTAAGCAAACATTTGGAAGAATATATGGGTCAATAAAAGAAAATTGTTTACCTTGAAAAAATAATTGTAAAATAATGAAAATAAAAATAATAGGAATATGTCGAAATCGATACTTTGGCTAGAGTTACTATGTCTGACAAAAACTTCTAGGGTTACTCCTTAGACAGAAGACTGAATTGGAAAAATCATATCAAAGATAGTACTGAGAAATCCTACAGATGGTGGGTGCTGCCCGGTGGGCGGTGGTCTCTACATGGGGCCTGAATCCAAAGGTGAGGCACTGGATATGTGAGAGCGTAATTAGGCCAACGTTGACATACGCCTCCATAGTCTAAATGGACATCAATGGGCAGGAAGTGTATCATAGAAATTTTGCAACGGGTTCAACGGCCATATTGTCTTGGAGCAATGAAAACCAAGTCAACCAGAGCCTTGGAAATAATACTGGACTTAATATCTATAGAGGTTCAGATTAAAAGCGTAGCCTCAAAACGTGACGCATATATGAGAGCATACTGAGGCCAACCCTGAAATACGCATCGAAAGTCTGTGCAGAAAAGTGGTGGACTCTAAATGGGGCCTGAGCGTATGAGACCAATCCTGACATACACTGCGAAAGTCTGATGAATGTCATGGAAATTTTATAACGAGTTTAACGGGTATGTTGCCTTGGCATAACTGGGGCAATGAGGGTCACGTCAACCAGAGTCTTAGGGATGATACTGAACTTAAGATCCATAGAGGTTGAGATGAAAAGCGTAGACTCCATGCCTTGAAGAAATTGGAAGAATGGACGGAAACACGAAACATGGTGTACCAACAAATATGGGAGACGGTGGGTGAATTGGCGGATTCGTATATTTGAGGTGGTCATAGTTGCCGTGTGTGACATTATGACGCCAGTAAGATGGTCCTGGGAGAATGGGAAAGCCTGCACATGTTGTGCACTGTGCAGTAGAACGGTATGTTCTAAATTAGGCCTGAATCCAAGGGTGGCGAAGGAGCCACCGTGGTGCAATGGTTAGCTGCCCGCCTTGCATACACAAGGTCGCGGGTTCGATACCTGCTTCGACCGAACACCAAAAAGGTTTTCAGCGGTGAATTATCCCACCTCAGTAATGCTGGTGACATTTCTCAGGGTTTCAAAGCTTCTCTAAGTGGTTTCACTGCAATGTGGAACGCCGCTCGGACTCGGCTATAAAAAAGAGGTCCCTTGTCAATGAGCTTAACATCGAATCGGGCAGCACTCAGTGATAAGAGAGAAGTTCACCAATGTGGTATCACAATGGACTGAATAGTCTAAGTGATCCTGATACTTCGGGCTACCACCTAACCTAACCTAACCTAACCTAAGGGTGACGCATCGGATATATGAAAGCGTAATGAGGCTAATCCTGACATATGGCCGTCAGTGGAAAGGTGGTGAATCATAGAAATTTTACAACGGGTTCAACGGACATGTTGTCTTGGCATAACTGGGGCAATGAAGGGCACATCAACCAGAGCCTTAGAGATGATACTGGACTTAAGATCCATAGAGGTTTAGATGAATCGCGTAGCCTCCATGACTGGAATATGTTCGATGAATGGACTGGACTGGGGCGTAATGAGGCGAATCCTGACATACGCGTCGAAAGTCTTGTGGCCATCAGTGGAAAGGTGGTGAATCATAGAATTTTTACAAAGGGTTCAACGGACATGTTGTCTTGGCATAACTGGGCCAATGAAGGGCACATCAACCAGAGCCTTAGAGATGATACGGGACTTAAGATCCATAGAGGTGCAGATGAAAAGCGTAGTCTCCATGATTGGAAGATGTTGGAAGAATGGACTGGAACAGGAAACATGACGAACCATCAAAGGATAATAGGGCAGACCGTGGGTGTAATGGCGGATCCCGAAATAATCCATGATCGTATATCTGAGGTGGTCATTGCTGCCGAGTGAGACATTCTGACCACAGTTAAATGGTCCACGGAAGATGGGATTCAAGGCAAGATATCAGAGGAAAATAACTGCTATACCGATGGATCGAAGATGGATGAGGGAACGGAAATGGATGCTTCCTCCATTCAAGCCTCAATGACTTGAAGATGTTGGTGATGGTGGTCGGAAACATGAAATTGAAATTCACGGTTGGTGAATTTGCGAATCCCGCTAAAACTCATGATCGTATACCTGAGGTTGTCATGGTTGCCGAGTGTAACATTCTGACGCCAGTAAGATAGTCCTGGGAGAATGGGATCCCGGAACATATATTAGAGGGAAATAACTGCTACACCGATGGATCGAAGATGGATGAGAGGACGGGACGTGACGCCTCTTCCATTGCTTGAAGAGGTTGGTGAAGGTGGACGGAAACATGAAATTGAAATTCACGGTTGGTGAATTTGCGAATCCCGCGACAATTCATAATCGTATACCTGAGGTTGTCATGGTTGCCGAGTGTAACATTCTGACCCCAGTAAGATAGTCCTGGGAGAATGGGATCCCGGAACATATATTAGAGGGAAATAACTGCTACACCGATTGATCGAAGATGGATGAGAGGTCGGGAGTGGATGCCTCTTCCATTGCTTGAAGATGTTGGTGAAGATGGACGGAAACCCGAAATAGGGTAATAGGGGAGACCGTGGGTGTAATGGCGGATCGCGCAATAATCCATGGTCATTTATCTGAGGTGGTCATTGTTTATGACATTCTGACGACATAAATATGGTCCTGGGAAAATGCTATCCCAGAACAGAAACCAGAGTTAAATAACTGCTACACCGATGGATGGAAGATGGATGAGAGAACGGAAATAGGCGCCTCCTCCATTCACGACTCCAAGGGAGTCACCGTGGTGCAATGGTTAGCTGCCCGCCTTGCATACACAAGGTCGCGGGTTCGATACCTGCTTCGACCGAACACCAAAAAGGTTTTCAGCGGTGAATTATCCCACCTCAGTAATGCTGGTGACATTTCTCAGGGTTTCAAAGCTTCTCTAAGTGGTTTCACTGCAATGTGGAACGCCGCTCGGACTCGGCTATAAAAAAGAGGTCCCTTGTCAATGAGCTTAACATCGAATCGGGCAGCACTCAGTGATAAGAGAGAAGTTCACCAATGTGGTATCACAATGGACTGAATAGTCTAAGTGATCCTGATACTTCGGGCTACCACCTAACCTAACCTAAGGGTGACGCATCGGATATATGAAAGCGTAATGAGTCGAATCCTGGCACGTGGCCATCAGTGGATAGGAGGTGAATAATAGAAATTTTACAACGGGTTCAACGGACATGTTGTCTTGGCATAACTGGGGCAATGAAGGGCGCATCAAGCAGAGCCTTAGAGATGATACTGGACTTATGATCCATAGAGGTTCTGATGAAAAGCGTAGACTCCATGGCTGGAAGATGTTGGAAGAATGGACTGGACTGGGGTGTAATGAGGCGAATCCTGACATACGCGTCGAAAGTCTTGTGGCCATCAGTGGAAAGGTGGTGAATCATAGAATTTTTACAACGGGTTCAACGGACATGTTGTTTTGGCATAACTGGGGCAATGGATACCACTAAATCAGAGCCTTGTAGATGGTACTGGACTTAAGATCCATAGAGGTTCAGATGAAAAGTGTAGCCTCCATGACTGGAAGATGTTGGAAGAATGGACTGGAACAGGAAACACGACGAACCATCAAAGGATAATAGGGCAGACCGTGGATGTAATGACAGATCCCGAAACAAGTCATGATTGTATATCTAAGGTGGTCATTGTTGCCGAGTGAGACATTCTGACCACAGTTAAATGGTCCACGGAAGATGGGATTCAAGACAAGATATCAGAGGAAAATAACTGCTATACCGATGAATCGAAGACGGATGAGGGAACGGAAATGGATGCATCCTCCATTCAAGCCTCAATGACTTGAAGATGTTGGTGAAGGTGGACGGAAACATGAAATTGAAATTCACGGTTGGTGAATTTGCGAATCCCGATAAAATTCATGATCGTATACCTGAGGTTGTCATGGTTGCCGAGTGTAACATTCTGACGCCAGTAAGATAGTCCTGGGAGAATTGTATCCCAGAACAGATACCAGAGTGAAATAACTGCTACACCGATGGATCGAAGATGGATGAGAGAACGGAAATAGATGCCTCCTCCATTCACGATTCCATGGCTTCAAGATGTTGTAACAATGGACGGAAACACAAAACATGACGAACCAACAAACTATAGTATGGGAGACCGTGTGTGTAATGACGGATGCCGCATTAAACGATGATCGTATATCTGAGGTGGTCATGGCTGTCGAGTGTGACATTCTGACGACAGTTAAATGGTCCTAGGAAAATGGTAAACCAGAGGGAGGAAGGGGCGGGCTTATATGTGGAGGACCCAGACACCGAGATCCTATTCCAATTACTGGACCACACCTCAAGTCAGCAGGCAGCACTTCTGCCATAACGGAATGTATTAAATATGAACATTTTCCAGATTACCAGAGGACAGTGAAGGCATTAGCAGACTTTACGCTTTAATCACGAACCGTATTGGAATGCAAACTCATCATCAAACCATCAACATGCCGAAATAAGAAGAAATGAGAGCACATCATCGCCGATGTAGGATGATGTATGTAGGGCGTGGTTTGGCGATGATGGGACCTTGGAACACATCCTTTGTGACTAAGTTGCCTTTACTAAGAATAGAGGGGACGAGGGGATTCGCGTGGTTTGGCGATGATGGGACCTTGGAACACATCCTTTGTGACTAGGTTGCCTTTACTAAGAAAAGAGGGGACGAGGGGATTCGCATCCTGGCTTATCTAGGAAACAAGGACTGAAAACAAATTGTATCGCCATCCGGTGCTCATATTCATAAAAATGTGCTAGTTGCTCGACCATGATTGCCACGGCTCTTCTGTCTATTGTGCTAGTCTTTTGAGTATCTCTGCAGCCTTTTTCTTTGTGGGGTCATCCTGTAGTTTTTTCGACGCATTTCTGACTCATTATCGCTTTATGTGTCAACTACGTTCCTACGTTCATCTTATCACCAACTCATTTGCTCAGGCACCCAAACGAAATATGATGGGGATCGTGTTGTATTTCTATTGCTCAACGAGAACTGATATCCAATACGGTTCGTGTGGCATTGCGTTTCCGTATATGGGAAGAGGATCTCGGAGTGGTGGTTCACCATGCTTACGTTATGTCATCCACCTGCGCTCTATCGAAGTAACTGTTTTTTCCTTTGGGAACTTTTAGAACCCTCCCGACTCCCTGATTTATCAAAATTATCCTGAAGAGAGATGGTCGCTTCTCGTTCGTGTTCATCGACCTTCCATTGGCCACCAGAGCTTAAGCGCCGCCGATATTAATCCAGTGGACCACTGTAACTGTCGATGGTTGCTTCCCGTTCGTATTCATTTACCATGGCGTCAAAATAAATTCCGAATATTCTGAGCAAACAAGCTATTCGGCCGCAGACCATAGACATTCCAATAGTACTCACGCTCTTCACGATCAGCCCTCATCCACCAAGAATGATCTAAAAAGGAGGTATCATTTCGCTTCATTTCAACAGCACAATAGCCACTAAAATCTCCGGAACTCAATCTGAAGCTTTTAGAGGAGTAAGGTTGTCACTAAGACCAAAAGTTTTGATCCTCTTAAAATGTCATTTCGCGGGAAATGGCGAACAATACCGCAGAATCATTTTCGTTTCAACAGGACTCATCACTATCGCACTCAGTGGGCGTCAACTACGAATTGCTTAACTAGGAGGATCCTCACTTAATTTCTACCACATAATAGTCCCATTATTACTTGATTTCAAAGCGTTGGGGATAATCGAAGACGGTAACAGGTTGGCTGATAAGTCTCCGGTCTGACACATAGATGACGTCGCTAGTATTAAATGCATACTATTTTTATATAGTACCAATCTTCAAATGATTCGTGTCAAAATTTGACGTCTGTAAGTCAATTAGTTTGTGAGACAGAGCGTCTTTTGTGAAGCAACTTTTGTTATTGTGAAAAAAAATGAAAAAAAAAGGAATTTCGTGTGTTGATAAAATACTGTTTTCTGAAGGGAAAAATACGGTGGAAGCAAAAACTTGGCTTGATAATGAGTTTCCGGACTCTGCCCCAGGGAAATCAACAATAAGTGATTGGTATGCAAAATTCGAGCGTGGTGAAATGAGCACGGAGGACGGTGAACGCAGTGGACGCCCGAAAGAGGTGGTTACCGACGAAAACATCAAAAAATCCACAAAATGATTTTGAATGACCGTAAAATGAAGATGATCGAGATAGCAGAGGCCTTAAAGATATCAAAGGAACGTGGTGGTCATATCATTCATCAATATTTGGATATGCGGAAGCTCTGTGCAAAATGGGTGCCGCGCGAGCTCACATTTGACCAAAAACAACAACGTGTTGATGATTCTGAGCGGTGTTTGCATCTGTTAACTCGTAATACACCCGAGTTTTTCCGTCGATATGTGACAATGGATGAAACATGGCTCCATCACTACACTCCTGAGTCCAATCGACAGTTGGCTGAGTGGACAGCGACCGGTGAACCGTCTCCGAAGCGTGGAAAGACTCAAAAGTCCGGTGGCAAAGTAATGGCCTCTGTTTTTTGGGATGCGCATGGAATAATTTTTATCGATTATCTTGAGAAGGGAAAAACCATCAACAGTGACTATTATATGGCGTTATTGGAGCGTTTGAAGGTCGAAATCGCGGCGAAATGGCCCCATATGCAGAAGAAAAAAGTGTTGTTCCACCGTGCCACAAGTCATTGAGAACGATGGAAAAAATTTATGAATTGGGCTTCAAATTGCTTCCCCAACCACCGTATTCTCCAGATCTGGCCCCCAGCAACTTTTTATGCCCTCCATCATAGGATGGGGGTATATTAACTTTGTCATTCCGTTTGTAATACATCGAAATATTGCTCTAAGACCCCATAAAGTATATATATATATATATATATATATATATATATATATATATATATATATATATATATATATATATATATATATATATATATATATATATATATATATATATATATATATATATATATATATATATATATATATATATATATATATATATATATATATATATATATATATATATATATATATTCTGGGTCGTGGTGAAATTCTGAGTCGATCTAAGCATGTCCGTCCGTCCGTCCGTCCGTCCGTCCGTCTGTTGAAATCACGCTAACTTCCGAACGAAACAAGCTATCGACTTGAAATTTGGCACAAGTAGTTGTTATCGATGTAGGTCGGATGGTATTGAAAATGGGCCATATAGGTCCACTTTTACGTATAGCCCCCATATAAAGGGACCCTCAGATTTGGCTTGTGGAGCCTCTAACAGAAGCATATTTCATCCGATCCGGCTGAAATTTGGTATATGGTGTTGGTATTTGGTCTCTAACAATCATGCAAAAATTGGTCTACATCGGTCAATAGTTATATATAACCCCCATATAAACCGATCCCCAGATTTGGCTTGTAGAGCCTCTCAGAGAAGCATATTTCATCCGATCCGGCTGAAATTTGGTACATGGTGTTGGTATATGGTCTCTAACAATCATGCAAAAATTGGTCCACATCGGTCCATAATTATATATAGCCCCCATATAAACCGATCCCCAGATTTGGCTTGCGGAGCCTCAAAGAGAAGCAAATTTCATCCGATGCGGCTGAAATTTGGTACATGGTGTTGGTATATGGTCTCTAACAACCATGCAAAAATTGGTCCACATCGGTCCATAATTATATATAGACCCCATATAAACCGATCTCCAGATTTGGCTTGCGAAGCCTCAAAGAGGAGCAAATTTCATCCGATCCGGCTAAAAGTTGGTACATGATATTGGTATATGGTCTCTAACAACCGTGCAAAAATTGGTCCACATCGGTCCATAATTATATATAGCGCCCATATAAACCGATCCCCAGATTTGGGTTGCGGAGCCTCAAAGACAAGCAAATTTCATCCGATCCGCCTGAAATTTGGTACATGATATTGGTATATGGTCTCTAACAAACATGCAAAAATTGGTCCACATCGGTTCATAATTATATATAGCCCCCATATAAACCGATCCCCATATTTGGCTTGCGAAGTCTCCAAGAGAAGCAAATTTCATCCAATCCGGTTGTAATTTGGAACATGGTGTTAGTATATGATCTTTAACAACCGTGCCAGAATTGGTCCATATCTGTCCATAATTATATATAGCCCCCATATAAAGCATTCTCCAGATTTGACGTCCGGAGCCTCTTGGAGGAGCAAAATTCAGCCGATCCGGTTCAAATTAGGCACGTGGTGTTAGTATATGGTCGCTAACAACCATACCAAAATTGGTCCAATCACACAAAAATTGGTCCATATCGGTTCATAATCATGGTTGCCACTGGAACCAAAAATAATCTACCAAAATTTTATTTCTATAGAAAATTTTGTCAAAATTTTATTTCTATAGAAAATTTTGTCCAAATTTTATTTCTATAGAAAATTTTGTTCAAATTTTATTCGGTTCATAATCATGGTTGCCACTTGAGCCAAAAATAATCTACCAAGATTTTATTTCTATAGAGAATTTTGTCAAAAGTTTATTTCTATAGAAAATTTTGTTAAAATTTTATTTCTGTAGAAATTTTTGTCAAAATTTTCTTTCTATAGAAAATTTTGTTAAAATTTTTATTTCTATAGAAAATTTTGTGAAAATTTTATTTCTATAGAAAATTTTGTTAACATTATATTTCTGTAGAAAATTTTGTCAAAATTTTATGTATACTTTGTCAAACTGAATTATATACGCATTGGATCAATCTTTTTTGATTTAATATATACCACGTATGGACTTACATACAATTTAGAAGATGGTGTTAGGAGTTTTTAAGATACCTTGCCATCGGCAAGCGTTACCGCAACTTAAGTAATTCGATTGTGAATGGCAGTGTTTAGATGAAGTTTCTACGTAATACATGATGGAGGGTACATAAGCTTCGGTCTGGCCGAACTTACGGCCGTATATACTTGTTCTTGTTCTCAGACCTCAAAAGGATGCTCACAGAAAAGAAATTTGGTTGCAATGAAGAGGTGATCGCCGAAACTGAGGCCTATTTTGAGGCAAAACCGAAGGAGTACTACCAAAATGGTATCAAGAAATTGGAAGGTCGTTATAATCGTTGTATCGCTCTTGAAGGGAACTATGTTGAATAATAAAAACGAATTTTGACAAAAAAATTGTGTTTTTCTTTGTTAGACCGGGGACTTATCAGCCAACCTGTTAGATTATCCCCTTTTAGGAATGCTGGTGACATTTCAAAGAGTTTCAAAGTTTCTCTAAGTTGTTTCCCCGCAATGTGGAACCCCGTTTATACTCGACTGTAAAAAAAAGGTACCTTGTCATTGAGCTAAACATAGAATCGGCCAGCACTCAGTGATAAGAGAGCAGTTCACCACTGTGGTATCACAATGGACGGAATAGTCTAAGTGTGCCTGAAATATCGGGTTGCCATTATACCTAACCTAACCATCATCTGAAGACGATGTTTCGCAGGGCCAAATGGCCCTAAATACTGCAGAGCCACTTTCGTGCAGCGTGTGAAGGCTTGGTCGGCCGTTTGAAGGCCATAGACTCGAGCCAGATTGGACAAATCTAAAGTGATCTCCATTAGGTTAAAAAAAATTTTCTCCAACTAACTCATGATGAGAATTCTCCAACTAACTTATGTTGAAAATTCTTCCTCTTATAATTTCTTATTCACTGTATGATATACTCAAACAAATAATTAAACTAAAATACATTTTTTCTTATACTCTTCTTCCGGGCCCTGTGACCATATTGCATGTCACAAAGTCCATTGCATAGATCCATTTTCTTTTGGTTTTTAATCTTCAGCCTAATGGCTCACACCCTAAGACCCTCTGTGTGGATATTAATGGCAGTGGTGGTTGCAACCAATCGCTTCGCTTGGTATCAACGATTTTTCTTGGAAATGAAATCATAAATTCCATAAGATGCTGCAATATTTTCCCTGTGGTATTTATGCAGCATTACATATTTCTTTAAAGTTCAATTCGTTTTGTACTAAATCCTCAATTACCCACGCAAACCACGTCTTCACTTTTTCTCTGTGTGTTTTTTGAAGAGAAGCAGCGAAAAAACGAACATGAGAATGGCTGTCTAGTAAAGGACGAAAGGCATGATATCCTCCATACTTGTGGCAACATTTTTTGAGGTTCTAGCTGTTGCTATCGCTGGTGATATGTCTTTGGAGAAAAAAAAAGAAAAAAGAGTTGGATATTGCCAAGGAACCACTAGAATTTCGTGGGGAAGTGGGTTGGGATTTGGGAAGTTAGATTGTCTTACACTCATGTTCTTTACCGCCACTTCCTCTTCATTGGTGATTTTTTACACTGCTAGTGATTTTTTTCCACTTGAGGAATATTCTTAGTCTTTTCGTTTCTAGATTACGTTTTATTTCTGTTTTTCGCTTTGGTATTTGGTCTTAATTCTCTGTGTTCCGTGTGGTGTTCAACTTTATGACAAAGTACTTTATCATTTGAGATAAAGTGCATCATTTTGTACAGGTTTCGTTTATGGTGCAACATTTCACTTTTGTATCATTCGGGAAGTGATGTGGATACTCTACGTTAAGTTGAAGATGGAATGATCTGATATATGAAACTATGAAATCTATTGAACTTGCTTTGACGGTTGAAGGAAGGCTGACGATAGATCTCTTTACAAAATCACATCATTAATGCCTTGGCCATTAAAGTTTTTTTTTTGTCTGAACTAAGGTTTCCCTTTTAGAAAATGTTGTCCAGTATTATCCCAATTTTGTCAAGTATTTTTGATTCACATATAACTTAAGGGGCTTCCATTATTCGTTATTTACTCCAACTTCACGTCATACTCAATTCTTAACCACTCATGCATGCATTTACTATTCTTACAAAGCTCTATCCAGCATGTGACATTTGGGTTTTTGCTTACCACCTGCAGGAAGGTAAGTGCATACGAAAAAAAAAAACTCAAAACTAGTTGACACTTTTGGATAGCAGTTAGGGATTGTAGTCAGAATCCGAAAGTCGAATTTTCGTAATTGTGAATTTTTCACAATTTGGAAAAGTCTTTTTTTCATAGCTTTAGACTTCTTTAAAATGTTGACAAGTAAAGAAAGTCTAAAGCCAGTCGGGGTAGACTATATTATACCCCGATCCATTTGGTCGTTCTACATTTTTAATCCTTTAAATTTGTTATATTATATATAAAGGATTATATTTCCACGTATTTTACATGAATCGACCTAAAACTTTGGCCTCCGTGATCATATGAATCTAAATCGGGCTATATCTAAAACTGAAGCGATTTTTTACCAAATTTGGTAGTAAATATGTTCTAAAATCATTAAGGACCTATTCCTTTGCCCTATTACTTTTGCCAAATTTGAAGTCGATTAGTTTAGACCTGAGACCTGTAATGTGATCACACAAATGTGTTCACAGACGCACACATGGACAGGCAGACAGGGCTAGATCGACTCAGGGGGCACTGTTACACTAAAAAAAAATATTTACGTTATATTAAAGATTTCGCAACCTAAATTTTAGGATGCGAAATTTACAAAATATTAAGGACAAATTTCTTTAAAATAATGAAATTTTAATTAAAATAAAGTTTATAATCTTTGCTTCAAAAATTTTATACCCTCCACCATAGGATGGGGGTATATTAACTTTGTCATTCCGTTTGTAACACATCGAAATATTGCTCTAAGACCCCATAAAGTATATATATTCTGGGTCGTGGTGAAATTCTGAGTCGATCTGAGCATGTCCGTCCGTCCGTCTTTTGAAATCACGCTAACTTCCGAACGAAAGAAGCTATCGACTTGAAACTTGGCACAAGTAGTAGTTATTGATGTAGGTCAGATGGTATTGCAAATGGGCCATATCGGTCCACTTTTACGTATAGCCCCCATATAAACGGACCCCCAAATTTGGCTTGTGATTGCTCTAAGAGAAGCAAATTTCCAATTCGATCCGGCTGAAATTTGGTACATGGTGTTAGTATATGGTCTCTAACAACCATGCAAAAATTGGTCCATATCGGTCCACTTTTACGTATAGCACCCATATAAACGACCCCCAAATTTGGCTTGCGATCGCTCTAAGAGAAGCAAATTTCATCCGATCCGGCTTAAATTTGGTACATGATGTTAGTATATGGTCTCTAATGACAATGCAAATATTGGTCCATATTGGTCCATAACTATATATAGCCCCCATATAAACCGATCCCCCGATTTGGCTTGCGGAGCCTCTAAGAGAAGCAAATTTCATCCGATCCGGCTGAAATTTCGTACATGATGTTAGTATATAGTCTATAATGACCATGCAAAAATTGGTCCACATCGGTCCATAATTATATATAGCCCCCATATAAACCGATCCCCCGATTTGGCTTGCGGAGCCTCTAAGAAACGAAAATTTCATCCGATCCGACTGAAATTTGGTACATGGTGTTGGTATATGTTCTCTAATGACCATGCAAAAATTGGTCCATATCGGTCCATAATTATATATAGCCCCCATATAAATCGATTCCCAGATTTGTCCTCCGGAGCCTCTTGGAGGAGCAAAATTTATCCGATCCGGTTGAAATTTGGAACATGGTGTTTGTATGTGGTCTCTAACAAACAAAAATTGGTCCATATCGGTTCATATTCATGGTTGCCACTCGAGCCACAAATAGTCTACCAAAATTTTATTTTTATGGAAAACATTGTCAAAATGTTATTTCTATTGAAAATTTTGTCAAAAATTTATTTCTATAGAAAATTTTGTCAAAATTGTATTTCTATGGAAAATTTTGTAAAAATTGTATTTCTATAGAAAATTTTGTCAAAATTTCATTTCTATAGAAAATTTTGTCAAAATTTTATTTCTATAGAAACTTTAAACTTAATTATATACGTGTTTAATCGGCCTTTTTTAGTTTAATATATAATACGTATGGACTACCTTGTAATTGAGAAGACGGTGTTAGGAAGTTTTAAGATACCTTGCCATCGGCAAGTGTTAACGCAGCCCAAGTAATTCGATTGTGAATGACGGTCTTCAGTAGAAGTTTCTACGCAATCCATGGTGGAGGTACATATGCTTCGGCCTGGCCGAACTTACGGCCGTATATACTTGTTTTCATTAAATTTAGGACACAAATTTTGTACATTTTGTACATGTTACCAGCATTACTGAGATGGGATAATCCACCGCTGAAAAACTTTTTGGTGTTCGGTCAAAATTTTATTTCTATAGAAAATTTTGTCAAAATTTTATTTCTATAGAAAAGTTTTGTCAAAATTTTATTTCTAAAGAAAATTTTGTCAAAATTTTATTTCTATAGAAATATTTGTCACAATTTTATTCCTATAGAAAAAATTTGTCAAAATTTTATTTCTATAGAATTTAAAAAAATTAGAAATTCGATTAAGCGTAGTCGATAGCTATATAAAAATCGACTTAGACGTTTTTGTGACAAAAATTCGATTTTTGTATCCCTAATGCAAGTGTATGCAATGACTCTCCTATCGATCTTATAATGTCCTGTAGGTAAGTGTATTGGTGTATGTTCTACGACAGTATATACTTAACTGAGATATAGGGATTTTTGAGAGAGATGCCCAAAACTATAAACACACACACATATACATATATCCCGTTGAATATTTGTATATGTGTGCATGCTTTTATATCATATCACTTGAACATAGAATCTGCAACATTGTTTCCATTTAAATTTCTTTGCATTTACATGTTTTAACAGAATTTCAAATGTTTGATAAATTTGTGGTTTATATGGATTTTTTAATGCAAAATTTTATTTATATAGAGAATTTGGTCAAAATTTTATTTGTATAGAAAATTTTGTCATAATGTTATTTCTATAGAAATTTTTGTCAAAATTTTATTTCTATTGAAAATATTGTCAACATTTTATTTCTATAGAACATTTTGTCAAAATTTTATTTCTATAGAAAATTTTGTCAAAATTTTATTTCTATAGAAAATGTGTCACCATTTTATTTCTATAGAAATTTTCTCAAAATTTTATTTCTATAGAAATATTTGTCAAAATTTTAAGTCCATAGAAATTTTTGTGAAAATTTTCACAAAATTTTATTTCTATAGAAAATTATGTTAAAAATTTTATTTCTATAGAAAATTTTGTTAAAAATTTTAGTTCTATAGAAAATTTTGTTAAAAATTATATTTTTATAGAAAATTTTGTCAACATTTTATTTCTATAGAAAATTTTGTTAAAAGTTTATTTCTATAGAAAATTTTATTTTTATAGAAAATTTTGTCAAAATTTTATTTTTATAGAAAATTTTTCCAAATTTTATTTTTATAGAAAATTTTATTTTTATAAAAAATTTCTGTCAAAATTTTATTTCTATAGAAAATGTTTACAAAATTCTATTTCTATAGAAAATTTTCACAAAATTGTATCTCTATAGAAAATTTTCACAAAATTTTATTTATATAGAAAATGTTGTCAAATTTTTATTTCTAAAGAAATTTTATAAAAATTTTATTTCTATAGAAAATTTTGTCAAATTTTTTCTTTCTAAAGAACATTTTGTCAAAATTTTATTTCTATAGAAAATTTTTCAAAATGTTATTTTTATAGAAAATTTTATTTTTATAGAAAATTTTGTCAAAATTTTATTTCTATAGAAAATTTCTTACAAAATTCTATTTCTATAAAAAAATGTTAAAAAAATATTATCTCTATAGAAAATTTTCACAAAATTTTATTTTTATACAAAATGTCAAATTTTTCTTTCTAATGAAATTTTATCAAAATTTTATTTCTATAGAACATTTTCACAAAATTGTATTTCTATTGAAAATTTTGTCAAAATTTTATTTCTATTGAAAATTTTGTCAAAATTTTATTTCTATAGAAAATTTTGTTAAAAATTTTATTTCTATAGGAAATTTTGTTAAAAATTTTATTTCAAAAGAGGAAAAGTATGCTTGTCAAATTTATTTGGACAAAGCCCTATAGACTGCAAGATGGTTGGATGGACAGCTGTTTCGAAATTACACAGCATCCTCTACTTGTGACAAAACTATCAACCAATTATCAGAATAAATTCGGGTAGTTCACTAAGCCCAAAATGAACTACACCTGAACCTTCCGAAAAAAGGTTTGCGATAGTCGGCTATTGCCAAAATTTGCAAGCATAATTTTATTTCTATAGAAATTTTTCTCAAATTTGTATTTCTATAGAAAATTTTCTTAAAATTTTATTTCTATAGAAAAATTACTAAAAATTTTAATTCTATAGAAAAATTTCTAAAAATTTAATTTCTTTAGAAAATTTTGTCAAAATTTTATTTGTATAGTAAATTTTGTCAAAATTTTATTTCTATAGTAAATTTTGTCAAAATTTTAATTCTATAGAAAATTTTTCCAGCATTTGATTTCTATAGAAAATTTTGTCAAAATTTTATTTCTGTAGAACATTTCCTCAAAATTTTATTTGTATACAAAATTTTGTCCAAATTTTATTTCTATAGATAACTTTGTCAAAATTTTATTTCTATAGAAAATTTTGTAAAAAAATTATTTCTATAAAAAACTTTGTCATATTTTTCTTTCTACAGAAAATTTTGTCAAAATTTTATTTCGATAGAAATATTTGTCAAAATTTTATTTCTATGGGAAATTTTGTCATAGTTTTATTTCTTTAGAAAATGTTGGCGAAATATTATTTCTAAAGAAAATGTTGTCAAAATTTTATTTCTTTCGGTTTGTTGGTTTTTGTTGTTGTTGATTTCATCTTAAATCCATGCATTGGTTAAACTACAAGTGTAGCTTAATCAAAAGAGGAGAAGTATGCTTGTCAAATTTATTTGGACAAAGCCCTATAGACTGCAAGATGGTTGGATGGACAGCTGTTTCGAAATTACACAGCATCCTCTTCTTGCGACAAAACTATCAACCAATTATCAGAATAAATTCGGGTAGTTCACTAAACCCATAATGAACTACACCTGAACTTTCCGAAAAAAGGTTTGCGATAGTCGGCTATTGCCAAAATTTGCAAGCATAATTTTATTTCTACAGAAATTTTTCTCAAATTTTTATTTCTATAGAAAATTTTCTTAAAATTTTATTTCTATAGAAAATTTTCTTAAAATTTTATTTTTACAGAAAAATTTCTAAAAATTGTATTTCTTTAGAAAATTTTCTCAAAATTTTATTTTTATAGAAAATTTTGTCAAAATTTTATTTCTATAGAAAATTTTGTAAAGAATTTATTTCTATAGAAAATTTTGTCATATTTTTCTTTCTAACGAAAATTGGTCAAAATTTTATTTCTATAGAAATATTTGTCAAAATTTTATGTCTATAGAAAATTTTGTCAAAATTTTATTGTTTTAGAAAATTTTGACAAAATTTTATTTCTATAGGAAATTTTCTAAAAATTATATTTCTATAGAAAATTTTGTCAAGATTTTATTTAATAGAAAATTTTGTCAAGATTTTATTTCATAGAAAATTTTGTCAAAATTTTATTTCTATAGAAAATTTTGTCATAATTTTATTTCTATAGAAATATTTGTCAAAATTTTATTTCTATAGAAAATTTTGTCAAAATTTTATTTCTATAGAAATATTTGTCAAAATTTTAAGTCCATAGAAAATTTTGTAAAAAAATTATTTCTATAGAAAATTTTGTCAAAATTTTATTTCTATAGAAAATTTTGTCAAAATTTTATTTCTATAGAAAATTTTGTCATAATTTTATTTCTATAGAAAATTTTGTCATAATTTTATTTCATAGAAAATTTTGTCGAAATTTTATTTTTATACAAAATTTTGTCAAAATGTTATCTCTATAGAAATATTTGTCAAAATTTTATGTCTATAGAAAATTTTGTCAAAATTTTATTTCTATAGAAATATTTGTCAAAATTTTATGTCTATAGAAAATTTTGTAAAAAATTTATTTCTATAGAAAATTTTGTCAAAATTTTATTTCTATAGAAAATTTCGTCAAAATTTTATTTCTATAGAAAATTTTGTCATAATTTTATTTCTATAGAAAATTTTGTCATAATTTTATTTCTATAGAAATATTTGTCAAAATGTTAAGTCTATAGAAAATTTTGTAAAAAATTTATTTCTATAGAAAATTTTTTTTCAAAATTTTATTTCTATAGAAAATTTTGTCACAATTTTATTTCTATAGACAATTTTGTCAAAATTTTATTTCTATAGAAAATGTTATCAAGTTTTTATTTCTATTAAAATTTTGTCAAAACTTTATTTCTATAGAAAATTTTATCAAGGTTTTATTTCTATTAAAATTTTGTCAAAACTTTATTTCTATTGAAAATTTTTTCAAAATTTTATTTCTATATACATTTTTTTCAAAATTTTATTTCTATAGAAAATGTTCTCAAAATTTTATTTCTATAGAAAATTTTTATTTTTGTAGAAAAGTTAGTCAAAATTTTATTTCTATTGAAAATTTTGTCAAATTTTATTTCTATAGAAAATTTTGTCAACATTTTATTTCTATAGACAATTTTGTCAACATTTTATTTCTATAGAAAATTTTATCAAGATTTCATTTCTATAGAAAATTTTGCCAAAATTTTATTTCTATAGAAAATTTTGTCATCATTTTATTTCCGTAGAAAATTTTGTCAAAATTCGCTAAATCAAAAATAAAATTCCAATGCAAAAATAATAAATTTTATATAAATTGTCTTTTTTGCCTTCAAACAATTGTGATCACATTTTTTTAGAATATTTCCGGTTATTTCCACTTCAATTGTTTAACTAAATATTTTCTTCTTATCCAAGTGTTATGGAAATTCATGAGAATTTCCTACCAATATCTTGAACAAGGTTATATTTACATGTGAACTGATATCAAGAAGCCATACCAACAAATTCACGAATAAATCAAACACATATCGTCCTTCTTCTTTGATTGCCATAAAATGCTTTGCTACCTTCAAGTGTTATTACTCGAAATCGGAGATTTATAGCTTTTACATTTGCATAAATAGGGTTAAGCAACGGTTACGCCTTTCGTTGGAATTTCGTTTTTCATTTAAAATGTAAAGATATGTTAATCCGCAATAAAATGGGATTGTTTTCGGTAAATTGAGCAGAAGGCGAGGCAAGTAAAAAAATACGAAAGAAGAAAAGAGTTGATGTTGCAGAAACATACGAGTAAAGAACGTTTGGCGTGAAACGTTTATACTGGAACGACAAGCTAATGATTTGCCCAACAGTATTTAAATTCGACTGCACCAGGAGAACAAAAAATTCAATGATATATTTTTGCAATAGTTCAATGAAATTAGCCAAATCACAAAAAAAAAAAATAATCCAAAATAAAAAAAAAAACTTAATTCTTTTAATACGAGCCATGATTAGGTTTTTAAAATCTGATGCCAATTTAGATCTCTACATGACACAGTTTTTCTTTTCTACCCCTAAAATTTTATTTTATTGCCCCATTTATCTTTTTAAATTTCTCCGTATAATTTGAGATTGCTGTTTTTTATTTTATTTTAACTACATATTACTTTGTCGTCATCATCATCATCATCTCTACAATATTTGAATAGCAATTTGTTTAATTAAAAAGAAAATACCAAATGTCTAGATTTTTTGCCTCATACATTTTAAAATTTTAATATAGGTCCTATGCTCAGTTGAGGTTGTAATTTATGTACCCCAACTATTTCCTATTGAAATTCTTTAGTCATAAAACAAAAACATACAAAAACGAAGAAAAAGAAAAACTAATTTTTCATAAAATAAACCATAAATTGTTTACCTCAGACTACCATCGAGGCAAAAATACAGCACAAAAGAAAAAAAAAGAGGGCGGTAACTGTTGGAATGAATAAAGTTGTATTATGTTTTGTATGCAAAAACTTAATCAAATCTTTAGGTAACTGAAAATGTGAAGAACGATTTTAAAATATAGTGAGAGGGTTATTGATTTGGTAGCACATATTAGGTCTATAAAATTAAAAAAAAAATGGTTTAAATCGGTCTAGGTTTTTGGTATAGACTCCATACAACTCAATCCTCTCAAATTAGACTAATTGGGAAACGTATAAATTCAGAATTTGATATAGTCTTTATTTGTAGATAGCCGAACCAATTTTATTGAGGCATTGTACTCCATAAAATCCATCCAAATTCTATTTATCATAAAGTAACCTGCTACGGGGAGTTGTTTAAGGAAACTCTTATATTTGATCCACGGTCGTGGGTACTTAAAATTAGACCCTCCTGAACATATGGCCGTATATGATCGTTATTAATATAAATGATTCAGTTCGGAATTGTTATATTTCTTTCTTACAAAGAAGCTAAAAATACATTTGTATTGGAGTGGCTCGAAATACTGGAAAGTGGCTACAAATTGTATGTTTACATGAGTCCAATTTTTATACTAGATATCCCTGACAGACTTCTGGTTATTTTCCTATACGCTCTTACGTCCAATATGAACCGTTCTTGTGTACGTCATTTCAATTACTCTTAGGTCTATCCCACATATCGTTTCCAGTCTATACTTCGGTCCAATCTTGGGACTAGTCTTTGGTTGGTCCTTCGGCTTAGCCCTCCATTAGACTTCTGTTCGTCCTTAAGTCTGTCTTTCGACAGAATTTATATATTTTTTATACCCTCCACCATAGGATGGGGGTATATTAACTTTGTCATTCCGTTTGTAACACATCGAAATATTGCTCTAAGGCCCCATAAAGTATATATATTCTGGGTCGTGGTGAAATTCTGAGTCGATCTGAACATGTCTGTCCGTCCGTCTGTTGAAATCACGCTAACTTCCGAACGAAACAAGCTATCGACTTGAAACTTGGCACAAGTAGTTGTTATCGATGTAGGTCGGATGGTATTGCAAATGGGCCATATCGGTCCACTTTTACGTATAGCTTCCATATAAACGGACGCCCAAATTTGGCTTGCGATTGCTCTAAGGGAAGGAAATTTCTTCCGATCGGGCTGAAATTTGGTACATGGTGTTAGTATGTGGTCTCTAATAACCATGCAAAAATTGGTCCACATCGGTCCATAATTATAGATAGCCCCCATATAAACCGATCCCCCGATTTGGCTTGCGGAGCCTCTAAGAGAAGAACCTCTAAGAGAAGATGGTGTTGGTATATGTTCTCTAATGACCATGCAAAAAATGGTCCACATCGACCCATATAAGCCGATCCCCAAATTTGACCTCCGGAGCCACTTAGAGGAGCAAAATTCATCCGACCCGGTTGAAATTTGGTACGTGGTGTTAGTATATGGTCTCTAACAACCATGGAAGAATTGGTCCATATTGGTCCATAATTATATATAGCCCCCATATAAATCAATCCCCAGATTTGTCCTCCGGAGCCTCTTGGAAGAGCAAAATTCATCCGATCCGGTTGAAATTTGGAACATGGTGTTAGAATGTAGTCTCTAACAAACACGCAAGAACTGGTCCATATCGGTCCATAATTATATATAGCCCCCATATAAACCGTTCCCCAGATTTGATCTCCGGAGCCTCTTGGAGGAGCAAAATTCATCCGCTCCGGTTGAAATTTGCAACGTGGTGTTAGTATAAGGCCGCTAATAACCATGCCAAAATTGGTCCATAGTTATATATAGCCGATCCCCGATCACACAAAAATTGGTCCATATCGGTTCATAATCATGGTTGCCACTCGAGCCAAAAATAATCTACCAAAATTTTATTTTTATAGAAAATATTGTCAAAATGTTATTTCTATAGAAAACTAGCGTAACCCGCGAAATGTTGTCAACATTTGTCAAAATTTTTTTCTATAGAAACTTTAAACTTATTTATATAGGTATTTAATCGGCCCTTTTGTAGTTTAATGTATACCACGTATGGACTATGTGGTATATATTACGTTGTTAGGAAGTTTTAAGATACCTTGCCATCGGCTTCAGTAGAAGTTTCAATGCAATCCATGGTGATTGCATAGAAACTTCTACGATTGCAATTTATTCTTCAGTCCACAGCATTTTCTTGTAGACTTATCATTTGTTCTTCCTTCGGGAAGTACTTCAGTCAGTCCGTCGGTTCTCCCTTGGATGAGTCTTTTTGACAGAAAATATTTTTATACCCTGCGCCACACTGTGGAACAGGGTATTCTAAGTTAGTGCATATGTTTGTAACACCCAGAAGGAGACGAGATAGACACATGGTGTCTTTGGCAATAATGCTCAGGGTGGGTCCCTGAGTCGATATAACCATGTCCGTCTGTCCGTCCGTCCGTCTGTCTGTGAACACATTTTTGTGATCAAAGTCTAGGTCGCAATTTAAGTCCAATCGCCGTCAAATTTGGCACATGTTCCTAATTTGGGTCAGAATAGAACCCTATTGATTTTGGAAAAAATCGGTTCAGATTTAGATATAGCTCCCATATATATCTTTCGGCCGATATGCACTAATATGGACCCAGCAGCCAGAGTTTTATACCGATTTGCTTGAAATTTTGTACAAACATAACACTTAGTCGTATAGTCAAGTGTGCAAAATTTGATTGAAATCGGTTCAGATTTAGATATAGCTCCCATATATATTTTTCGCCTGATATGGACTAATATGGTCCTAAAAGCCAGAGTTTTGGCCCAATTTGGTTGAAATTTTGCACAGAGAGTAGATTTAGCATTGTAGCTATGCGTGCCAAATTTGGTTGAAATCGATTCATATTTAAATATAGCTCCCATATATATCTTTCGCCCGATATGGACTAATATGGTCCTAGAAGCCAGAGTTTTGGCGCAATTTGTTGGAAATTTTGCACTAGGAGTACAATTAGTAGTGCAGTTAAGTGTGCAAAATTTGATTGAAATCGGTTCAGATTTAGATATAGCTCCCATATATATCTTTCGCTAATATGGTTCTAATAGCCAGAGTTTTGGTCCAATTTGGTTGAAATTTTGCACAGGGAGTAGATTTAGCATTGTAGCTATGCGTGCCAAATTTGATTGAAATCGGTTCAAGTTTTTATATAGCTCCCACATATAGCTTTCGCCCGATTTACAGTCATATGACCACAGAGGCCAATTTTTAACTCCGATTTAGTTGAAATTTTGCACAGGGAGTAGAATTAGCATTATAGCTATGTGTGCCAAATTTGGTTGAAATCGGTTCAGATTTAGATATAGCTCCCATATATATGTTTTTCTGATTTCGACAAAAATGGTCAAAATACCAAAATTTTCCTTGTAAAATCGCCACTGCTTAGTCGAAAAGTTATAAAAATGACTCTAATTTTTCTAACCTTCTAATACATATATATCGAGCGATAAATCATAAATAAACTTTTGCGAAGTTTCCTTAAAATTGCTTCAGATTTAAATGTTTCCCATATTTTTTTACTAACATTAGCCGACTTAAATTTTGAGTCTATAGATTTTGTAGAAGTCTATCAAATTCTGTCCAGATCGAGTGATATTTAAATGTATGTATTTGGGACAAACCTTTATATATAGCCCCCAACACATTTAACGAATGTGAAATGGTATCGAAAATTTAGATCTACAAAGTGGTGCAGGGTATAATATAGTCGGCCCCGCCCGACTTTAGACTTTCCTTACTTGTTTTATTTATAAATTTTTGGACTTCCGAATTTTGGACTTCCTATGTACAACCCTTTTCCACTTGAAATTTATTTAGTAGTACCATTTTAATAACCTACTCTCCGTATTTTGTTTAGACATTGCCAATTGCTTGTATCTCTATTTTTATTTTGTTCAGCAGTAGTAAAACTTAGATACCTGATAGAAAAGGAAAGTTTAATTTTTCACATACAAGAAAAAAAAAAAACAAAATAAAACATGTCTTCCGTTAACTTTTATAAATGTTTTTGAGTTGTATGAGTATTTGACTTTTTCAGGTTGTGGTTTTGGGGATACATATTTGTATACATTTGTAAAGTTAACGAATACTAGAGTAAATTGGTAAGCTATAGAATAATGCGGTTACAAAAATAAAGTGTTTTTTTTTAAGAAACTCATATCCGATGTACCCATTAAAATGAGTCTTTCTTGGTTTTTACTATTTATATAAAAAATATATGAAATATTTAAGTTTTTTTATTTTATATATATTTTTTGATAGATAAGTGGAGCCACATAGTACAAGGCCCATATCGTCCTTTTTTAATCAATTTTCCTTTGGAACTTTTCATTTGCATTTATTTACCTACACCAGTGATAATGTAACCCAAATGATAAGTCTCTTGCAACAACCATTATTCCAGTTGTCCAAAATATTTCTCATCATAAATTTTTCAGAAATTTTACCATATTTTCTAGAAAGCAACATGGCTTTGACTTAAATTAAAAATGTTTATCATTTGTTGAGAAAGAGATGAGAAAATATTTCAAAATTACTAAAAAAAAAACAAAAGCACACACAAATTTTTTGAATATACATCTTCTCCAGAACCCAAAAGACAATATGAAATATTTTACTGGAAACCAAAAAAGCAATGCCAGCTAGCCAGCAGGAACCATTGGTCTTGTCTAAAAATGAATTTTTAGGTGCAAATGTTAGGACATATCTACCTTTGTTACTATTTTATTCCTTGGTATACCAGTCATACTTCATCTCTAGTTGTGTGTATCTGTCTGACAGACAAAAACACACAAAATACATAAAATGGTCAAAGAAGATCCAAAGAGTGCCATAGCGTTATTACGTGAAAGCAACAAAATAAATTTGTTCATTTGTAAAAATGTTTTTTTTTTCATTTTTGTGGCTAAAATGGTCAGGTCACATTTATCAAAAGATTAAAAGCAAATTTTTTTCTCTCTCCCTGGCCTCTAGAAGAGTTGGGTAATCATATAAATTATTTTTAAAATTAAAATATAAAACTGGAGATAATTATGTGGAGATGGCAGAAAAATGAGGGATTATGTTAGTTATTTAAAAAACCAAGAAAAAAAAATTAATGGGATTTTTATTCGAACTTCGTTTATTACACAGAGAAAAGTCTTAATTGAGTTTTAAAAAATATTCAATTAAAACTTTAATTGATTCAACATTTTTTTTTGTAATGAAACAAAAATCAATTTCAAAAATTAATAGTACTTGCTTAATTAATTTTTTAATTGGATCAAATAATTTTTTATTGATTTTCAATTAATACTACCATGTCTGTGATTGAAGACATTTAAATTTAAAAATTAATTGGATCAATTAATTTCGCGATTGAATCAGAAAAAAATTGTTTACTGTGCAATATCATCTGATCACAAAGACCATGATCTACGAGCAGTTAAGTTATATAGTAGTAGGGGAAATAGTTAAACTCTTTGGACACCACTGCGTATGGTTTACAATATTCATCATGTCTATAATTCATACGCTACGTAGGACCCCATTGTATTCCCACCATGTTGAGCGTTACCGTTGAGAATTTCCTGATAGTGGTACAAAAACTATCACAAGCACGACTCAACTCGTACTAAAAAAAATCTAACAAAATTTCAGTAAATTTTACTAATAATCTACCAAATTACAAAAAAAAAAAATGTGTATAAAAATCCCTTGCTTTGTAAATGGAATTTTAAAATATTTTCAGGAAATTAGCTTGCGACAAAAAGGGGAAGTTACTACTTCTACAAAAAAAAAGGAAAACTTACCCACCAAGGGTCTTTGATAGTGTGACCTAACACGAACATTAAATTTTTTGAAGATATTGAATTTAAAGAAAATTTTGTCAAAATTTTATTTCTATAGAAAATTTTATTTCTACAGAAAATTTTGTCAACATTTTACTTCTATAGAAAATTTTGTTAAAATTTTATTTCTATAGAAAATTTTGTCAAAATTTTATTTCTATAGAAAAAAATTGGCAAAATTTTATTTCTATAAAAAATTTTGTCAACATTTTACTTCTATATAAAATTTTGTTAAAATTTTATTTCTATAGAAAAATTTGGCAAAATTTTATTTCTATAAAAAATTTTGTCAACATTTTACTTCTATATAAAATTTTGTTAAAATTTTATTTCTATAGAAAATTTTATCGACATTTTATTTTTATAGAAAATTTTGTCAAAATTGTATATCTACAGAAAATTTTGTCAAAATTGTATATCTATTGAAAATTTTGTAAAAATTGTATTTCTACAGAAAATTTTATTTGTATAGCATATTTTGTCAAAATTATATTTTTATAGAATATTTTATAAAAAATTTACTTCTATAGAAAATTATGTCAAAATTTATTTCTACAGAAAATTTTATCAAAATTTTATTTCTATAGAAAATTTGGTCAAAATTGTATGTCTATAGAAAATTTTCACAAAATTTTATTTCTATAGAAAATTTTATCAAAATTTTATTTCTATAGGCAATTTTGTCGAAAATTTATTTCTACACAAAATTTTGTCAAAATTTTATTTCTATAAAAATGGTTTTAAAATTTTATTTCTATAGAATATTTTGTCAAAATTTTATTTCTATAGAAAATTTTATCGACATTTTATTTCTATAGAAAATTTTGTCAAAATTGTATTTCTACAGAAAATTTTATTTGTATAGAATATTTTGTCAAAATTATATTTTTATAGAATATTTTGTCAAAATTTTAGTTCTATAGAAAATTTTGTCAAAATTTATTTCTACAGAAAATTTTGTCAAAATGTTATTTATATAGAAATTTCGTCAAAATTTTATTTCTATGGAATATTTTGTCAAAGTTTTATTTCTATAGAAAATTTTGCCAAAATTTTATTTCTATAAAAAATTTTTGAAAATTTTATTTCTATAGGAAGTTTTGTCAAAATTTTATTTGTATAGAAAATATTGTCAAAATTTTATTTCTATAGAAAATTTTCTGAAAACTTTATTTTTGTAAAAAATTTGGTCAAAATTTTATTTCTATAGAAAATTTTCTGAAAATTTTATTTCTAAAGAAAAGTTTGTCAATTTTTTTTTTCTGTAGACAATTTTGTCAAAATTTTATTAGTATAGAAAATGTTGACAAAGTTTTATTTCTATAGAAAATTTTGTAAAACCTTATTCCTATATAATATGTTGTCAAAATTTTATTTCTATAGAAAATTTTATCAAAATTTCATTTCTATAGAAAATTTTGTCAAAATTTTATTTCTATAGAACATTCTGTAAAAATTTTATTTCTATAATTTTTTTTTTAATTTTATTTCTATAGAATATTTTGTCAAAATTTTATTTTTTTATAAAACTTTATCAAAATTTTATTTCTATAGGAAATTTTGTCAAAATTTATTTCTATAGAAAATTTGGCAAATTTTATTTCTATAGAAAATTTTGTCAAAATTTTATTTATATAGAAATTTCGTCAAAATTTTATTTCTATAGAAAATTTTGTCAAAGTTTTATTTCTATAGTAAATTTTGTCAAAATTTTATTTGTATAGAAAATATTGTCAAAATTTTATTTCGATAGAAAATTTTTGAAAACTTTATTTCTATAAAAAATTTGGTCAAAATTTTATTTCTATAGAAAATTTTCTGAAAATTTTATTTCTAAAGAAAAGTTTGTAAATTTTTTTTTCTGTAGACAATTTTGTCAAAGTTTTATTAGTATAGAAAATTTTGACAAAATTTTATTTCTGTACAAAATTTTGTAAAATTTTATTTCTATAGAAAATTTTTTCAAAATTTTATTTCTATAGAACATTTTCTCGAATTTTAAAAATAACTAATCTGTAGAAAATTTTGTCAAAATTGAATTTTTTTTTTTAAATTTTATTTCTATAGGAATTTTCTTGAAGCTTTATTTATTTAAAATAAATATTCTATGGAAAAGTTTGCCAAAATTTTATTTCTATAGAAAATTTTGTCACAATTTTATTTCAATAAAAATTTTTTGAAAATTTTGTCTAAATTTTATTTATATAGAAAATATTGTCAAAATTTTATTTCTATAGAAAATTTTCTCAAAACTTTATTATACCCTTCACCACTACTGTGGTACAGGGTATAATAAGTTTGTGCATTTGTATGTAACGCCAAGAAGGAGTAATCATAGACCAACCTTTTAGTATACGGATCGGCTTAGAATTAAATTCTGAGTCGATTTAGCGATGTCCGTCTGTCTGTCTGTCTGTCTGTCTGTCTGTCTGTCTGTTTGTCTGTCTGTCCGTCTGTCTGTCTGTTGGTGTATTTTTGTGGGCAAAGTACAGCTCGCAGTTTTAGTCCGATTGTCCTAAAATTTGGTATAGGGACCTGTTTCGGCTCAAAGACGATCCCTATTGATTTGGGAAAAAATCGGTTCAGATTTAGATATAGCTGCCATATATATTTTTCACCGATCTGGTCATAATTGGCGTGTATATCAACCGATCTTCCTCAAATTCCGTACATCCGAATATTTTATGAGTCTCAAAAAACTTGCAAAATATCAGCCAAATCGGATCAGATTTAGATATAGCTCCAATATATAGCTTTCGCCCGATTTACAATCATTTGCACACAGAGGCCAATTTTTTGCTCCGATTTAGTTGAAATTTTGCATAGGGAGTAGAATTAGCATAGTAACTATGCGTGCTAAATTTGGTTGAAATCGGTTCTGGTTTGGATATATCTCCCATATATAGCTTTCGCCCGATTTACATTCATATGACCACAGAGGCCAATTTTTAACTCCGATTTAGTTGAAATTTTGCACAGAGAGTAGAATTAGCACTGTAGCTATGCGTGCCAAATTTGGTTGACATCGGTTCAGATTTAGATATAGCTCCCACATATATGTTTTTCTGATTTCGACAAAAATGGTCAAAATACCAACATTTTCCTTGTAAAATCACCACTGCTTAGTCGAAAAGTTGTAAAAATGACTCTAATTTTCATAAACTTCTAATACATATATATCGAGCGATAAATCATAAATAGACTTTTGCGAATTTTCCTTAAAATTGTTTCAGATTTTAATGTTTCCCATATTTTTTTTACCAAAATTGTGTTCCACCCTAGTGCATTAGCCAACTTAAATTTTGAGTCTATAGATTTTGTAAAAGTCTATCAAATTCTGTCCAAATCGAGTGATATTTAAATGTATGTATTTGGGACAAACCTTTACATATAGCACCTAACACATTTGACGGATGTGATATAGTAAAGTGGTGCAGGGTATAATATAGTCGGCTCCGCCCGACTTTAGCCTTTCCTTACTTGTTTTTATAGAAAATTTTGTCAAAATTTTATTTCTATAGAAAATTTTATGAAAATTTTATTTCTATAGAAAATTTTATGAAATTTTTTTTTCTATAGGAAATTTTGTCTAAATTTTATTTCTGTAGAAAATTTTGTCAAAATTTTTGTTGTATAGAATTTTTTGTTTTTTTTCAAAATTTGATTTATATAGAAATTTTTTTCCGAATTTTAGTCCTGTAGAAAATTTTTCCAAAATTTTATTTCTATAGAAAATGTCAAAATTTTATTTATATATATTTTTTTTTTTTTTTGTAATTAGAAAAATATTTTATTTTACTAACCCTGCCAGACATTCTGCAATACTATACTATTGTGCTAAAGTTCTGACAAATTTCTTACATGGTCATTGCTGAAAATAACTTCAACAATCATTAGCCTTGACACTCATTCCTCTATTAGCCAAGTGTTGAGTGCCTTAAGGTCTACGGGTTATTCTTAATTATATATTGTATTTCTTTCGGGACTTTTATCTCTCTTTCTCTCTCTCCCTCTCTATTTCACTAGAATTTTTTGAAAAATTATTGCTCTTTATAATTTTATGGTGTTGTTGGCTGACGCTTGGACAATATGAAGTCATAATAATAACAATTTGTATAGCCGCTAATTGCCTTTAAACGAGACCATTAACTTTACTAGGGTTGTTTGGATCAAATGGCACAAGAGATCCTTGAGAATTTTAGCCAAAATGGTTTATAGGAAAGCAGCTCAAAAAAGGGGACAAACTCCAGTTGAGCTAAACAAACAGAAAAAATAGAAGGATTTGCTCTTTTCACAATGACAAAGCAAAAATAAAAACTAAATTTTTATTTTGATATGAATAACAGCCTTTCACAACACATCACTCATCTGCAGGGAAAATATTTTGTTTTTTTTTTTCAATTTTTTGTTTGTTTTTATTTTTCTCGTTTTTTTTATATATACATGAAAATTCTTGGGTGTCCTTGCCTTGTCATTTATTTATCTCGCTCTCTGGCTCGGCAAACATCCATTTAAACTATTATGAAAATTTTAATGAAAGGCATTTTTTGGCCACTTTCCTTTCCGTTTTTCCGCCTGCAATGCTTCCGGGTATATAGTGAATTGCAAACTATTTTCCACTTTTTTTTTTAATTTGGAAGGCATCTAAAAATGCAATAAACCACAAAAAAGTGTTGGAGGCTTTAGTTTTCCGGATAGCTTCTGGGAAAGCAATGGAACTCGCACTAAATGGCTCTCCTATTAATGGTACTATAGAGCTATTGTTTTAAATTTTTTTGTTATGCATTTATTGTTGTGTTTTATTTTTTTTACTGTGCACTATATGTCATAATTGGATACGTCTTTTTTTCTATGTGTGTGTGTGAGTATGGATTTTCACCTACAATTGCAGGATGGTGGTAGTTAATTTTGTGAATGACAAGGTATCCTTTTATTCTTACAGATGCACTAAAAAAGAATATTTGTTTGTTTTAATCACGAAATAAATTCATTAGATTAAGTTTTAATCGAAATTGCTTCAATATCGATTAATTAAATCAATTGATATTTTAATCGTTTCTTTTTTGTCAAATTTTCACAATGTTTTAGCTATTTTCTATATTTCTATACAAACCATGGCAATACGCATGGAAATACAGGTGTCCAGTTTACACTAGTCAAACAGTGGCGCACGAGCAGGGATCTGAGTAGAAAGTTTAGGTTTAAAGGCAATCCGTTATTTTTGGTTAACTCAGACTATTCAGTTCATTGTGATAACAGAACTGGTAAACTTCTCTCTTATCAATGTGTGCTGCCCGATTCTGTGTTTTGTTCAATGTGAAGGGACCTTTATTTTATAGCCGAGTTCGAAAAGCGTTTTAAATTGCAATAAAACCTCTTAGAGAATCTTTGAAATGTAACCAAAAAATTTAAATTTCCTATAGAAATAAAATTTTGACAAAATTTTCTATAGAAATAAAATTTTGAGAAGATTTTCTATAGAAATAAAATTTTGAGAAAATTTTCTATAGAAATAAAATTTTGACAACATTTTCTATAGAAAAAAAGTTTTGACAAAATTTTCAATAGAAATAAAATTTTGACAAAATGTTCTACAGAAATAAAATTTTTACGAAATTTTTTATAGAAATAAAATTTTGAGAAAATCTTCTATAGAAGCAACATTTTAAAAAAATTTTCTATAGAAATAAAATTTTGTTAACATTTTTTATAGAAATAAAATTTTGTTAACATTTTCTATAGAAATAAAATTTTGACAAAATTTTCTATAGAAATAAAATTTTGACAAAATTTTCTACAGAAATAAAATTTTGACAAAACTTTCTATAGAAATAAAATTTTGACAAAATTTTCTATAGAAATAAAATTTAGACAAAATTTTCTATAGAAATAAAATTTTGACAAAATTTTCTATAGAAATAAAATTTTGACAAAATTTTCTATAGAAATAAAATTTGACAAAATGTTCTATAGATATAAAATTTTGATAAAACTTTCTATAGAAGCAACATTTAAAAAAAAAATTCTACAGAAATAAATTTTTGACAAAATTTTCTATAGAAATAAAATTTTGACAAATTTTTCGATGGATTAAATTTGGACAAAATTTTCTATAGCAATAAAATTTTGGCAAAATTTTCTATAGAAATAAAATTTTTAGAAAATTTTTGATGGAAATAAAATACTAACAAAACTTTCTATAGAAATAAATTTTTGAAAAAATTTTCTATAGAAATAAAATTTTGACGAAATTTTCTATAGAAATAAAATTTTGAGAAGATTTTCTATAGAAATAAAATTTTGAGAAAATTTCCCATAGAAATAAAATTTTGAAAAAATTTTCCATAGAAATAAAATTTTGACAAAATTTTCTATAGAAATAAAATTTTGACAAAATTTTATATAAAAGTAAAATTTTGACAAAATTTCCTATAAAAGTAAAATTTTGACAAAACCCTTTATAGGAATAAAGTTTTGACAAAAATTTTTATAGAAATAAAATTTTGACAAAACTTTCCACAGAAACAAAATTTTGAAAAATTTTTCCATAGAAATAAAATTTTGACAAAATTTTCTATAGAAATAAAATTCTGACAAAATTTTCTATAGAAATAAAATCTTGGCAAAATTTTTTATAGAAATAAAATTTTTAGAAAATTTTCTATGGCAATAAAATACCAACAAAACGTCCTATAGAAATAAAATTTTGATAAAATTTTCTATAGAAATACATTTTTGACAAAATTTTCTATAGAAATAAAATTTTGAGAAGATTTTCTATAGAAATTAAATTTTTAGAAAATTTTCCATAGAAATTAAATTTTGAAAAAATTTTGCATAGAAATAAAATTTTGACAAAATTTTCTATAAAAATAAAATTTTGGGAAAATTTTCTATAGAAATAAAATTTTGACAAAATATTCTAAAAAAGTAAAATTTTGACAAAATTTTCTATAAAAAATAACATTTTGACAAAATCTTCGTTAAAAGTAAAATTTTGACAAAATTTTATATAAAAGTAAAATTTTGACAAAATTTTATATAAAATAAAATTTTGACAAAATTTTCTCTAACAGTAAAATTTTGACAAAATTTTCTATAAAAGTAAAATTTTGACAAAACACTTTATAGGAATAAAATTGTGACAAAACTTTCTATAGAAATAAAATTTTGACAATATTTTCTATAGGAATAAAATTCTGACAAAATTTTCTATAGAAATAAAATCTTGGCAAAATTTTCTATAGAAATAAAATTTTTAGAAAATTATCGATGGAAATAAAATACTAACAAAAGTTTCAATATAAATAAAATTTTGATAAAATTTTCTATAGAAATAAAATTTTGATAAAATTTTCTATAGAAATAAAATTTTGATAAAATATTCTATAGAAATAAAATTTAGACAAAATGTTCTATAGAAATTAAATTTTGACAAAAAATTCTATAGAAATAAAATCTTTACAAAACTTTCTATAGAAGTAACATTTTGAAAAAATTTTCGATGGATTAAATTTGGAAAAATTTTTTATAGCAATAAAATTTTGGCAAAATTTTCTAAAGAAATAAAATTTTTAGAAAATTTTCTATGGAAATAAAATACTAACAAAAATTTCTATAGAAATAAAATTTTGATAAAATAATAGAGATAAAATTTTGATGAAATTTTTTATTGAAATAAGTTTGTAATAAAATTTTTGAAAATATTTCTAAAGAAATAAAATTTTGACAGAATTTCTATAGAAATAAAATTTTGACAAACTTTTCGATGGAAATAAAATTTTGACAAAATTTTCTATAGAAATAAAATGTTGACAAAATTTTCTATAGAAAGTAAATTTGATAAAATTTTCTATAGAAATAAAATTTTGATAATAACAATTACTATAGAAATAAAATTTTGACAAAATTTTCTGTAGAAATAATATTTTGATAAAATTTTGACAAAATTTTCTATAGAAATAATTTTTTGACAAAATTTTCGATGCAAATAAAATTTTGACAAAATTTTCTATAGAAATAAAATTTTGGAAAAATTTTCTATAGAAATAAAATTTTGAAAAAATTTTATATAGAAATAAAATAAAACTTTGGTGATTGCTCTATAACGATATAGAGGATCCTATTTTTAATTTTTCGAGTCCACAAAATTTAATTTTTATTCTTAGAAAATCGTGTTTTACCTAAAATCCAATGTAGCGTATTGCCATCAGTCAGTTTGTATGAATGAAAACGAATATTAGATTTCTATATTGTGTTATTCTGATGGTTAATGGCGGTTTGCCATATTGCCACAGCAACGCTTTTATAATCATTTTTATTTTGTTTTGATTTTTTTTTTGAAGAGGTATTTATTACTAGAATATCTGCTATGAATGAATTTTAGCAGCTCGAAAGCTCCCCTTCCAACAGTTTTCTTTAGATTTTTTTATTTCAAATTACATTTCAAAATGAATCCATTGTGAAGAATAGAGTACTAAACGTTTTAAAAGTGTGGAAAATTCAAATGAACGTTTTATTTTAAGTGATATTTATTGTGTGCGACATTCTCGTCCTATGCTGCTCTTTTTGATGCGAGCAATGCAAATGCATCATTTTAGTATATGGGGTATTTTGTGAAAAGATGGGCGAGTGAAAAATAAAAATTTTAGCTTATGAGACGACTTAGAAGTTATATCAAAAAAATAAAAAATATATAAATTTATATATTGCAAAAAAAAAACAACAACAATATTGACCCTTTCTGAAATTTGTGGTGAGTTTCGAAGTCGCTTATAATTTCGTGGCATGGTTTAGTTTCCTTTTCTTTTTGAAATGTCCCATTTGTTAGTTGTATAAATGATTTTAACTATCTGTTTGTCCGTCCATCCCGTTTATTTCTTTGTCATTCATCGTAAAAAATATTGCCACACTTCACATTCATAGTCCATCATATTCAAAACAGACACTGACACCTAAAAATTTTTGTAAAAAAAAGGATATAAATTCTCCAACATATTATGCAATAAAAGTTAAGGCATCGTTTTTTTATTCTTTTTATGATATGGTGTGAACAAGTAGTGTTTTGAATGCCTTTATTCGGAGGGGTTTTTTGGAGGGACAGACGAAGCGTAGTGCAACTGATTCTCTTGAATTTTTATATCCTCAACGAAAGAAAGAGGACATATATTTTTAGAAAGCAAACCATTTATTTCAAGCAAGGAAAATGCAAATCAGTTTTATATTTTTTGTATTGGATGGCGTATATTTGGACTATAGGTTTTGAGGAATTTGCATAAACAACGGTTGCGGCTGAGAATTTCTAAAAAGTGTGACATACCAATTGTAAAAATTAGCAGTGCTTATTTCAGCCTATGCACTGATTTCAGCCTATGAGTTTTGTAAATAATTAACATTTTGCTTTGTAAATTAATAAATAAATAAAACAAACATATGTTCTCAAATGGACAGACGAACATATTTGTTTTAATCTAACTCGCTATTGGTACTACCTTGTTGCGTATCAATGTTATAAAAAAATCAAAAGCTAACAAGTATATACGGCCGTAAGTTCGGCCAGGCCGAATCTTATGTGTCCTCCATAATGGATGGCTTAGAAACTTCTACTAAAGACTGTCATCCACAACCGAATTTTACGTGGTAATTAGAGAGCCTGAATTGAAATATGGGGGTCGCTTTATATGAGGGCTACATACAATTATGAACTGATATGGACCAATTTTTCCGTGATTGGGGATAGGTTTATCTGAAGGCTGTATATATCTATAGACCGATAGGGATCTAGTTAGGCATGGTTGTCTATGGCCACATCTACCACAATGTACCAAATTTCAACCGGATCGGATGAATTTTGCTCCTCCAAGAAGCTCCGGAGGTCAATTCTGGGGAACGGTTTATATGGGGGCTATATCTAATTATTGCCCGATATGGAAAAATTCTTGCAGGGTTGTTAGAGACCATATACTAACACCACGTACCAAATTTCAATTGGATCGCATATATTTTGCTTCTCCAAGAGGCTCCGGAGTTCAAATATGGGAATCAGTTTACATGGGAGCTATATACAATTTTGGAGCGATATGGACCAATTTTTGCATGGTTATTAGAGACCACATACTAACGCCACGTACCAAATTTCAACCGGATCGGATGAATTTTGCTCCTCCAAGAGGCTCCGGAGGCCAAATCTGGGGATAGGTTTATATGGGGGCTATATCTAATTATGGACCGATATGGACCAAATTCTCCATGGTTACTAGAGGCCACATACTGACACCACATACAAAATTTCAACCGGATCGGATGAAGTTTGCTCCTACAAGAGGCTCCGGAGGTCAAAGTTGGGGATCGGTTTATATGGGGGCTATATCTAATTATGGACCGATATGGGTCAATGTTTGCATGGGTGTTAGAGAACGTATGCTAGCATAACGTGCCAAATTTCAACCGGATCGGATTAATTTTGCTCCTCCAAGAGGCTCCGGAGGTCAAATCCGTGGATCGGTTGCGTATCAATGTTATAAAAAAATCAAAAGCTAACAAGTATATACGGCCGTAAGTTCGGCCAGGCCGAATCTTATGTGTCCTCCATAATGGATGGCTTAGAAACTTCTACTAAAGACTGTCATCCACAACCGAATTTTACGTGGTAATTAGAGAGCCTGAATTGAAATATGGGGGTCGCTTTATATGAGGGCTACATACAATTATGAACTGATATGGACCAATTTTTCCGTGATTGGGGATAGGTTTATCTGAAGGCTGTATATATCTATAGACCGATAGGGATCTAGTTAGGCATGGTTGTCTATGGCCACATCTACCACAATGTACCAAATTTCAACCGGATCGGATGAATTTTGCTCCTCCAAGAAGCTCCGGAGGTCAATTCTGGGGAACGGTTTATATGGGGGCTATATCTAATTATTGCCCGATATGGAAAAATTCTTGCAGGGTTGTTAGAGACCATATACTAACACCACGTACCAAATTTCAATTGGATCGCATATATTTTGCTTCTCCAAGAGGCTCCGGAGTTCAAATATGGGAATCAGTTTACATGGGAGCTATATACAATTTTGGAGCGATATGGACCAATTTTTGCATGGTTATTAGAGACCACATACTAACGCCACGTACCAAATTTCAACCGGATCGGATGAATTTTGCTCCTCCAAGAGGCTCCGGAGGCCAAATCTGGGGATAGGTTTATATGGGGGCTATATCTAATTATGGACCGATATGGACCAAATTCTCCATGGTTACTAGAGGCCACATACTGACACCACATACAAAATTTCAACCGGATCGGATGAAGTTTGCTACTACAAGAGGCTCCGGAGGTCAAAGTTGGGGATCGGTTTATATGGGGGCTATATCTAATTATGGACCGATATGGGTCAATGTTTGCATGGGTGTTAGAGAACGTATGCTAGCATAACGTGCCAAATTTCAACCGGATCGGATTAATTTTGCTCCTCCAAGAGGCTCCGGAGGTCAAATCCGGGGATCGGTTTATATGGGGGCTATATATAATTATGGACCGATAGGGACCAAGTTTTGCATGGTTGTTACTAACACCACGTACCAAATTTCTACCGGATCGCATGAATTTTGCTCCTCCAAAAGGCTCCGGAGTTCAAATATGGGGATCGGTTTATATGGGGGCTATATATAATTATGGATATGGGTGAAAGTTTGCATGGGTGTTAGAGAACGTATGCCATCACTTGCCAAATTTCAACCGTATCGGATTAATTTTGCTCCTCCAAGAGGCTTCGGAGGTCAAATCTGGGGATCGGTTTATATAGGGGCTATATATAATTATGGACCAATATGGACCAATTTTTCCATGGTTATTAGAGACTATATGCTAACATCACGTACCAAGTTTCAACCGGATCGGATGAAGTTTTCTCCTTCAAGAGGCTCCGTAGTTCAAATCTGGGGATCGGTTTACATAGGGGCTATATAAATTTTGGACCGATATGAACCAATTTTTGCGTGGTTATTAGAGACCATATACTAACACCACGTACCAAATTTCAACAGGATCGGATGAATTTTGCTCCTCTAAGAGGCTCCGGAGGTAAAATCTATAGATGGGTTTTTAAGGGCGCTATAAATAGTTATTGCCCGATATGGAACAATTCTTGCATGGTTGTTAGAGATTTGTGATTTGTTAAGAGCTTGATAACTTTTTTTTTTTAAAAAACGCCTAAAATTTGCAAACTCTCATCGGTTCTTTATTTGAAACGTTAGATTGGTCCATGACATTTACTTTTTGAAGATAATTTCATTTAAATGTTGACCGCGGCTGCGTCTTAGGTGGTCCATTCGGAAAGTCAAATTTTGGGCAACTTTTTCGAGCATTTCGGCCGGAATAGCCCGAATTTCTTCGGAAATGCTGTCTTCCAAAGCTGGAATAGTTGCTGGCTTATTTCTGTAGACTTTAGACTTGACGTAGCCCCACAAAAAATAGTCTAAAGGCGTCAAATCGCATGATCTTGGTGGCCAACTTACCGGTCCATTTCTTGAGATGAATTGTTCTCCGAAGTTTTCCCTCAAAATGGCCATAGAATCGCGAGCTGTGTGGCATGTAGCGCCATCTTGTTGAAACCACATGTCAACCAAGTTCAGTTCTTCCATTTTTGGCAACAAAAAGTTTGTTAGCATCGAACGATAGCGATCGCCATTCACCGTAACGTTGCGTCCAACAGCATCTTTGAAAAAATACGGTCCAATGATTCCACCAGCGTACAAACCACACCAAACAGTGCATTTTTCGGGATGCATGGGCAGTTCTTGAACGGCTTCTGGTTGCTCTTCACTCCAAATGCGTCAATTTTGCTTATTTACGTAGCCATTCAACCAGAAATGAGCCTCATCGCTGAACAAAATTTGTCGATAAAAAAGCGGATTTTCTGCCAACTTTTCTAGGGCCCATTCACTGAAAATTCGACGTTGTGGCAGATCGTTCGGCTTCAGTTCTTGCACGAGCTGTATTTTATACGGTTTTACACCAAGATCTTTGCGTAAAATCTTCCATGTGGTCGAATAACACAAACCCAATTGCTGCGAACGGCGACGAATCGACATTTCACGGTCTTCAGCAACACTCTCAGAAACAGACGCAATATTCTCTTCTGTACGCACTGTACGCATTCGTGTGGTTGGTTTAATGTCCAATAAAGTAAACTGAGTGCGAAACTTGGTCACAATCGCATTAATTGTTTGCTCACTTGGTCGATTATGTAGACCATAAATCGGACGTAAAGCGCGAAACACATTTCGAACCGAACACTGATTTTGGTAATAAAATTCAATGATTTGCAAGCGTTGCTCGTTAGTAAGTCTATTCATGATGAAATGTCAAAGCATACTGAGCATCTTTCTCTTTGACACCATGTCTGAAATCCCACGTGATCTGTCAAATACTAATGCATGAAAATCCTAACCTCAAAAGAATCACCCTTTACTAACACCACGTACCAAATTTCAACTGGATCGGATAAATTTTGCTTTTCCAAGAGGCTCCGGAGTTCAAATATGGGGATCGGTTTACATGGGAGCTATATATAATTATGGACCGATATGGACCAATTCTTGCATGGTTATTAGAGACAATATACTAACACCACGTACCAAATTTCAACCAGATCGGATGAATTTTGCTTCTCCAAAAGGCACCGGAGGTCAAATCTGAGGATTGGTTTATATTGGGCCTATATATATTAATGGACTGATATGAACCAATTCCTGCATGGTTGTTGGATACCATATACTAACTTCACGTACCAAATTTCAACCCAATCGGAAGAATTTTGCTCTTCCAAGGGGCTCCGGAGGTCAAATCTGGGGATCGGTTTATATTGGGTCTATATATATTAATGGACTGATATGAACCAATTCCTGCATGGTTGTTGGATACCATATACTAACTTCACGTACCAAATTTCAACCCAATCGGAAGAATTTTGCTCTTCCAAGGGGCTCCGGAGGTCAAATCTGGGGATCGGTTTATATGTGGCCTATATATAATTATCGACCGATTTCGACCAATTTTAGCATAGGTGTTTGAGGTGATATATTAACATCACGTACCAAATTTGAACTGAATCAGATGAATTTTGGTCTTCCAAGAGGCTCCGGAGGTCAAATATGGTGATCGGTTTATATGGGGGCTATATATAATTATGGACCGATGTGGACCAATTTTTGCATGGTTGTTAGAGATCATATACTAACACCATGTACCAAATTTCAGCCGGATCGGATAAAATGTGCTTCTCTTAGAGGCTCTGCAAGCCATATCGGGGGATCAGTTTATATGGGGGCTATATATAATTATGGACCGATGTGGACCAATTTTTGTATGGTTCTTAGAGACCGTATGCTAACACCATGTAAAGGGTGATTTGTTAAGAGCTTGATAACTTTTTTTTTTTAAAAAACGCATAAAATTTGCAAAATCTCATCGGTTCTTTATTTGAAACGTTAGATTGGTCCATGACATTTACTTTTTGAAGATAATTTCATTTAAATGTTGACCGCGGCTGCGTCTTAGGTGGTCCAGTCGGAAAGTCCAATTTTGGGCAACTTTTTCGAGCATTTCGGCCGGAATAGCCCGAATTTCTTCGGAAATGTTGTCTTCCAAAGCTGGAATAGTTGCTGGCTTATTTCTGTAGACTTTAGACTTGACGTAGCCCCACAAAAAATAGTCTAAAGGCGTCAAATCGCATGATCTTGGTGGCCAACTTACCGGTCCATTTCTTGAGATGAATTGTTCTCCGAAGTTTTTCCTCAAAATGGCCATAGAATCGCGAGCTGTGTGGCATGTAGCGCCATCTTGTTGAAACCACATGTCAACCAAGTTCAGTTCTTCCATTTTTGGCAACAAAAAGTTTGTTAGCATCGACCGATAGCGATCGCCATTCACCGTAACGTTGCGTCCAACAGCATCTTTGAAAAAATACGGTCCAATGATTCCACCAGCGTACAAACCACACCAAACAGTGCATTTTTCGGGATGCATGGGCAGTTCTTGAACGGCTTCTGGTTGCTCTTCACTCCAAATGCGGCAATTTTGTTTATTTACGTAGCCATTCAACCAGAAATGAGCCTCATCGCTGAACAAAATTTGTCGATAAAAAAGCGGATTTTCTGCCACTGATTTTGGTAATAAAATTCAATGATTTGCAAGCGTTGCTCGTTAGTAAGTCTATTCATGATGAAATGTCAAAGCATACTGAGCATCTTTCTCTTTGACACCATGTCTGAAATCCCACGTGATCTGTCAAATACTAATGCATGAAAATCCTAACCTCAAAAGAATCACCCTTTATTTCAGCCGGATCGGATGCAATTTGCTTCTCTTAAAGGATTCGCAAGCCAAATTTGGGGGTCCGTTTATATGGGGGCTATACGTAAGAGTGGACCGATGTGGACCAATTTTTGCATGTTTGTTAAAGACCATGTACCAAATTTCAGCCGGATCGGATGAAAATTGCTTCTCTTAGAGGCTCCGCCAACCAAATCGGGGCATCGGTTTATATGGGCGCTATATATAATTATGGACCGATGTGGACCAATTTTTGCATGGTTGTTAGTGACCATACACTTACACAACGTACCAAATTTCAGCCGGATCGGGTGAAATTTGCTTCTCTTGGAGGGTCCGCAAGCCAAATCGGGGGATCGGTTTATATGGGGGCTATATATAATTATGGACCGATGTCGACCAATTTTTGGCATGGTTGTTAGAGACCATATACTCACACCATTTAGTAAATTACAGCAAGATCGGATGAAATATGCTTCTCTTTGAGGCTCCGCAAGCCAAATCTGAGGGCCCGTTTATATGGGGGCTTTACGTAAAAGTGGACCGATATGGCCCATTTGCAATACCATCCGACCTACATCAATAGCAACTACTTGTGCCAAGTTTCAACAATAGCTTGTTTCGTTCGGAAGTTAGCGTGATTTCAACAGACGGACGGACGGGCGGACATGCATAGATCGACTCAGAATTCCACCACGACCCCCAATATATACTTTGTGGGGCTTAGAGCAATATTTCAATGTGTTACAAACGGAATGACAAAGTTAATATACCCCCCCACCATCCAATAGTGGAGTGTATAAAAATATAAAAATTTAACTGAAGTACACATCTAAAAAAATTCTTGGAAAATCATGCCAGACATGTAATCGACTGAAATTATGAGAAATATAATGTATTTTTTTATTTTTAGCATCAGGTGGCGTATGAATAATTTTACAATAACACGAATTGCTCATACGCAATGCTGGCATTATCCTTTTTTGTATATACGTGGGAGCTATCTATCATCATGGAATAAGACTTACATGGCTTTGGGTTTGCTAATTCAATACATTAAGATGATAATGCTTTCGCTTCGTTAACTTTAAGGATTTGTAAAATATTGATGACGTGCTTGTATATTTTTCTTGATAAACCGAAATTCGTAAGTCTATTTCGAGTTTTTTAAAATCTAATCTATTTTTATAATTTATGACATAAATGTGTCTGTATATTAGAAAATAGGAAAATGGGGATTTTTTGCTATATTTTTATACCCTCCATCATAGGATGGGGGTATATTAACTTTGTCAATCCGTTTGTAACACATCGAAATATTGCTCTAAGACCCCATAAAGTACATATATTCTGGGTCGTGGTGAAATTCTGAGTCGATCTAAGCATGTCCGTCCGTCCGTCCGTCCGTCTGTTGAAATCACGCTAACTTCCGAACGAAATAAGCTATCGACTTGAAACTTGGCACAAATAGTTGTTATCGATGTAGGTCGAATAGAGTTGAAAATGGGCCATATCGGTCCACTTTTACGTATAGCCCCCATATAAAGGGACCCTCAGATTTGGTTTGTGGAGCCTCTAACAGAAGCATATTTCATCCGATCCGGCTGAAATTTGGTATATGGTGTTGGTATATGGTCTCTAACAACCATGCAAAAATTGGTCCACATCGGTTCATAATTATATATAGCTCACATATAAACCGATCACCAGATTTGGCTTGCGGAGCCTAAAAGAGAAGCAAATTTCATCCGATCTGGCTGAAATTTGGTACATGGTATTGGTATATGGTCTCTAACAACCATGCAAAAATTGGTCCACATCGGTCAATAATTATATATAGCTCCCATATAAACCGATCCCCAGATTTGGCTTGCGGAGCCTCATAGAGGAGCAAATTGCATCCGATCCGGCTGAAATTTGGTACATGGTATTGGTATATGGTATCTAACAACCATGCAAAAATTGGTCCACATCGGTCCATAATTATATATAGCGCCCATATAAACCGATCCCCAGATTTGGCTTGCAAAGTCTCCAAGAGAAGCAAATTTCATCCAATCCGGTTGTAATTTGGAACATGGTGTTAGTATATGATCTTTAACAACCGTGCCAGAATTGGTCCATATCGGTCCATAATTATATATAGCCCCCATATAAAACGTTCTCCAGATTTGACCTCCGGAGCCTCTTGGAGGAGCAAAATTCATCCGATCCGGTTCAAATTAGGAACGTGGTGTTAGTATATGGTCGCTGACAACCATACCAAAATTGATCCAATCACACAAAAATTGGTCCATATCGGTTCATAATCATGGTTGCCACTAGAGCCAAAAATAATCTACCAAAATTTTATTTCTATAGAAAATTTTGTCAAAATTTTATTTCTATAGAAAATTTTGTCAAAATTTTATTTCTAGAGAAAATTTTGTCAAAATTTTATTTCTAGAGAAAATTTTGTTAAAATTTTATTCGGTTCATAATAAAATTTTCATCATTGTCAAAATTTTATTTCTATAGAAAATTTTGTCAACATTTTATTTCTATAAAAAATTTTGTTCAAATTTTATTCGGTTCATAATCATGGTTGCCACTCGAGACAAAAATAATCTACCAAGATTTCATTTCTATAGAATATTTTGTCAAAAGTTTATTTCTATAGAATATTTTGTTAAAATTTTATTTCTGTAGAAATGTTTGTCAACATTTTCTTTCTATAGAAAATTTTGTCAACATTTATTTCTATAGAAAATTTTGTGAAAATTTTATTTCTATAGAAAATTTTGTTAAAATTTTATTTCTGTCGAAAATTTTGTCACAATTTTATGTTTTAAGATACCTTGCCATCGGCAAGCGTTACCGCAAATTAAGTAATTCGATTGTGGATGGCAGTTTTTATAAGAAGTTTCTACGCAATCCAAGATGGAGGGTATATAAGCTTCGGCCTGGCCGAACTTACGGCCGTATATACTTGTTTTATTTTAATATTCTACTAATGTAAAAATAAAACGTAGGAAAACCGAACCAACTATATAAAGCAGCATTTAGCATGTATATACAACCGAAAGTTTTGTCATTTCGATTTTGATGTAGAGGATTGAGGAGTATATAAATAATTATGAACCGCTAGGAACCAAGTTTCGCATGGGAATTGTTGGACCAAACTTCAACCGAATATGGTTAAATTAATTCTTCCATGAGATTTTAGAACTAAAATCTTGGGGTCGGTTTATAAGTGTGCTAGTATATAGACATCTACTAGCATCACATATCAAATTTCAAAAGGACCAGAAGAAATTTGCTTTACCTAGAAACTCCGGAAAACAAATCAGGGTATCGGCTTATATAAAAAAAAAATCTAGCAATTATTTCTGGGAAATTTTAAGTCATAATACCCATTGGCATGGTATTTTTTTTGTTCCTTCATGAGTTCACACGATTTAACAACGAAGGTCTCTCCCTCTGTGCAGGTGATTTTGCTTTAATGTTACCCAGTTTTTTTTTTTTCATTTATTGCATATTCATTCTACCTTTTATCACTTTAACAATTATTATTCTGTAGTACTGTTGGTTTATTCTATTGGGCGTTTCTTGTTTCCATGGCGAAATGGATAATAATTTATTTCTCACTTGCAATTGCACTTTTAACACTTTAACACCAAAGTTATCGCAAAAGTTAACACTAAATCATAAGACCATTAAATACAGTGAGTGGGAGAACAAGGGTGAGAGAGAGAGTGTGCAAAAAAAGGATGTATGTTAGCCAAAGGAACAATGAACAAATAGACAACAAAGGGATTTCAATAGAAGGGATACAAATACGTGGTCACATATATAGGCTACTGGATGAGCTATTTTTTTTTCAGTGTGAAGTTTAGGCTAGTTTATAAAGCTTAACACAAATTTATAGAAAAATTTAGTATCCACTTAGACTATGTTGGTCAACTACAATAAATAAATAAGCTTTGTTTCAAACCTTCAGAAAATATTACAGTTTAACCTTCATCTACTTCGGCACCACCGGAAACTTCTGGGCTCTGCTTGACAACTTGTTTGCCCACGCGACGGTGACATTGACGGATCCAGACACGAGCACGATCGATGGTCATGTATACAAAGGGTCATAAGTTCCATCCCAGTTTCGACCAAACACCAACAAAATTCCCTCTCCGTAATGCTGGTGATATTTTTGAGTGCTTCAAAGCTTCTCTAAATGGTTTTGCCACAATGTGAATTGCCGATCTGTCTCGGCTATAAAATAGAGGTCCTTTGTCATTGAACTAAACATAGAATCGGACAGCACTCATTGATAAGAGAGATGTTCACCACGTGTGTTATCAAAGTGGACTGAATAGTTTAGTCTAAAATAGCGAGCTGTAACAAAGTAAAGCGATATTTTTTTAATTTTTATTATTTTATTGTTCAAAAGCCAAAAATTTGGTAAATAACATGAAATTTTAGAAACACTTTAGAATCTTTCGAATTGAATAACCTTAGTACGAAATATGACCTTCAAACGCCCGGCAAAGCCATCACATGCTCTGCGGTAGTTTGCCCTATTCCCAGCGTCTTGAAATAATCGATACTTTGATATTTTTTAGTGCCAACTTTACTCTCCAAAATCCCTTAGAGGCAAAAGCCTAACTGATAGAGATCCTAAAATTTTGGTAGATTATTGCTGTAGAAATAAAATGACCATGACAAAATGACCATTTGCCTAAGTTTTTTTCTGGGTTGATGCGTGCTGAATGCGATGGTACTGAGTCCTGTTGGAAAGTCCGTGGAATGCAGCCCCTCTAGGATATTTTCAACAATATTTGCTATTTGATTTGACTCCACAGTCGATGAATGCGAGTGAAGAGGCCCATCGTCCGCTACGGCGCCCAACGGGGCTTGAGTTTTGATAGCAAATTGAAGTTGTACATTTCCAGCTGACCTCTTTGGCAAGTAAATCCGATTAGTTTTTGGTTCAATGGCTTCTCATCGAACAAATTCGGAAACTGGGGATGCAACTCATTCGCTCTTTTCAGTCGATCTTTTTGGGCATTGGCGAGCTTTGATTTCTATCGAACATTTTGCCAACATTTTATTTCTGTAGAAAAGTTTGTCAACATTTTCTTGCTATAGAAAATTTTGTGAGAATTTTATTTGAATAGAAAATTTTGTCAAAATTTTATTTCAAAATGTATATCTTTAGAAATTTTGTCAAAATTGTATATCTACAGAAAATTTTGTCAAAATTTTATTTTTGTAGAAAATTTTGTCAACATTTTATTTCTATAGAAAATGTTGTCAAAATTTTATTTCTATAGAAAATTTTTTCAAAATTTTATTTCTATAGAAAATTTTGTCACAACTTTATTTCTATAGAATATTTTGTCACAACTTTATTTCTATTGAATATTTTGTCACAACTTTATTTCTATAGAAAATTTTGTCAAAATAAAATTTTATTTTTATAGAACATTTTGTCAACATTTTATTTCAATAGAAAATTTTGCCAACATTTTATTTCTATAGAAAACTTTATCAAAATTTTATTTCAATAGAAAATTGTTTCAAAATTTTATTTCTATAGAATATTTTGTCACAACTTTATTTCTATAGAAAATTTTGTCAAACATGTATTTCTATAGAAACTCTTGTCAAAATTTTATTTCTATAGAAACTCTTGTCAAAATTTTATTTCTATAGAAATTTTGTCAAAATTTTATTCCTATAGAAAATTTTGTCAAAATTTTATTTCTATAGAAAATTTTGTCAACATTTTATTTCTATAGAAAATTTTGTCAAAATTCTTTTTCTATAGAAAATTTTTTCACAATTGTATTTCTATAAAAATTTTTGTCAAAATTCTATTTCTATAGAAAATTTTTACAAAATTTAATTTCTATAAAAAAATTTTGTCAAAATTTTATTTGTATAGAAAGTTTTGTCCAAATTTTATTTCTATAGAGAATTTTGTCAACATTTTATTTCTATAGAAAATTTTATTTCAATAGAAAATTTTGTTAAAATTTTATTTTATTTCAAATTTTTTTTTGTTTAGAAATTTTGTCAAAATTGTATTTTTATAGATAACTTTGTCAAAATTGTATTTTTATAGAAAACTTTGTCAAAATTTTATTTCTATAGAAAATTTTGTCAAAATTTTATTTCTATAGAAAATGTTGTCAACATTTTATTTCTATAGAAAATTTTGTAAAAATTTTATTTCTATAGAAAATGTTATCAAAATTTTATTTCTATAGAAACTCTTGTCAAAATTTTATTTCTATAGAAATTTTGTCAAAAATTTTATTTCTATAGAAACTCTTGTCAAAATTTTATTTCTATAGAAAATGTTGTCAAAATTTTATTTCTATAGAAAATTTTGTAAAAATTTTATTTCTATAGAAAATGTTGTCAAAATTTTATTTCTATAGAAAATTTTGTCAAAATGTTACTTCTATAGAAAATTTTGTCAACATTTTTCTTAGTCAGCACATCTGCCTGTTCATTACCTATTAGTGAAAAATTTGAGGATTTTGATTTTATAGTGTTAATATTTAATATCAATAAAGTTGGGTATAAAGTGATAGATGCTAATGGTTCCTTGGGCATCTGGACACTGCTAAAGGTTACCACCGAGATTACTTGGTAATGAGAATTTTTACCGAATAAACATCTAGCCTATACGAATCGGGCTACAGTCAAAGTTAATATAGGAAAGTGCTTGTCTCTAATAATATACGCGTGACAAATATAAAGCCTTTCTCAACACTAATCTTTTTTTTTCACTATTAATTTATTTAAATTTGTAATTCAGCAAAAACTAAATAAAATTTTATAAAGTAGAATGAAAAAAAAAAAAAATAATAAAGGTATCCCTTACGTTTGGTCTACTCTCACATAAAAATCGAATGCAAGATTTCATGTGAAGACTTGGTTTTCTGTGCCCTTAGTAGGGTATTTTATTTTAACAAGTATTCTTTTAACATTTGTTTTCACTCCCTTACTATCTTTTCATATCGAAGTGTGTGTGTGTGTATAAATACACCAGGGTAAACAAGGTGTTACAGGTAAAGATAAATATTTATTTTGGATTTTTTCCACTCTTTTGTATTTCTTTGTCTGTGTGTTCCTGTGCACTAACTATATTGCATGAAGAATATTTCAGTTTAAAAAGTAAATGATAACAATAGAAATACAAATGGAAACTTAGACAAGACCATTCAAGGGTTATGAATAATGGTGTGGTTGTACCAAAGGAAATAAAAAAGGCACATAAACGGAAATAACCTTAAACTGGATAGTAAATAATCAGTGTCTGAAAAATATTGTTGTAAGAAAATTTATAATATTTTCAAGGAAATTTTGAGGAGGAGAGAAATATATATTTTAATAAAATTATAGGAACTTAACTGTGAGATTTAGTTTTTTGTTTTTTTTTTTTTTAAAGAAATATTTCATTATACCACCGTTGAATTTTTATACCCTGCGCCACACTGTGGAACAGGGTATTATAAGTTAGTGCATATGTTTGCAATAACCAGAAGGAGACTAGAACAATATTGCCAACGACACCATATCGTTGGCAATATTGTTCAGTGCCGGCCCCTGAGTCGATCTAGTCATGTCCATCTGTCCGTCTGTGAACACATTTTTGTAATCAAAGTCCAGGTCGCAGTTTAAGTCGAATCGACTTTAAATTCGACACAAGTTTCTGTTTTGGGCCACAATAGAACCCTATTGATTTTGGAAGAAATCGGTTCAGTTATAGATAAAGCTCCCATATATATATTTCGCCCGATATACACTTATATGGCCTCAGAAGCCAGAGATTTACCCTGATTTACTTGAAATTTTGTACAAGGAGTAAAATTAAGAGTACAATTAGTAGTATCGTCAAGTGTGCGTTTCAGATTTACATATATAGCACCCATATATATGTTTATTCGAATTGGTTTAATATATCCAAAATACTCACATTTTCCTTGTAAAATCGAATTGAATTTTGACCAAATTTTCTAACGAAATAAAATGTTGAAAAAACTTTCTATAGGAATAAAATTTTAAGAAAATTTTCTATAGAAATACTATTTTAAAATTAAATATTTTCTATAGAAATACAATTTTGAGGAAATATTATATAGTAAACAAGTATATACGGCCGTATGTTCGGCCAGGCCGAATATTATGTATCTTCCACCATGGATTGCATAGAAATTTCTATTAAAGATTGTCATCCACAATCGAATTACTTGGGTTGCTGTAACACTTGCCGATGGTTCTTCTTAACACCGTCTTCTAAATTGTAAGCTAGTCCATACGGGACATATATTAAACAAAAAAGGCCGATTAAATACGTATATAATTCAGTTTGACAAAATTTTCTATAGAAATAAAATTTTGATAAAATTTTCTATAGAAATAAAATTTTGATAAAATTTTCTATAGAAATAAAATTTTGACAAAATTTTCTATAGAAATAAAATTTTGACAAAATTTTCTATAGAAATAAAATTTTGACAAAATTTTCTGTAGAAATAATTTTGACAAAATTATCTATAGAAATTAAATTTTGATTAAATTTTCTATAGAAATAAAATTTTGGCAGATTCTTTTTGGCGATATGGACCACTTTTTGTGTTATTGGCGATCGGCTGTATATAGATCGATATAAACCAATTTTTGGACGGCTGTTAGTGGCCATATACTAGCGCAATGTACCAAATTTCAACCGAATCGGATGAATATTGCTCCTCCAAGAGGTTCCGGAGATCAAATCTGGGGATCGATTTATATGGGGGCTGTATATAATTACGGAACAATGTGGACCAATTTTTGCAGGGTTGTTAGGGACCATATACAAACACCACATACTAAATTTCAACCGGATCGGATGAAATTTGGTCTTCCAAGAGGCTCCGGAGATCAAATCTGGGGATCGGTTTATATGGGGGCTATATATAAATATGGACCGATATGGACCAATTTTTGCATGGTTGTTAGAGACGATATACTAACACTAAGTACCAAATTTCAAGCGGATCGGATGAATTTTGCTCCTCCAAGAGGCTCCGGAGATCAAACCTGGGGATCGGTTTATATGGGGGCTATATATAAATATGGACCGATATGGACCAATTTTGCATGGTTGTTAGAGACGATATGCTAACACCAAGTACCAAATTTCAAGTGGATCGGATGAATTTTTCTCCTCCAAGAGGCTCCGGAGATCAAATCTGGGGATCGATTTATATGGGGGCTATATATAATTATGGACCGATATGGACCAAATTTTAACCGGATCGGATGAATTTTGCTCCTACAAGAGGCTGCGGAGGTAAAATCTGGGGATCGGTTTATATTGGGGCTATATATAATTATGGACCGATATGGACCAATTTTTGCATGGTTGTTAGATACCATATACTAACACCATTTACATAATTTCAGTTGGATCGGATGAAATTTGCTCCTCCAAGAGGCTCCGCAAGCCAAATTTAGGGTTCGGTTTATATAGGGGCTATACGTAATAGTGGTCCGATATGGCCCATTTGGATTAACATCCGACCTACATCAATAACAACTACTTATGCTAAGTTTCAAGTCGATAGCTTGTTTCGTTCGGAAGTTAGAGTGATTTCAACAGACGGACGGACGGACATGCTCAGATCGACTCAGAATTTCGCCACGACCCAGAATATATGTTCTTTATGGGGTCTTAGAGCAATATTTCGATGTGTTACAAACGGAATGACAAAGTTTATATACCCCCATCCTATGGTGGAGGGTATAAAAAAAATTGGGAAATTTTTCTATAAGAATAAAATTAGAATGTTGACACAATTTTCTACAGATTTTTTATTTTTTTTATTTTTATTTCTATAGAAATAAAATTTTGAGAAATTTTTCTATAGTAATAAAATCTTGAGAAAATTTTAGAAAATTTTCTTTTTCTTCCTTTTTTCGATTTAAGTTTTAAGCCAAGAGATTTTTTAGAAGTCTAAAAACTTTTTGGAAATATACATTTTTATATATAGAACCCAATAATCTGGAAGGATTTGAGATGGTATCGAAAAGTTAGATCTACAAAGAAGTGCAGGGTATAATATCGTCGGCCCGCCCGACTGTAGATTTACCTTACTTGTTTTTTTTTCTTCTTCTATTTTTAGAGAAGCCTAGTCGCCCTAATGCATTTAAATCTATGATGAAAGTTCTGCGTTTTAAGCTTTAAACAAAATTAAGTTTTTTCTTTTTCTTTTTAGTGACTAAAGGTAATATTTAATTTTCTATGATGCAGCAGCATTCACCTTGTCGCATAAGTCCTGCTTACGTTTACCTTTGGGAAAGTGTATCTAATGATGATGCGCATCATTAACAAATTTGTGTTGCTTTATTTATTCATTTGTCACAGCATACAAAAGCATTCTCACTATGCTAAGCCACTTCATCCATATACAACCAAAATGACATTCACTAACTCACACACGGACACATACACGCAAACACGCAAGTAGATATGGAAACCTAGAGTTGCACTTGGGCCTCATACAAAATTCATGGACACAGAGGCAAAATTACATATTCCCAACTACACGTGCATGCTAACACGTTTGATTCCATCTATGTGACATAGTGTGTGTGTGTGTGTTTGTCCTGGTATGTGAATGAGTATTTTTCTTTCGCCAGAAGTGTATCTCTAGTCCTGGATTGTCGTTCATGGTGTTAGTCCATAAGTATTCCGGCACATTTGCACATGAGACTGTCACGTACTATTGCGGTATTTTTTAAGAAGTTCTCTTCGTTTTTTTCTCTCTAGTTGGCTCATCCTATATTCCCTTTTCCGTGCCCGTGTGTATGTGTGCGTGTTTGTTTGTATGATGTGAGGTAGCTTCTTGATTATGGCAATGTATGCCCCATACAACAAGATGAAGTATAAGTTTCATATGCTGAATTTCTTGAAATGAAGTAAAAAACTTTTCATATTCATAAAGTAATTATGAAGATTCTCGTAGATGTTCTCATGATGAAAACAAAATAATTTTAAATATGTGCAGTTACTTAAAGGACTTAAATTTTATTAAAACTGACAATATGAGTTATACAGGAAGGATAATATGTAATAGCAGGGATGGAAAATACAATTTTTAAGAAAGTACAAAAAAGGTATTTTTTGAGCGAAAAAGTATTTTTCACAAAATTTCAACAAAAGTTCCATTGGAAGATTATTGTCAAGAGCACCTTTAGAGTGAATTTTTAAGAAAATAAAATTTTATTTGTCGAATCCACAATTTTAAATTTTTTAGTTATATATCCGCTTGCAAAGACTACAGTATTGTAATCACGATTTGGTAGATTTGTAGAATTCATGGTATTTCATACATTTTCTGTAGATAAATTGAAATAAATTTCTAACAAAATTTTCTATAGAAATAAAATTTTGAAAATATTTGCTACCGAAATACAATTTTGACAAAACTTTCTATAGATATACAATTTTGACAAAATTTTCTATAGAAATAAAATTTTGACAACATTTTCTATAGAAATAAAATTTTGACAAAACTTGCAATAGAAATAAAATTTTTACAATATTTTCTATAGAAATATTTTTTTACAAAATTTTCTATAGAAATCAAAATTTTGACAATATTATCTATAGAAATCAAAATTTTGACATTTTCTATAGAAATAAAATTTTGACAAAATTTTCTATAAAAAAAAATTTGACAAAATTATTTATAAAAATAAAATTATGACAAAATTTTCAATAGAAACAAAATTTTGACAAAATTTTCTATAGACATACAAATTGTGGCAAAATTTTCTATAGAAATAAAATTTTCACAAAATTTTCTATAGAAATAATATTTTGACAAAATTTTCCACAGATATAAAATTTTGACAAAATTTTTTATAGAATTAAAATTTTGACAAAATTTTCTATAGAAATAAAATTTTGGCAAAATTTTCTATAGAAATAAAGGTTTGACAAAATTTTCTATAGAAATAAAAGTTTGACACAATTTTCTATAGAAATAAAATTTTCGTTTTTGACAAAAAATAAAACAAAATTTTCCAAAAGAAAAAAACATTTACAAAATTTTCTGTAGAAATAAAATTTTGACAACATTTTTGCAAAATAATATTTTTTGGTAGTTTTTGGAGTTTTGGTAATATTTTCTCCAAATATCGGTAGATTATTTTTGTCTCAAGTTTCGACCTTGAATGGTTCGCATTTTTTTAGTACGCGATCAATAACTTCCTATCTATAAAGTATTCGTGTGGAAGCGTAATATAGAATCACATGCTTTTTTCGACTAAAACATTATTGAAATTCAATAAAATCGTGTTTTTGACTATGGCTTTTACAAAATCGAGATTTTCTTCCCCCATGAACTTGTCTGTTTTGCCAAAATTTTAAAAGACTACTAGCAAATAAGTTTGTGAAAAACTTTCTCAAAATATTAACATATTTTGTCAAAACTAGTGTACCATAAATTTAATATCGGCTCAAAAATGTCTACACAAAAGATACTAAATCATTCGCGGGGGTACTACGGTACTGACCAGGTTGAAAAAGTATTAAAAAAAGTACTATAGTACTGCATTTTCCATCCCTGTGTAATAGTATAAAGTAAAACGTTATATATATATTTTTTTTAAATTTATTGTTTAAAAGCAAAAAAATATAGGAAATAACATAAAATTTTAGAATCAGTTTAGATTTCTTAGAATTGGCTAACTTTGGCACGACTTTTGGCCTTCAAACGGCCGACAAATCCATCACACGCTGTATGAAAGTGGCTGTGTGGTATTTTGGCCAATTATCGACCAAATGCCCGCTTGAGATAATCGACACTACGGTATTTATTAGAGCCAACTTTACTTTCTAAAATACCCCAGACACAAAAGTCCAGCGGATTGAGGTTTTGGTGGCCGTTATTCGGTAGTAATGGAGCGCGGATCGTACTTTTTAGGCCATTATCGCCAATAAAGTTTGAAAACGTTCTTTTTGGGTCCGGTGCATAATTGGCGCAGAAGCGATGAATTTATGATGGGCTTGTCAAAGGACGGATGTACACCATATCAACAGCCGTTGCATTGAATTTGCATCACTTATGAAGTTGTGATAAGAATTCAGTGTTTATACCCTTCACCACTACTGTGGTACAGGGTATAATAAGTTTGTGCATTTGTATGTAACGCCAAGAATGAAAAGTCTGAGACCCATCGTTTAGTATACCGATCGTTTTAGAATTAAATTCTGAGTCGATTTAGCGATGTCCGTCTGTCTGTCTGTCTGCCTGTCCGTCTGTCTGTTGATGTATTTTTGTGTGCAAAGTATAGCTCGCAGTTTTAGTCCGATTGTCCTAAAATTTGGTATAGGGTCCTGTTTCGGCTCAAAGACGATCCCTATTGATTTTGGTTCAGCTTTAGATATAGCTCCCATATATAGCTTTCGCCCGATTTACACTCATATGACCACAGAGGCCAATTTTTAACTCCGATTTAGTTGACATTTTGCACATGGTGTAGAATTAGCGTTGTAGCTATGCGTGCCAAATTTGGTTGAAATCGGTTCAGATTTAGATATAGCTCCCATATATATGTTTTTCTGATTTCGACAAAAATGGTCAAAATACCAACATTTTCCTTGTAAAATCGCCACTGCTTAGTCGAAAAGTTGTAAAAATGACTCGAATTTTCCTAAACTTCTAATACAAATATATCGAGTGATAAATCATAAATAAACTTTTGCGAAGTTTCCTTAAAATTGCTTCAGGTTTAAATGTTTCCAATATTTTTTTACTAACATTGTGTTCCACCCTAGTGCATTAGCCGACTTAAATTTTGAGTCTATAGATTTTGTAGAAGTCTATCAAATTCTGTCCAGACCGAGTGATATTTAAATGAATGTATTTGGGACAAACCTATATATATATATAGCCCCCAACACATTTGACGGATGTGATATGGTATCGAAAATTTAGATCTACAAAGTGGTGCAGGGTATAATATAGTCGGCCCCGACCGACTTTGGACTTTCCTTACTTGTTTTACCATATGTTTTCCATGTGTGTTATGGCCAGTTATAATGCAAATTACAGCCCTCTATTCAAGTCTGTTTATCGATGTCCCATATCAAAGGTCTTCAATTGCATCAGGAATAACTTTATTCCTAAATGTAATAGATTAAAATGCTTTTGTAAGCTTGTAAACAATCAAATGAACTGTCACTGGAATAAATGTGTCAGCTACCGAAGCAGTGGTTTAGAAATAATAGTCACATGATCTTGATTACATTGTGGTGCAATGGTTAACATACCCGCCTTTCATACACAGGTTCGTGGGTTCAACCCCAGTTTCGACCAACGAACAAAACGTTTTTCAGCAGTGGATTATCGCCTCTCAGTAATGCTAGTGACATTTCTGAGCATTTAAAGCTTCTCTAGGTGGTTTCACTGCAATATGGAACACCGTTCGTTGGATTTAATATAGAATCGGGCAGCACTCATTGATAAGAAAGAAGTTTACCACTGTGGTATCACAATGGAATGAATTCGACTGTATTATACGGCTGTCACAATAGCTAACCTTACCTTGGTTGCAATACATATCAGCCACCCTGTATATATCGATTTTTCAGGACTAGTTTTGTATTTGCAAGATTTTAACCCTTGCCACCGTGGTGCAATGGTTAGCATGCCCGCCTTGCATACAAAAGGTCGTGGGTTCGAACCCAGTTTCGACCAAACACCAAAAAGTTTTTCAGCGGTGGATTATCCCACCTCAGTAACGCTGGTGACATTTCTGAGGGTTTCAAAGCTTCTCTAAGTGGTTTCACTGCAATGTGGAATGACGTTCGGACTCGGCTATAAAAAGGAGGTCTCTTGTCATTGAGCTTAACATAGAATCGGGCAGCACTCAGTGATAAGAGAGAAGTTCGCCACTGTGGTATCACAATGGACTGAATTGTTTAAGTGAGCTTGTAATATTGGGCTTCCACTATACCTAACCTAACCTAAGATTTTAATTTCCGTAGGGACATAATTAAAAATTTCTGTAATTTAATTTACTGAATAAAATCTTTAGATAAAAAAATGGGGACCTACGACTTGGCCTGTTTTGAATGTCCTCAAAAAACAAAAAAAAAAAAACTTTATTTCTAAAATATCTGGAAACATCTGTCTTTCGCTAACTACAAGATTTTTTATTCAATAACATTCGAGTATATTCTTTGTCTGTGGATATGTGTTTGTGTGTGTTCGATTGTATACGTAAGTATTTTCTCGCTTATTGAGAAACTATGAATTTCCGTATCCGTTTCCGGTTTTATATCCGCCTCACAAGTTACACAAAGCCATGTGGCTTTAAGTAACGGCGTTGGTGCGATGTTGATGGCATTGGTGCGTAATATCTGCTAAAACACCAGAGAACTGTAACAATGAACTTCGTTGTTGGCAACCAGCGAATGCACTTGTAGTGGCATTTTCTGATGATTAAGTTTACGATAGCAACAACAACAACAACAACAGCAACAATGACTCGGCTTTTCCTGAGAACTTTGTTTCCGTATCCTTTTGACAAAGGGGTTTGGGGTTTATGTTGTTGTTTCATTGTTCCATTATTATTCTTTTCATCAGTTCAAATGGAAAAGTTTTTTTTTTTATAGCCTCCACCATAGGATGGGGGTATATTAACTTTGTCATTCCGTTTGTAACACATCGAAATATTGCTCTAAGACCCCATAAAGTATATATATTATGGATCGTGGTTAAATTCTGAGTCGATCTGAGCATGTCCGTCCGTCCGTCCGTCCGTCTGTTGAAATCACGCCAACTTCCGAACGAAACAAGCTATCGACTTGAAACTTGGCACAAGTAGTAGGTCGGATGGTATTGCAAATGGGCCACATCGGTCCACTTTTACGTATAGCCCCCATATAAACGGACCCCCAAATTTAGCTTGCATATACTCTAAGAGAAGCAAATTTCATCCGGCCCGGCTGAAATTTGGTACATGGTGTTAGTATATGGTCTCTAACAACCATGCAAAATTGGTCCATGTCGGTCCACTTTTACGTATAGCCCCCATATAAACGAATCCCCAAATTTGGTTTGCGATTGCTCTAAGACAGGCAAATTTCATCCGATCCTGGTGAAATTTGGTACATGGTGTTAGTATACGGTCTCTACGAACCATACAATAATTGGTCCACATCGGTCCATAATTATATATAGCCCCCATATAAACCGATCCCCAGATTTGGCTTGCCGAGCCTCTAAGAGAAGCAAATTTCATCCGGCCCAGCTGAAATTTGGTACATGGTGTTGGTATATGGTCTCTAACAATCATGCAAAAATTGGTCCACATCGGTCTATAATTATATATAGCACCCATATAAACCGATCCCCAGATTTGGCTTGCGGAGCTTCTAAGAGAAGCAAATTTCATCCGATCCGGTTGAAATTTGGCACATGGTGTTGGTATATGGTCTCTAACAACCGTGCAAAAATTGGTCCACATCGGTCCATAATTATATATAGACCCCCTATAACCCGATCCCCAGATTTGGCTTGCGGAGCCTCTAAGAGAAGCAAATTTCATCCGATTCCCCATATAAACCGATCCCCCGATTTGGCTTGCGGAGCTTCTAAGAGAAGCAAATTTCATCCGATCCCACCGAAATTTGGTACATGGTGTTGGCATATGGGCTCTAAAAATCATGCAAAAATTGGTCCACATCGGTCTATAATTATATATAGCCCCCATATAACCCGATCCCCAGATTTGGCTTGCGGAGCCTCTAAGAGAAGCAAATTTCATCCGATCCGGTTGAAATTTGGTACATGGTATTAGTATATGGTCTCTAACAACCATACAAAAATTGGTCCACATCGGTCCATAATTATATATAACCCCGATTTGGCTTGCGGAGCTTCAAAGAGAACCAAATTTCATCCGATCCATCATCTGATACGGCTGAAATTTGGTACGTGGTGTAAGTATATGGTCTCTAACAATTATGAAAAAATTGGTCGACATCGGTTCATAATTAGATATAGCCCCCATATAAACCGATCCCCCGGTTTGGTTTTCTGAGCCTCTAAGAGAAGAAAATTTCATCCGATCCGGCTGAAGTTGGGTACATAGTGTTAGTATATGGTCTTTAACAACCATGCAAAAATTGGACCACATCAGTCCATAATTATATATGGCCCCAATATGAACCGATCCCCAGATTTGGCTTGCGGAGCCTCTAAGAGAACAAAATTTCATCCGATTCGGCTGAAATTTGGTACATGGTGTTAGTATATGGACTTTAACAACCATGCAAAAATTGGACCACATCAGTCCATAATTATATATGGCCCCAATATGAACCGATCCCCAGATTTAGCTTGCATATCCTCTAAGAGAAGCGAATTTCATCCGATCTGGCTGAAATTTGGTACATGGTGTTAGTATATGGTCTCTAACAACCATGCAAAAATTGGTCCACATCGGTCCATAACTATATATAGCCCCCTTATAAACCGATCCCCCGATTTGGCTTACGGAGCCTCTAAGAGAAGCAAATTTCATCCGATCCGGCTGAAATTTGGTACATGGTGTTGGCATATAGTCTTTAATAACCATGAAGGAATTGTTTCATATCAGTACATAATTATATATAGCGCCCATATAAACCGATCCCCAGATTTGACCTCTGGTGCCTTTTGGAGAAGCAAAATTCATCCGATCTGGTTGAAATTTGGGACGTGGTGGTAGTATATGATATTTAACAACCATGTCAAAAGTGGTCCATATCGGTCCATAATTATATATAGCCCACATATAAACCGTTCCCCAGATTTGATCTCCGGAGCCTCTTGGAGGAGCAAAATTCATTCGATCCGGTTGAAATTTGCAACGTGGTGTTAGTATAAGGCCGCTAATATCCATGCCAAAATTGGTCCATAACGGTCTATAGTTATATATAGCCGATCTCCAATCACACAAAAATTGGTCCATATCGGTTCATATTCATGGTTGCCACTCGAGCCAAAAATTATCTACCAAAATTTTAGTTTTATGGAAAACATTGTCAGAATGTTATTTCTATAGAACATTTTGTCAAAATTTTATTTCTATAGAAAATTTTGTCAAAATTTTATTTCTATAGAAAATTTTGTAAAAATTTTATTTCTATAGAAAATGTTGTCAAAATTTTATTTCTATAGAAAATTTTGTCAAAATGTTATTTCTATAGAAATTTTTTCAAAATTTTATTTCTATAGAAATTTTTTTCCATATTTTATTTCTATAGAAAATTTTTTCTAAATTTTTCTTCTATAGAAACTTTAAACTTTAAACTTCAGTAGAAATTTCTACGCAATCCATGATGGAGGGTACATAAGCTTCGGCCTGGCCGAACTTACGGCCGTATATACTTGTTTTTTTCCTTCTTTTACACTTGCAACTCCCAACTTTCGACAAGGTTTGCGTTTTTGTTTTTGTCTTTTGAAAAGCTTGGTTGGTTGGTTGCTTCGTTCGTTGGTTGGGTTGAAGGCTCAAGGTTTGCTTTGACAGCTCTTGGGGAAATTAAAGCTTAAACTTCTATAACTTGGCATTTATTTCGCTGCCTGCATTTGTTAGCTTTTGAGTTTTTCATTGTGTGGGTGTGTGTGTGTATGTGTGTTTTTTTTCGCCACAGATGTGTTTCTTAATACAGCAACTGGTTTTTTTAGTACTTTTTGTACTTATTCGAAATTGACATATGTAAAGGAATTGTTCCTTGAAGTGCGTGTTGCTGAAGACAGAAAGCATTGGCTGCTTCTTATTGAAATCCTTTACGCAGTTAAAGATTAAAACAAGAAACTCAGGCATAGCGACTGTCATACACCATCCCGAGAAGATTGAAGACAGAGGGATAGCAAGCAGATGACAAGGAACCCTTTATCCCTTGCAAAGGCAAAAAAAAAACTTACATGGCCAACTAAAAGTTGTAATAGTAGAATATTATCGTATGTCAATATATGCGAGTTTTAAATTGAAAATATCTATAAATTTTTTTCCACTTCCACTTGGCAAGTGCCAACCCACCAGCCAAAGGGAAATGGAAAAGTGCCATGGAGTAAAAATATTGATTTGAAAAGTTTAAATGAAGTTTTGTTACCTTAATCTGTGAGCAAGGAATGTGACTTGATGTGAAGAACTTAAAGTGAAGGGTATACACTATAGTGTGCCAGGGAGAGGGGAGGAGGGGCAATTGCACATTCCAAGTTCCAACTTCAATTGAGTTTTATTGCATTCCCTTGTTGGAAAAGAAACAAGAGAAGTGCCAGTTCTTGTCATGTAAGAGGATACTTTGGCAAAATATTTCTTAATAATCGTCGTAAAAAATACTGATTGGTGATTGAAATGTTGAAACCAATAAGCAAGTTCCGAAACTTGTAAAGAAGAATGTTTTGTGAAGCGAAACAAATTTCTATGATAAAAAAAATCTTTTGTTTAAAAACACTTGATATTAAGAATTTCTTTTGTTTAAAAACACATGATATTAAGAAAAAAATTTTAAGTAACTGAAAATATGTGAAAAGTTGTGATTTTGGAAAATGCTACAGTAAAATGTGAAATAAAATTTTGACAAAATTTTCTATAGAAATAATATTTTGATAAAATTTTCTATAGAAATAACATTTTAATAAAATTTTTATTGAAATAAAATTCTGACAAAATTTTCTATAGAAATAAAATTCTGAAAAAAATTTTATAGAAATAAAATTTTCCAAAATAATTTTTGTTTTTTTGGAGTTTTCTATTTTCTCCAAATTTTGACTATTTCAATTATTCCAATCTTGAAAAATTTTATAGAAATAAAATTTTCCAAAATAATTTTTGTTTTTTGTAGTTTTTTATTTTCTACAAATTTTGACTATTTCAATTACTCCAATTTTGAAAAATTTTACAGAAATAAAATTTTCCAGAATAATTTTTGTTTTTTGTAGTTTTTTATTTTCTCCAAATTTTTCCTTCAATTTTAAACCTCGGTAAAGATATCGTCACTTTAGTCCGTCTGACCACCGTGGTGCAATGGTTAGCATGCCCGCCTTGCATACACAAGGTCGTGGGTTCGATTCCTGCTACGACCGAACACCAAAAAGTTTTTCAGCGGTCCCACCTCAGTAATGCTGGTGACATTTCTGAGGGTTTCAAAGCTTCTCTAAGTGGTTTCACTGGAATGTGGAACGCCGTTCGGACTCGGCTATAAAAAGGAGGTCCCTTGTCATTGAGCTTAACATGGAATCGGGCAGCACTCAGTGATAAGAGAGAAGTTCACCACTGTGGTATCACAATGGACTGAATAGTCTAAGTGAGCCTGATACATCGGGCTGCCACATAACCTAACCTAACCTAACCTTTAGTCCGTCTGAAAAAAAAAACTCATTGCTGTCTCCAAAAAAATACATCACACCGATCATTTGACATAGATTCTAGTTTTATAATCTAAGCCTTCATACGATAGGGTTTAATAGGTTCAACCGCCATAAATGAGGCCTTATTAAAAATATCAGGTCATAACTTTTATTTATATATACCACTAAATTCAGAATTACGAGCTGATTCAGTGATCGGGTCCTTTTAATAATTTTCTCTAAAAATAAAATTATTGTGAATATTTCTTTAAACGTTTCGTTCACAAATAAGCTTTTACGGTAAGTTCACCACTGTGGTATCACAATGGACTGAATAGTCTAAGTGAGCCTGATACATCGGGCTGCCACATAACCTAACCTAACCTAACCTAAGCTTTTACGGCGTGACAGACATCTCTCAATTATATCAGGGATTATTTTAAACAGTTCTTTTAACCCTAGAAGGTTTATAAATATTTACAAATTAGCATTTATACTGTGAATTTTGTATCTAGAAAATTTCATAGAAATTTTTTGTTTTTAGAGAAAAATTTTATCTTTAGAGAAAATTGTAGAAAAATTTTGTCTTAGACAAAATTTCATAGAAATTGTGTCCTTAGAGAAAATTTCAGAAAAATTTTGTCGATAGAGAAAATTTCAGAAAAATTTTGTCTTAGAGAAAATTACACAGACATTTTGTCCTTAGAGAAAATTTTATAGAATTTTTTTTCGTTAGAGAAAATTTCATAGAATTTTGGTCATTAGAGAAAATTTCATAGAAATTTTTTCGTTAGAGAAAATTACATAGAATTTTGGTCGTTAGATAAAATTTCATAGAATTTTGGTCATTAGAGAAAATTTCATAGAATTTTGGTCATTAGAGAAAATTTCATAGAAATTTTGTGTTTAGGGAAAATTTCATAGAAATTTTGTCTGTAGATATAAAAATTTTGTTCGTAAAAAAAAATTGATAGACATTTTGTCCTTAGATAAAATTTCCGTTAAATTTTGGACATTTTGTCCTTAAAGAAAATTTCATAGAAATTTTATCCTTAAAAAAAATGTCATTGCAATTTTGATATAAAAAAATCATAGAAAATTTGTCCTGAGACAAAGTTTGAAAGAAATGGTGTCTTTAAAGAAAATTAAATTTTTAGAGATGATTTCATAGAAATTATGCATTTAAAAAAGTTTTGACAGAAATTTTAAATTAAATAAAAAAACCTAGATATTTTGTTTTTAAAGAGAAAACTCCATTGAAATGTTGTTTTTAGAGAAAATTTCGTCTTTAGAAAATATTTCATAGAAATTTTGTTTTTAGAAAAAATTCCATTGCAATTTAGATATAGAACAAGTATATACGGCCCCAAGTTCGGCCAGGCCGAATCTTATGTACCCACCACCATGGATTGCGTAGAAACTTCTACGAAAGACTGTCATCCACAATCGAATTACTTGGGTTGTGGTATCTTAAAACTTCTTAACATCGTTTTCTAAATTGTGATTTAGTCCATACATGGTATATATTAGACAAAAAAGTTATGTATAATTAAGTCTACAAATAATTACGAATCGATATGGACTTTTTGTAAGTAGAGAGTCAGAATTGAAATATGGGGGTCGCTTATATGGGGGCTATATACAATTATAAACTTGATATGGACCAATTTTTGTGTGATTGTGGATCGATTTATCTGAGGGCCATATATAACTATAGACCGATATGGACCTAGTTAGGCATGGTTGTTAACGACCATATACTAGCACAATGTACCAAATTTCAACTCACTCGGATGAAATTTGCTCCTCCAAGAGGTTCCAAAACCAAATCTCGGGATCGGTTTATATGGGGCTATGTACGATTATGGACTGATACGGATCACTTTTGGCATGGTTGTTAAATATCATATACTACCACCACGTACCAAATTTCAAGCAGATCGGATGAATTTTGCTTCTCCAAAAGGCACCGGAGGTCAAATCTGGGGATCGGTTTATATGGGAGCTATATATAATTATGGACTGATAGGAACCAATTCCTGCATGGTTGTTGGATACCATATACTAACATCACGTACCAAATTTCAACCGAATGGCAAGAATTTTGCTCTTCCAAGGGGCTCTGGAGGTCAAATCTGGGGATCGGTTTATATGGAGCCTATATATAATTATGGACCGATATCGACCAATTTTTGCATGGGAGTTTGAGGCCATATATCAACACCACGTACCAAATTTCAACTGAATCAGATGAATTTTGGTCTTCCAAGAGGTTCCGGAGGTCAAATCTGGTGATCGGTTTATATGGGGGCTATATATAATTATGGACCGATGCGGACCAATTTTTGCATGGTTGTTAGAGACCATATACTAACACCATGTACCAAATTTCAGCCGGATCGGATGAAATTTGCTTCTCTTAGGGGCCTCGCAAGCCAAATCGGGGGAACGGTTTATATGGGGGCTATATATAATTATCGACCGATGTGGACCAATTTTTGCATGGTTGTTAGAGACCACATACTAACACCATGTACCAAATTTCAGGCGGATCGGATGAAATTTGCTTCTCTTAGAGGCCTCGCAAGCCATATCGGGGGATCGGTTTATATGGGGGCTATATATAATTATGGACCGATGTGGACCAATTTTTGTATGGTTGTTAGAGACCATATACTGACACCATGTACCAAATTTCAGCCGGATCGGATGAAATTTGCTTCTCTTAGGGGCCTCGCAAGCCAAATCGAGGGATCGGTTTATATGGGGGCTATATATAATTATGAACCGATGTGGACCAATTTTTGCATGGTTGTTAGAGACCATATGCTAACACCATGTACCAAATTTCAGCCGGATCGGATGAAATTTGCTACTCTTAGAGGCCTCGCAAGCCAAATTTTGGGGTCCGTTTATATGGGGGCTATACGTAAAAGTGGACCGATATGGCCCATTTGCAATACCGTCCGACCTACATCAATAACAACTACTTGTGCCAAGTTTCAAGTCGATAGCTTGTTTCGTTCGGAAGTTAGCGTGATTTCAACAGACGGACGGACGGACGGACGGACGGATATGCTTAGATCGACTCAGAATTTCACCACGACCCAGAATATATATACTTTATGGGGTCTTAGAGCAATATTTCGATGTGTTACAAACGGAATGACAAAGTTAATATACCCCCCATCCTATGGTGGTGGGTATAAAAATAGATATTAGCTCCTTATAAAAAAAATCATAGAAAGTTCATATTTAGAGAAAATTTAAGAGAAATATTGTATTTAAAGAAAATTTCATAGAAATGTTTTCCCTACAGAAAGTTTTACGAACATTTTATATTTACACATGATTTCATAGAGATTTTGTCTTTAGAGAAAATTTAAAAAAAAATTGGTCTTTAGAAAATTAATTCCTAGAAATTGTTGGTTTTAGAGAAAATTCCATTGAAATTTTGCCTTTAGGGAAATTTTCAGAAAAATTTTGTCTTTGGAGAATTTATTTTAGAGATTTTGTCTTTATAGAAAATTTCTCTGAATTTTTTTTCTTTAGAGAATACTTCAATAAAATTTTGTCTTTAGAGAAAATTCCATTGAAATTTTATCTTTAGAGAAAATTGCAGAAAAATTTTGTCTTAGAGAAAATTTCATAGAAATTTTGTCGATAGAGAAAATATCATAGACATTTTGTCGATAGAAAAACTTTCAGAAAAATTTTGTCTTAGAGAAAATTACACAGAAATTTTGCCCCTAGAGAAAATTTCATAGAAATTTTTTTCGTTAGAGAAAATTTCATAGAATTTTTGTCGTTAGAGAAAATTTCATAGAATTTTGGTCGTTAGAGAAAATTTCACAGAATTTTGGTCGTTAGAGAAATTTTCATAGAAACTTTTTCGTTAGAGAAAATTTCATAGAAATTTTGTGTTTAGACAAAATTCCATTAAAAATTTTTCTTTATAGAAAATGTCATTGAAATTTTGTTTTTAGGGAAAGTTTTTTAGAGATTTTGTCTTTCTAGAAAATTTCTTAGAATTTTTTTCTTTAGAGAATATTTCAATGAAATTTTATCTTTAGAGAAAATTCCATTGAAATTTTATCTTTAGAGAAAATTGCAGAAAAATTTTGTCTTAGAGAAAATTTCATAGAAATTTTGTAGATAGAGAAAATTTCAAAAAAAAAAATTTTGTCTAGAGAAAATTACACAGAAATTTTGTCCTTAGAGAAAATTTCATAGAAATTTTTTCGTTAGAGAAAATTTTATCGAATTTTGGTCGTTAGAGAAAATTTCATAGAATTTTTTTTTGTTAGAGAAAATTTCATAGAAATTTTGTTTTTAGACAAAATTCCATTAAAAATTGTTCTTTATAGAAAATGTCATTGAAATTTTGTTTTTTAGGGAAAGTTTTTTAGAGATTTTGTTTTTCTAGAAAATTTCTTAGAATTTTTTTCTGTAGAGAATATTTCAATGAAATTTTGTCTGTAGAAAAAATTCCATTGAAATTTTATCTTTAGAGAAAATTGCAGAAAAATTTTATCATAGAGAAAATTTCATAGAAATGTTGTCGATAGAGAAAATATCATAGACATTTTGTCGATAGAGAAAATTTAAAAAAAAATTGTCTTAGAGAAAATTACACAGAAATTTTTTCTTTAGAGAAAATTTCATAGAAATTTTTTCGTTGGAGAAACTTTCGTAGAAATTTTGTGGTTAGAGAAAATTACATTGAGATTTTGTGTTTAGAGAAAATTCCTGTGTTTAGAGAAAATGTCATTGATATTTTGTCTTTAGAGAAAGTTTTTTTTAGGGATTTTGTCGCTCTAGAAAATCTCTTAGAATTTGTTTCTTTAGAGAATATTTCAATAAAATTTTATCTTTAGAGAAAATTCTATTGAAAGTTTATCTTTAGAGAAAATTCCATTGAAATTTTAGATTTAGACAAAATTTAAGAAAAATTTTGTCTTAGAGAAAATTTCATAGAAATTTTCTCCTTAAAGGAAATTTCATAGAAATTTTCTCCTTAAAGAAAATTTCATAGAAATTTTGTTCTAACAGAAAATTTCATAGAAATGTTGTGCTTTTATTATCTTTAGAGAAAGTTTCAGAGAAATGTTGTCATTAGAGAAAATTTCATAGAAATTTTGATCTGAAATAATCATAGAATTTATGTTCTTGGAGAAAATTTAATAGAAAATTTGAAATTTTGTCTTTATAGTAAATTCCATTGAATTTTTTTAGAGAAAATATTGTAGCCATTAAAAATTTCATAAAATTTTTTTTAGAGAAAATTCCATTAAATTTTGTCTTTAGAGAAAATTCTTAGAGTTTTTTTTTGGAGAAAATTTCGTTGAAGTTTTGTCTTTAGAGAGAATTCCATTGAAATTTTATCATTCGAGAAATTTCATAGATATTTTGTCTTTAGAGAAAATTTCGTTGAAATTTTGTCGTTAGAGGAAATTTCATAGAAATTTGGTCTTTACATAAAATTTCATAGAAATTTTGTTATTTTGTTTTCAAAGAATATTTCATATAAATTTTGTGTTTAGAGAAAATTTCATTGAAGTTTTGTCTTTAGAGTAAATTGCATTGTAATTTTATAATTAGAGAAAATTTCGTTGAAATTTTATCGTTAGAGAAAATTTCATAGAAATTTGGCCTTTACAAAAAATTTTATAGAAAATTCGGTATTTTGTTTTTAAAGAAAATTTCATAGAAATTTTATTTTTAGAGAAAAATCCCATTAAAAATTTTTTTCTTTAGAGAAAATTTCATTGAAGTTTTGTCTTTCCCAAACAAATTTATTTTTAGAGACGATTTCCCAAAAAAAATATCATCGTTAGAGACGATTTCATAGACATTTTGTTGTTTATAGACAATTTTAGAGAAAATTTCATAGATATTTTTTTCCATAGAGAAAATTTTAGAGAAATTTTGTCCTTAGAGAAAATTTCATAGAAATGTTATCTTTAGAGATGGTTTCATAGAAATTTTGTTTTTAGAGAAAATTTCAGAGAATTTTTTGTTAGAAGAAAAATTATATAAATATTGGTTTTTAAAAGAAAATTTTATAGAAACTTTTTTTCATAGCGAAAATTTCATAAAAATTTTGTATTTAGAGTCGATTCTATACAAATTTTATCATTAGAGAAAATATTTTGTATTTAGAGAAAATTTCATTGAAGTTTTGCATTTCCCAAAAAAAATATTTTTAGGGACGATTTTCCCAAAAATGTCATCGATAGAGACGATTTCATAGAAATTTTGTTTTTTTTATAGAAAAATGAAATTTCATAGACATTTTTTTCCATAGAGAAAATTTTAGAGAAATTTTACCTTAGAGAAAATTTCATAGAAATGTTATCTTTAGAGATGGTTAGGTTAGGTTAGGTTAAAGTGGCAGATCGATTAAATTTCAGGCTCACTTAGACTATTCAGTCCATTGTGATACCACATTTAACTAAAAGTACCTATTACATATGGGCACTTTCTTTAGAGATGCTTTCATAAAAATTTTGTTTTTAGAGAAAATTTCAGAGCAATTTTTTGTTAGAAGAAAATTTATAAAAATGTTGTTTTTTAAAAGAAAATTTTTTTGAATTTTGTTTATAGCAAAAATTTCATAAAAATTTTGTATTTAGAGTCGATTCCATACAAATTTTATCATTAGAGAAAATATTTTGTATTTAGAGAAAATTTCATTGAAGTTTTGTCTTTCCAAAAAAAAAAAATATTTTTAGGGACGATTTTCCAAAAAAATGTCATCGGTAGAGACGATTTCATAGAAATTTTGTTTTTTTTATACAAAATTTTAGAGAAAATTTCATAGACATTTTTTTCAATAGAGAAAATTTTAGAGAAATTTTGTCCTTAGAGAAAATTTCGTTGAAATTTTGTCGTTAGAGGAAATTTCATAGAAATTTGGTTTTACAAAATATTTTATAGAAATTGTGGTATTTTGTCTTTAAAGAAAATTTCATAGAAATTTTATTTTTAGAAAAAATGTCATTGAAGTCTTGTCTTTACAGTAAATTGCATTGTAATTTTATCATTAGAGAAAATTTCGTTGAAATTTTATCGTTAGAGGAAATTTCATAGAAATTTGGTCTTTACAAAAAATTTTATAGAAATTTTGGTATTTTGTTTTTAAAGAAAATTTCATAGAAATTTTATTTTTAGAGAAAATCCCATTAAAAATTTTTTTCTTTAGAGAAAATTTCATTGAAGTTTTGTCTTTCCCAAACAAATTTATTTTTAGAGACGATTTCCCAAAAAAATATCATCGTTAGAGACGATTTCATAGACATTTTGTTGTTTATAGAAAATTTCATGGAAATTTTTTTCCATAAAGAAAATTTTAGAAAAATTTTGTCCTTAGAGAAAATTTCATACAAATGTTATCTTTATATATGGTTTCATAGAAATTTTGTTTTTAGAGAAAATTTCAGAGAATTTTTTGTTAGAAGAAAACTTATATATATATATTGGTTTTTAAAAGAAAATTTTATAGAAATTTTGTTCATAGCGAAAATTTTATAAATTTTTTTTATTTAGAGACGATTGCATAAAAATTTTATCTTTAAAGAAAATATTTTGTATTTAGAGAAAATTTCATTGAAGTTTTGCATTTCCCAAAAAAAAAAAACAAATATTTTTACAGACGATTTTCCAAAAAATGTCATCGATAGAAACGATTTCATAGAAATTTTGTTTTTTTTTATAGAAAAATGAAATTTCATAGACATTTTTTTCAATAGAGAAAATTTTAGAGAAATTTTACCTTAGAGAAAATTTCATAGAAATGTTATCTTTAGAGATGGTTAGGTTAGGTTAGGTTAAAGTGGCAGATCGATAAATTTCAGGCTCACTTAGACTATTCAGTCCATTGTGATACCACATTTAACTAAAAGTACCTATTACATATGGGCACTTTCTTTAGAGATGCTTTCATAAAAATTTTGTTTTTAGAGAAAATTTCAGAGCAATTTTTTGTTAGAAGAAAATTTATAAAAATGTTGTTTTTTAAAAGAAAATTTTTTTGAATTTTGTTTATAGCAAAAATTTCATAAAAATTTTGTATTTAGAGTCGATTCCATACAAATTTTATCATTAGAGAAAATATTTTGTATTTAGAGAAAATTTCATTGAAGTTTTGTCTTTCCAAAAAAAAAAAAAATATTTTTAGGGACGATTTTCCAAAAAAATGTCATCGGTAGAGACGATTTCATAGAAATTTTGTTTTTTTTTATACAAAATTTTAGAGAAAATTTCATAGACATTTTTTTCAATAGAGAAAATTTTAGAGAAATTTTGTCCTTAGAGAAAATTTCATAGAAATGTTATCTTTAGAGATGGTTAGGTTAGGTTAGGTTAAAGTGGCAGCCCGATTAAATTTCAGGCTCACTTAGACTATTCAGTCCATTGTGATACCACATTTAACTAAAAGTACCTATTACATATGGGCACTTTCTTTAGAGATGCTTTCATAGAAATTTTGTTTTTAGAGAAAATTTCAGAGCAATTTTTTGTTAGAAGAAAATTTATAGAAATTTTGTGTTTTAAAATAATTTTTTTTAGAATTTTGTTCATAGCAAAAATTTCATAAAAATTTTGTATTTAGAGTTGATTCCATACAAATTTTATCATTGGAGAAAATATTTTGTATTTAGAGAAAATTTCATTGAAGTTTTGTTTTTCCAAAAAAAAAATATTTTTAGGGAGGATTTTCCAAAAAAATGTCATCGGTAGAGACGATTTCATAGAAATTTTGTTTTTTTATACAAAATTTTAGAGAAAATTTCCTAGTCATTTTTTTCCATAGAGAAAATTTTAGAGAAATTTTGTCCTTAGAGAAAATTTCATAGAAATGTTATCTTTAGAGATGGTTTCAAAAAAATTTTGTTTTTAGATAAAAGTTCAGAGAATTTTTTTTGTTAGAAGAAAATTTTTAGAAATTTTATTTTTTAAAAGAAAATTTTTAGAATTTTGTTCATAGCAAAAATTTCACAAAAATTTTGTATTTAGAGACGATTCCATACAAATTTTATCTTTAGAGAAAATATTTTGTATTTAGAGAAAATGTCATAGATATTTTGTCTTTAGAGATAACATATTTTCAGAGAATTTTTTTCTTTACAGAAAATTTCAGAGAAATTTTGTGTATAAATATTTACATTTAATGATGTGAATCATTGTAGACGTATAAGATAAACAATCGCACAAAAATTTCAAAAAATACCAGATGATGAATTAAGGCTACCTTGCACAAAAACCAATTTCTCCATTCTATGCCAACTGGTATACTGATATACAGGTAAGTTATTAACAAGCTTATTATGAACTTCTAATCTCTTTTCATCACTATGGCTTTTGTTTTTTGTGCTCACACTTATCTTGCAAAGTACTGCCTGTTCTTGAATTCCCCTCAGTATTGCTTTTGTAAATTGTTTGAAAAGTTAAAAATGCCGTATAATTTGGCTTAAGTTGCAACAATTTAGTTTTCACTTCATATGTAGGAGGCGAAAGAATAATAGAATCAAAAACATTTGGTAGAAGTAAAAAAAAAACAACAACTGTAAAAATAATTGAAATATCAGTTTAGAAACTTTGTTGGTTAAGTGTAGACAAAATTACAAAAGAAAAATATATATTACGTTTTATACCTGGCATGTGCTTGAGATAAAAAATTTAGTTTATCTTCCATAATGGTTGCACTTTATACATTTGAAATAGCCCTTAATCATAAAAATGTTTGACGGATATACTGTCTTTAAAGAACATTTCTTAAAATTTTTGTCTTTAAGGAAAAATTCATAGAAAATTTGTCTTTATAGAGAAATTTAATACAAATTTTGTTTCTAAAGAAAATTTCATAGAAATTGTGTCTTTATAGAGAAATTTTGTTCAAAAAAAATTATAGAAATTTTGTATTTGTAGAGAAATTTAATATAAATTTTGTTTCTAAAGAAAATTTCACAGAAATTTTGATTATAAAAATGTTTTAGGAAATATCCTGTCTTTAAATAACTTTTGTTTGAAATTTTGTTTTTAAGGAAAATTTTGTCTTTGTAGAGAAATTTTGTTAAAAAAAAAATTATGGAAAGTTTGTCTTTATAGAGAACATCAATAGAAATTTTGTTTCTAAAGAAAATTTCATAGAAATTTTGTTTTTAAAGAAAATTTTATAGAAATTTTGTCTTTATAGAGAAACTTAGTAGAAATTTTGTTTCTAAAGAAAATTTCATAGAAATTTTGATTATTTTCACAGAAATTTTGTCTTTGTAGAGAAAATTTGTTAAAAAATATGGAAATTTTGTTTCTAAAAAAAATTTCATAGAAATTTTGTTTTTAAAGAAAATTTTATAGAAATTTTGTCTTTATAGAGAAACTTAGTAGAAATTTTATTTCTATAGAAAAATTTCATAGAAATTTTGATTATAAATATGTTTGACGGATATCCTGTCTTTAAAGAACATTTCTCTAGAAATTTTGTTTTTAAAGAAAATTTCATAGAAATTTTGATTATTTTCATAGAAATTTTGTCTTTGTAGAGAAAATTTGTTAAAAAAATATGGAAATTTTGTTTCTAAAGAAAATTTCATAGAATTTTTTTTTTAAAGAAAATTTTATAGAAATTTTGTCTTTATAGAGAAACTTAGTAGAAATTTTGTTTCTAAAGAAAATTCCATAGAACTTTTGATTATAAATATGTTTGACGGATATCCTGTCTTTCAAGAACATTTCTCTAGAAATTTTGTTTTTAAAGAAAATGTCATAGAAATTTTTACTTTGTTAACAAAAAAATTAATAGAAATTTTGTCTTTATAGAAAAATTTAAATCAAATTTTTTTCTAAAGAAAATTTCATAGAAATTTTGATTATAAATATGTTTGATGGATATCCTGTCTTTAAAGAACATTTCTCTAGAAATGTTGTTTTAATTATGGAAAGTTTGTCTTTATAGAGAACATCAATAGAAATTTTGTTTCTAAAGAAAATTTCATAGAAATTTTGTTTTTAAAGAAAATTTTATAGAAATTTTGTCTTTATAGAGAAACTTAGTAGAAATTTTGTTTCTAAAGAAAATTTCATAGAAATTTTGATTATTTTCACAGAAATTTTGTCTTTGTAGAGAAAATTTGTTAAAAAATATGGAAATTTTGTTTCTAAAAAAAATTTCATAGAAATTTTGTTTTTAAAGAAAATTTTATAGAAATTTTGTCTTTATAGAGAAACTTAGTATGTTTGACGGATATCCTGTCTTTAAAGAACATTTCTCTAGAAATTTTGTTTTTAAAGAAAATTTCATAGAAATTTTGATTATTTTCATAGAAATTTTGTCTTTGTAGAGAAAATTTGTTAAAAAAATATGGAAATTTTGTTTCTAAAGAAAATTTCATAGAATTTTTTTTTTAAAGAAAATTTTATAGAAATTTTGTCTTTATAGAGAAACTTAGTAGAAATTTTGTTTCTAAAGAAAATTCCATAGAACTTTTGATTATAAATATGTTTGACGGATATCCTGTCTTTCAAGAACATTTCTCTAGAAATTTTGTTTTTAAAGAAAATGTCATAGAAATTTTTACTTTGTTAACAAAAAAATTAATAGAAATTTTGTCTTTATAGAAAAATTTAAATCAAATTTTTTTCTAAAGAAAATTTCATAGAAATTTTGATTATAAATATGTTTGATGGATATCCTGTCTTTAAAGAACATTTCTCTAGAAATGTTGTTTTTAAAGAAAATTTTATAGAAATTTTGTTTTAAAAAACAAATTCATAGAAATTTTTACTTTGTTAAAAAAAAAATTAATAGACATTTTGTCTTTATAGAGAAATTAAATAAAAATTTTGTTTCTAAAGAAAATTGCATAGAAATTTTGATTATAAATATGTTTGACGGATATCCTGCCTTTCAAGAACATTTCTCTAGAAATTTAGTTTTTAAAGAAAATTTCATAGAAATTTTGTTTTTAAAAAAAATTTCATAGACATTTTTACTTTGTTAAAAAAAAATTAATGGAAATTTTGTCTTTACAGAGAAATTTAATACAAATTTTGTTTCTAAAGAAAATTCCATAGAAATTTTGATTACAAATATGTTTGACGGATATCCTGTCTTTAAAGAACATTTCTCTAGAAATTTTGTTTTTAAAGAAAATTGCATAAAAATTTTGTCTTTATAGAGAAATTTTATACTAATTTTGTTTCTAAAGAAAATTCCATAGAAATTTTGATTACAAATATGTTTGACGGATATCCTGTCTTTAAAGAACATTTCTCTAGAAATTTTGTCTTTATAGAGCAATTTAATATCAATTTAGTTTCTAAAGAAATTTGCATAGAAATTTTTATTATAAATATGTTTGACGGATATCCTGTCTTTAAAGAACATTTCTCTAGAAATTTTGTTTTAAAAATAATTTCATAGAAATTTTTACTTTGTTAAAAAAAAAAAATTAATAGAAATTTTGTCTTTCTCTAGAAATTTTGTTTTTAAAGAAGATTTCATAAAAATTTTGTTTTTAAAGAAAATTTCATAGAAATTGTGTTTTCAAAGAAAATTTTATAGAAATTTTGTCTTTGTAAAGAAATTTAGTAGAAATTTTGTTTTTAAAAAAAATTTCATAGAAATTTTTAATATAAATATGTTTGACGGATATACTGTCTTTAAAGAACAATTCTCTAGAAATCTTGGTTTGAAAGAAAATTTCTGTAAAATTTTTCTTTTTAAGGAAAATGTCATAGAAATTTTGTCTTTATAAAGAAATTTTGTTTAAAAAAAAAATCTTAGACATTTTGTCGTTATAGAAAAATTTTATAGAAATTTTGTTGCTAAGGAAAATTTAAAAAACATTTTGATTATAAATATGTTTGGGTGATATTCTGTCTTTAAAGAACATTTCTCCAGAAATTTTGTTTTTAAATAAAATTTTATGGAAATTTGTAGAGCCATTTTGTTCAAAAAAAAAAAAAAAAAACAAAAATAATCATAGAAATTTTGTCTTTATAGAGAAATTTAATAGAAATTTTGTTTCTAAAGAAAATTTCATAAAAATTTTTATTATAAATATGTTTGACGGATATCCTGTCTTTAAAGAATATTCCTCTAGAAATTTAGTTTTGAAAGAAAATTTCATAGAAATTTTGCCTTTATACACAGAAAAAAAAATCACAAAAATTTTTCCAATTAAAGTCTTAATTGAGTTTTAAAAAATATTCAATAAAAAAAATTAATTGATTCAACAAATTGTTTAATTAAAATAAAAATCAATCACAAAAATTATTAGTATCAAATAATCTTTTAATTGGATCAATTCTTTTTTTAATTGAAGTTCAATTAATTTTTTAATTGATATTTTCATTTCTGTAATTGAAGACATTTCAATTAAAAAATTAATTGGATCAATAAATTTCGTGATTGAATCAGCAAAAAGAAAATTTTTTCTGTGTAGAGGAATTTAATAGAAATTTTGTTTCTAAAAAAAATTTCATAGAATTTTTGTTTCTAAAGAAAATTTCATAGAAATTTTGCTTCTAAAGAAAATTTCATAGAAATTTTGTTTCTAAAGAAAATTTCATAGAAATTTTGTTTCTAAAGAAAATTTCATAGAAATTTTGTTTCTAAAGAAAATTTCATAATCATGTTGCATTGGGAAAAAATTTTTTAGATTTTTTTTTAGAGAAAATTGCTTAGAAATTTTTGCTGTGCTTCAATTTAATTTAAGTTTTCGGGTTTTTCTCTATTTTCAATAATGTGTAGCCATCCGTGGAGCTATAATACCAAAAATTTTGCCACTTTTATTTTAATCAACTCCCTAAATAACTCATTTATTATTATAATAAATTTTTATATTACTTTACATTAAATTATTTAATGAAAAAATTTTTTTAACATTACAAAGCACATAATATGTAAAGCCTTTGCCGCAATAACCACACATTGAGGTAAAACCAGGCAAATTATCATAAAACAAAAAGAAAAAAAATGACCACAAAATTAACTTGATTTGAAAATTAAGTTTTAATTAAACTATACAATATGAGTAAATTTTACTTAATTTAATATGTGAAACATTGATACCATTAATATGCTTTCATAAATAGAATTTAATATTGGTGCAGACATTTAAAAACCAATTTGGGGCATGTGGATGTGTTTTTTTTTCTAGCTATGAAAATATTAATAAAGCTTTAAATATTTGTAATTATATATGCAAAAGTAATTAATAATTATTTTTTAAATTTTATTTTTGCAGCAATTAATTTATGAGAAATTTATTTCGTAAATTCTATGGCGGCTACCTGGGTGCAAAAAAAATGACACAAAAGTCAGGATCCCCATAGTGACCGCCCAATTTATCAGATGTCAATCCCATGGACTGGCAAATAGTCAAAGTTAGAGCTAGAAAATATCACAAAAAGTTAAAAAAAAAATTAAAAATTTAGATTACTTTCACAAAATTGTTATCATCAACTGTCTGTGTCGACTACCTTTTACATTTTTCTTTGCCCATCTGATTTATAAATTTTAGCAATTTTACCCAGATACCATTTCGTTTTGGAAAATTATTGCCATTAAATTTCCCACTTCCTCAATGTGACCGCCCAATTTATCAGATGTCAATGCCATGGACTGGCAAATAGTCAAAGTTAGAGCTAGAAAATATCGCAAAAAGTTCAACAAAAAAAAATTAAAAATTTAGATTAATTTCACAAAATTGTTATCATCAACTGTCTGTGTCGACTACCTTTTACATTTTTCTTTGCCCATGTGATTTATCAATTTTAGCAATTTTACCCAGATACCATTTCGTTTCGGAAAATTATTGCCATTAAATTTCCCACTTCCTCAATGTTTTGCTAGCTAACAATTAAAAATTTTCCATTTTCGAATTTAAAACAGCATTTAATCAGAACAATGCCATAGCCAATATATTTGCTTGTATTGGTAAACAAAAACAAACGCATTTAATTTTCCCCCCAACAAAAGTGCATATGCGTATATTATTAATTAAAAGCAATATGAGCAATGATTTTGTTCTCCATTATTTGTTGGATTTTGTTAAAATGTTTCCCCTCTATTAGCTCTTCCAGTGCTTGGCCAATTTAGTTGCACTAACTTCTTCTCGGTTTGGGCCATGGCTTTTTATACCGACCGAAGTTAAGCCCTTTGTCGCGCCTCACACACATGTGTCCCATGGAAATGGGTTTTCTGGGCCCAAATGTTGGCATTCATTGCACGTTGTTTTCATAAACAATTTACACTTTGTTGGCAGGGAATGTGCAATTTGTTTATGCAAACCACGTGCATTTAAATAAATCGTGACTTGTAATTCTCCCCGGATAATTTGTGGAGTTGGCCTCCGTTCCCTTGATGATGATGGTTATGATGGTATGTAGGTAGTATTGCGATTGAAGCTCATTTTGCTATCTGGTGGAAATGAAATAAAAGCCCTGCGATGAAATGAAATAAACATCGCAATGAGTGAGAGACAAAGTACATTTGTCTTTGACGCAAAAGGCACACAACCACCAATTAGTATTCGTGGACAAAATTGTTTGGAATTTAAAATTTAATTGAATCAAGTATGGCATAATCAAAATCAAAAAAAAAAAAAAAATAATAAACTGGCAACCCTTGCAGATGTATTTTCAAAAAATTTTATACAATTGTGCTTAGAAGAAATTTAAAATAAAAAAACTTGTTTTTAGAGAAAAATTCAAAACAAAAATCGAAATTTCATTTTTTTAAAAGAAAAAATTGTTTTTCATCGAAATTTTCTGTTTAAAGAAAATTTCATAGCAATTTTAAATATACCCAAACATTTATAAACAATTTCGCAGAATGATGACTATAATGTAAAGGGTGATACGGTCAAAATTTGGTCAAGGGAAAACGCGTGTAAATCGGTGAAATCGTTTATTTAAAAAAATCAAATTAAATATCTTTTTCAAGTTCAATTAGAAAAAAAATTCAGAAAAAATATTCAGTTAGGCTTTCGCTTTTCCAAATCCGAATTTCCGGGCCTCACGCTTGACACCTGCCATCAGATTTTGTACAGCCACCTTGTCCACCTTCTTCGCCGCAGAAAGCCAGTTTGCCTTGAACTGCTGCTCGTACTTAGCAGTTTTTTGGTTTTCTTTAGGTTCCGCTTGACAATAGCCCAGTATTTCTCAATTGGGCGGAGCTCTGGCGTGTTGGGAGTGTTCTTGTCCTTGGGAACCACCTGCACGTTGTTGGCGGCTTACCACTCCATGGCCTTTTTACCGTAATGGCAAGATGCCAAATCCGGCCAAAACAGTACGGAACAACCGTGTTTCTTCAGGAAAGGCAGCAGACGTTTATTCAAACACTCTTTCAGGTAAATTTCTTGGTTGACAGTCCCGAAAGCTATGAAAATGCTGCTTTTCAAGCCACAGGTACAGATGGCTTGCCAAACCAGATATTTCTTTGCGAACTTTGACAGTTTTATGTGCTTGAAAATATCTGCTACCTTTCCCCTTCCTTTTGCCGTATAAAACTCCTGTCCCGGAAGCTGCTTGTAGTCGGCTTTGACGTAGGTTTCGTCGTCCATTACCACACAGTCAAACTTCGTCAGTATCGTCGTGTACAGCCTCCGGGATCGCGCTTTGGCCGTCGTATTTTGTTTATCATCGCGATTTGGAGTCACTACCTTCTTGTAAGTCGATAGTCCGGCTCGTTTTTTGGCTCGATGCACGGTTGTAGACGATACACCCAGCTTATTTGCGGCATCTCTGGGAGAGAGGTTAGGGTTTCGCTTGAAATTACCGACAACTCTCTTTGTCGTCTCAGCGGCTTCCGGTTTTCGATTTCCCCACGATCCAGACTTCCTGGCTGTCGACAAACGTTCCCCAAACATTTTAATTACATTTGTAACGGTTGATTTGGCAACGTTTAGCGATTTTGCCAGCTTTTCGTGCGAGTAGCTCGGATTTTCGCGATGCGCGAGCAAAATTTTGACACGCTGCTCTTCTTGCTTGGACGTCATTTTGACAACTGAAGAGTGAATTCCAAAATCAAAATAGGGGCAACTTTCTACACACACACACACCTTCAAAATGAGGGGTGTTCAGGTTTTTTAAATGCTAAAGAAATACGTCAAGTTTATATTGACCAAATTTTGACCGTATCACCCTCCTAAATAAGCATGTAGCAAATTTTTTCTATAACAAGTGCTATACAATTTTGCCCTTAAAGAAACCCTAAAATAAAAAAAAAATAGATAGAAATTTCATAGACATTTTTTCTTAAAAGAAAAAAAAATTAAAGAAAATTTCATAGAAATTTTAATTAATTATACACAAAAATTTATAAACAATGTCGCAGAATGATGATTATAATGTAAATAAGTTTTTAGCAAAAAAAAAATTACATTAAAATTAATTTTTTCTATAATAAATGCTATACAATTTGGTCGTTAGAGAAACCTTTAAATAAAAAATATTTTAAAAATTTAAATTTCATTGAAATTTTTTCTTTACAAAAAAAATTGTTTTTTGACAAAATTTCATAGAAAATTTCTGTTTAAAAAAATTTCATAGAAATTAATAGAAATTTTAAATATACATACAAATTTATAAATAATTCCGCAAAATTATGATTATATTGCAAATAAGCATTTAGCAAAAAAAAAATACATTAAAGATAATTTTTTATACAACAAATGATATACAATTTTGCCTTTAGAGAAACTCTAAAATAAAACAAGTATATACAGCAATAAGTTCGGCCGGGCCGAATATTAAATACCCACCACCATGAAAACTCATCGTCGTAGCGGGTTACTTGATAATATATAGCATTTTAGGGGGTTTGATGACAAATCCTCTCCCAAGCAAATCAGTACAACCAGTACCCTTCCCAAAAAAAAAAATTAAAGATTCTACCTATGAATACCAGCTCAGATTCTGGATTTATGAGAACCAATTTTGTTCGAGTTTTAGAGAAATCATAAGCATATCGTGTATATGATGAAATAACGCTTTGAAGTCCTAGAAATAAATTCGGGAGTTAGGTCTTTATGGGGCCTATACCAAAACATGGACCAATGCTCACCACCTCTTAATGTTCCTCAAATATCTCTAGAATTCCACCTTCAGACGAATTGATGAAAACTTCGAATTCTAGAAGCCCAAGAAGTAAAATCGAGAGATCAGTCTATATAGGGGCTTTACCAAAACATGGACCGATACGGACCATTTTCGACACACCTCTTTATGGTCCTATGATACGTCTATATTTCTAATTTCCGGCAATTTGGATAAAAACTACGGATTCTAGAAGCCCAAGATATAAAGTAGGGAGATCGGTCTATATGGGGGCTAAACCAAAATATGGACCAATGGGCACCATGTAGATTTTCAACTTCAAGCAAATCGGCTAGAAAATATAGTCACTAGACGCCCAAGAAGTAAAACCGAGAGATCGGTCTATATGGGGGTTATACCAAAAAATGGACCGATACATCTCAATTTCGGCACACATATTTGGGGTCGCAAAATACCTCTTTTTCGACACACCTCTTTATGGTCTTAAAATACCTCTAGATTTAAAATTTGAGGAAAATCGGATAGAAAATACAGTTTCTAGAAGCCCAAGAAATAAAGTCGTGAGATCGGTCTATATGGGAGCTATACCAAAATATGGACCATAGGCACCATTTTCCACACACCTCTTTAAGGTCCCCAAATACCTCTAGATTTTCAATTTCATGCAAATCGGATAGAAAATACAGTTTCTTGACGCCCAAGAAGCAAAATCGAGATATCGGTCTATATGGGGGCTATACCAAAACATGGTGCGATGGACACCATTTTCGGCACACCTCTTTATAAACCTCAAGTACCTCTAGATTTTCAATTTCAGGCTAATGGGACAAAAACTACTTTTTTTTATAAGCCCAAGACCCCAAATCGAGAAATGGGTTTATATGGGGACTACATAAAAACTTAGACCGATACAGCTCATCTTCGAACTTGACCTGCCTGCAACAAAAAATCGAATCTGTGTCAAATTTCAGGACGATCAAATTTCAGGACGATCACGATACAGCCTTCAATAATTGCGCGAAGGCTGTAGCGTGATTACAACAGACAGACAGACAGATGGACATACGGACAGGCTTATATCGTCTTAGAATTTCTCACTGATCAAGAATATATATACTTTATATAGTCGGAAGTCGATATTTCCATGTGTTACACACGGAATGACAAATTTATTATACCCCCATCACCATTCTATGGTGGTGGGTATAAAAATAAAACAAGTATATACGGCCATAAGTTCGGCCAGGATACAGGAACTTTTGTGCGGTAATTATAGGGCCCGAATTGAAATATCGCAGTCGTTTTATATGGGGGCTATATATAATTATGAACACGAGTCTACCAAAAATAGCAGAAGATTTTGCAAAGTATTCCTTTCCAACTAAGAGGCGCTTCATAAATTTTCTATAGAAATAAAATTTTGAAAAAAAATTCTAGAGAAATAAAACGCTGACAAAATTTTCTATAGAACTATAAAATTTTGACAAAATTTTCTATGGCAATAAAATTTTGGTAGATTATTTTTGGCTCGAGTGGCAATCGTGATTTTTTTTGTGATTGGAGATCGGTTTATCTGGGGGCTATATATAACTATAGATCGATACGGACCAATTTTGGCATGGTTGTTATCGGCCATATACTAGCGCAATGTACCAAATTTCAACCGAATCGGATGAATTTTGCTCCTTCAAGAGGCTCCGGGAGTCAAATCTGAGGATCGGTTTATATGGGGGCTATATATAATTATGAACTGATGTGGACCAATTTTTGCATGGTTGTTAGATACCATATACCAACATCATGTACCAAATTTCAGCTGGATCGGTTGAAATTTGCTTCTCTTTGAGGCTCCGCAAGCCAAATCTGGGGATCGGTTTATATGGCGGCTATATATAAACTTGGACCGATGTGGACCAATTTTTGCATGGTTTTTAGAGATCGTATACCAACACCATGTAACAAATTTCAGCCATATCGGGTGCAATATGCTTCTTTTAGAGGCTTCGCAAGCCAAATATGGGGGTCCGCTTATATGGGGGCTATACGTAAAAGTGAACCGATATGGCCCAATTGCAATACCATCTGACGTACATCAATAACGGACCAATTTTGGCATGGTTGTTATCGGCCATATACTAGCGCAATGTACCAAATTTCAACCGGATCGGATGAAGTTTAAAGTCGATAGCTTGTTTCGTTCGGAAGTTAGCGTGATTTCAACAGACGGACGGACGGACATGCTTAGATCGACTCAGAACTTCACCACGACCAAGAATATAACATATATACTTTAAAGGGTCTTAGAGCAATATTTCGATGTGTTACAAACGGAATGACAAAGTTAATATACCGTCCATCCTATGGTGGAGGGTATAAAAATGTTTTTAAAATAGAAATTTCATTGAAATTTTTTCTTGAAAGAAAAATTTGTTTTTAGAGAAAGTTTCATAGAAATTAAAGAAAATTTAATAGAAATTTTAAATATACATCAACATTTTAAACAATTTCCTAGAATGATGATTATAATGTAAATAAGCATTTAGAAAAAAAAAGAAATTACATTAAAGATAATTTTTTCTATAAATAAATAACATTTTGATTAAAAAAATGTTATAGAATATTTTTATTTATTTTCTCAAAAAATTTTTTCTTACATAAAAATGTATAAACAATTTCGCAGAATGATGATTACAATCATTTTTTCTATAAATAAATAATATATTCAATAAAAAATTAAAAAAAAAATTTCTTAACAAAAAAAAAATTGCAATTCAGTCTTTATAGAAATTATCTGAGACAATTTGGCTTCAGCGAAAATTTCATAAATTTTTTGTTTTTAGAGAAAATTTCATTATTTTAATTTTTATACCCTCCACCATAGGATGGGGGGTATATTAACTTTGTCATTCCATTTGTAACACATTGAAATATTGCTCTAAGACCCCATAAAGTATATATATTCTGGGTCGTGGTGAAATTCTGAGTCGATCTAAGCATGTCCGTCCGTCCGTCCGTCTGTCCGTCTGTCCGGCTGTCCGTCCGTCTGTGGAAATCACGCTAACTTCCGAACGAAACTAGCTATCGACTTGAAACTTGGCACAAGTAGTTGTTATTGATGTAGGTCGGCTGGTATTGCAAATAGGCCATATCGGTCCACTTTTACGTTTAGCCCCCATATAAACGGACCCCCAAATTTGGCTTGCAGACCCTCTAAGAGAAGCAAATTTCATCCGATCCGGCTGAAATTTGGTACATGGTGTTAGTATATGGTCTCTAACAACCATGCAAAAATTGGTCCACATCGGTCCATAATTATATAGAGCCCCCATATAAACCGATCCCCCGATTTGGCTTGCGGAGCCTCTAAGAGAAGAAAATTTCATCCGATCCGGCTGAAATTTGGTACATGGTGTTAATATATGGCCTCTAACAACTATGCAAAAATTGGTCTACATCGGCCAATAGTTATATATAGCCCCCATATAAACCGATCCCCCGATTTGGCTTGCGGAGCCTCTAAGAGAAGCAAATTTCATCCGATCCGGCTGAAATTTGGTACAGGGTGTTAGTATGTGGTCTCTAACAACCATGCAAAAATTGGTCGACATCGGTCTATAATTATATATAGCCCCCATATAAACTGATCCCCCGATGTGGCTTTCGTAGCCTCTAAGAGAAGCAAATTTCATCAGATCCGGCTGAAATTTGGTACATTGTGTAAGTATATGGTCTTTAAAAACCATGCAAAAATTGGTCCATATCGGTCCATAATTATATATAGCCCCCATATAAACCGATCTCCATATTTGGTTTGCGGAGCCTCAAAGAGAAGCAAATTTCATCCGTTCCGGCTGAAATTTGGTACATGGTGTTAGTATATGGTCTCTAATGACCATGCAAAAATTGGTTCACATCGGTGCATGATTATATATAGCTCCATATAAACCGATCGCCAGATTTGACCTCCGGAGCCCCTTGGAAGGCCAAAATTCATCGGATTCGGTTGAAATTTGGTACGTGATGTTAGTATATGGTACCCACCAACCATGCAGGAATTGGTTCCTATCAGCCCATAATTATATATAGCCCCCATATAAACCGATCCCCAGATTTGACCTCCGGTGCCTTGTGGAGAAGCAAAATTCATCCGATCTGGTTGAGATTTGGTACGTGGTGGTAGCATATGATATTTAACAACCATGTCAAAAGTGGTCCATATCAGTCTATAATCATATATAGCCCCCATATAAACCGATCCCAAGATTTGGTTTTGGAGCCTCTTGGAGGAGCAGATTTCATCCGAGTCAGTTGAAATTTGGTACATTGTGGTAGTATATGGCCGTTAACAACCATGCCTAACTAGGTCCATATCGGTCTATAGTTATATATAGCCCTCAGATAAATCGATCCCCAATCACAAAAAAATTGGTCCATATCAAGTTCATAATTGTATATAGCCCCCATAAAAGCGACCCCCATATTTCTATTCTGGCTCCCTACGTACCGTGCAAAAGTCCATATCGATTCGTAATTATTTGTAGACTTACATACCTTTTTATGTAATATATTCCACGTGTGGTCTAACTCACAATTTAGAAAACGATTTAAGATACCACAACCCAAGTAATTCTATTGTGTATAACAGTCTTTCGTAGAAGTTTCTACGCAATCCATGGTGGAGGGTACATAAGATTCGGCCTGGCCGAACTTACGGCCGTTTATACTTCTTTTCTATTAAACTTTTTTTATTTTTCCCCCCATTACTTAAATTTTATATTAAATACCGATTATTTAAAAATTCTTATGCAACCACAATTCAATTTCATAAATTTACAACTTTTGCTAATAGTTCATTCTATCTTAATTTCGCTGTGCTTTCTTTGAAAAATTGAAAGCATTTTAACACGCATTTCTTTTAAAAGTTCCTTGGTATTTTCTATTCTTTATTAATGGCTACATTGGTTTAGCTGTGTTTTTTCGTACCATATTCCGTACTCTTGCAGGTTTCCTCCAACGTGTCTTTATGTTTCTTTAGTTATACTTTTCAATTTCTGCTGATACTTAGAATTCAATGGAACGAGAGCAAAGAGTGTTGGTGTTGGTTACTTTGCCATGGCATGTTGCATTATGGCGTAATGCAACGTGCAAAGTGAACATAAAACTTATTGAACCTTTTATCGGAAACGGAAACGAAAAGTAAACTTTCAGCATCCTTTCTTAGTTCATTTTGCTAAATGTTAATATTGGTTCTTACTTTTTCTTGTTCTCTTGTTTTAACGAGTTTAATGTTTTCTTTTTTTCGAAGAAATAAGAAATGTGGCTTAAAGCTAAGAATCAAAAAGCTAACATGTGCAAAATTATACCAGGGAAATATGGATAGAGGCTGAAAACAACGATATGAGTGATAATTTACTAAGACGATTGTACTTTGACTCTTAACGTAAAATTTCTGCAGAGCTATCAAATTGTCAAAGCAATTTTTTCTAATCCAAAATGTCTACGGAATTTTCTTTAAAGAAAAAATTTCTATGAAATTTTCTCTAAAGTTTAAATTTCTATGAAATTTTCTCTAAAGCCTGATTGCTATGAACTTTCTATGCAATTTTTTCTAAAAGACAAAATTTTCCATGCAGATAAAATTTCAATGATTTTTTTTTAAAGACAAAATTTCTTTGAAATCTTCTCCAAAGGAAAAATTTTTTAAAGACAATATTTCTTTGACATTTTCTCCAGAGACAAAATTTTTATAAAATTTTCTCCAAAGAGAAAATTTCTATGAAAGTTTCTCCAAAGCCTAAATTTTTCTCTAAACACAAATTTTGTAATTTTCCCCACCGCTAATTTCAAAGAAAATTTTTTTTTTCAAAGATAATATTTCTTTGACATTTTCTCCAAAGAGAAAATTTCTATGAAAGTTTCTCCTAAGCCTAAATTTTTCTCTATAAAATTTTTTTCTATAAAATTTTCTCCAAAGAGAACATTTCTATGAAAGTTTCTCCAAAGCTTACATTTTTCTCTAAAGACAAATTTTTATGCAATTTTCTCTAACGAAAATATTCTATGGGCTTTTCTCTAAGGCCAACATTTTTATGAAATTTTCCCTAAAGCCTAAATTTCTGTGAATTTTTCTATAAAGACAAATTTTTATGTAATTTTCTCTAGCGCAAAATTTCTATGGGATCTTCCTTAAGGACAACAAGAAAAAATTCTATGAAATTTTCTCTAAAAAAAAATCTATAAAATTTTCTTGAAACGCAAAACTGCTAAGAAAATTTCTCTAAGGACTAAATTCTATGGAATTTTTTTTCAACACCTAAAACTATGTGAAATTTTCTCTAAAACCTAAATTTCTATGAAATTTTCTCTAAATCAAAATTTCTATGAAATTTTTTCTAAAGTCAAAATTTTTATGAAATTTTCTCTCAAGATAAAATTTCTATGAAATTTTCACCAAGCTCAAAATTTTTATGAAGTTTTCTCTAACGACAAAAATGTCTTAATTTTCTTTAACGACAAAAATGTATTAATTTTTCTTTAACGACAAAAATGTCTTAATTTTTCTTTAACGATAAAAATGTCTTAATTTTTCTTTAACGACAATTTTTTATGTAATTTTCTCCAACGCAAATATGCTATGGAATTTTCTCTATGGACAACATTTTTTTGAAATTTTCCCTAAAGACTAAATGTTCTCTGAAATGTTCTCTAAAACCTAAATTTCTATGAAATGTTCTCTTAAAAATTTATGAAATATTTTCTAAAAACAAAAATTTATAAAATTTTCTTTAAGACAATATTGCTTTGAAAATTTCCCTAGGAACTCAATTTCTATGGAATTTTCTTTAAAACCTAAAACTCTGTCAAATTTTTTCTAAAGCCTAAAGTTCTATGACATTTTCTCTAAAATCAAAATTTCTATGAAATTTTCTTTAAAGTCACAATTTCTATGAAAATTGCCTCAAAAATTTTCTAAATTTCTGTCAAATTTTCTAAATTTCTGTGAAATTTTCTAAATTTCTATGAAATTTTCTAAGTTTTTAAAAAGTCTGTGAAATTTTCTCTAAAGTCTAAATTTTTTTCTAATAACAAAATTTCTATGAATTTATCAACAATTTTTTAAATTTTCCCTGAAGTTAAAATTTCTATGAAGTTTTCTCTAAAACAAAATTTCTCCGAAATTTTCTAAGTTTTTAAAAATTCTGTGAAATTTTCTCTAAAGTCTAAATTTTTTTCTAAAAACAAAATTTCTATGAAAAATTTTTTAAATTTTCCCTGAAGTTAAAATTTCTATGAAGTTTTCTCTAAAATAAAATTTCTATGAAATTTTCTCTAAAGCCAAATTTCTATGAAATTTTCTCTAAAACAAAATTTTTATGAAATTTTCCCTAAAACAAATTTTTTATGAAATTTTCTCTAAAGAAAAATTGTCATTAAGACAACTTGTTTTTGGAAAATTTTCTTTAAATCCAAAAATTCTATAAAATTTTATTTAAATCCAAAAATTCTATGAATTTTTTTAAAGCCTAAATTTCTATGAAGTTTTCTAAAGACAAAGTTTATATGAAATTTTCTCCAAAGACAAAATTTCTATGAAAGTTTCTCCAAAGCCTAAATTTTTCTCTAAGGATTTGTATGAAATTTTCTTTAAAGGCTACATTTTTATGAAATTTTTCCTAAAGCCTAAATTTCTATTAATTTTTGTCCGAAGACAAATTTTTAATGAAATTTTCTTAAAACCCTAAAACTCTGTGAAATATTCTCTAAAGCCTAAATTTCTATGAAATTTTTCTAAAAACAAAATTTTTATGAAATTTTTCTAAAAACAAAATTTCTATGAAATTTTTCAAAAGTCAAAATTTTTAAAAATTTTCCCTGAAGATAAAATTTCTATAAAACTTTACCTGAAGATAAAATTTCTATAAAACTTTACCTGAAGATAAAATTTCTATAAAATTTTCCCTGAAGGCAAAATTTCGATGAAATTTTCCTCAAACACAAAATTTTTATGAAGTTTTCTCTTAAGACAAAATGTCTGTGTTCTACGAAATTTTCTCTAAAGAAAAACTGTCTCTAAGACAACTTGTTTTTGGGAAATTGTCTTCAAATCCAAAAATTCTATGAAGTTTTCTTTAAAGCCTAAATTTCTATGAAGGTTTCTAAACACAAAGATTCTATGAAATTTTCTCCAAAGATAAAATTTCTATGAAAGTTTCTCCAAAGCCTAAATTTTTCTCTAAGGATTTTTATTTTTTTCTCTCTAAGGATTACGTTTTTATGAATTTTTTCCTAAAGCCTAAATTTCTATAAATTTTTCTCTAACGACAAATTTTTATGTAATTTTTTCCAACGTAAAATTTCTATGAAATTTTCGCTAAAACAAAAATCTATAAAATTTTCATAAAAATCAAAATTGTTTTGAAAATTTCTGTGATGACTAAATTTCTATGGAATTTTCTTCAAAATCTAAAACTCTGTGAAATATTATCTAAAGCCTAAATTTCTATGAAATTATTCTAAAAACAAAATTTCTATGAAATTATTCTAAAAACAAAATTTCTATGAAATTTTTCTAAAAACAAAATTTTAATGAAATTTTTCTAAAAACAAAATTTCTATGAAATTTTTATAACAACAAAATTTCTATGAAGTTTTTCTAAAAACAAAATTTCTATGAAATTTTTCTAAAAACAAAATTTCTATGAAATTTTTCTAAAAACAAAATTTCTATGATTTTTTTTTTGAATCAAAATTTCTATGAAATTTTTCGAAAGTCAAAATTTTTAAAAATTTTCCCTGAAGATAAAATTTCTATAAAATTTTCCCTTAAGATAAAATTTCTATAAAATTTTGCCTGAAGATAAAATTTCTATGAAATTTTCTTCATATACAAAATTTCTATGAAGTTTTCTCTAAAGACAAAATGTCTATGAAATTTTCTCTAAACCAAAATTTCTACGAAATTTTCTCTAAAGAAAAACTATCTCTAAGACAACTTGTTTTTGGAAAATTTTCTTTAAACCCAAATATTCTATGAATTTTTTGTAAAGCCTAAATTTCTATGAAGTTTTCTAAAGACAATGTCTCTATGAAATTTGGTCCAAAGACAAAATTTCTATGAAAGTTTCTCCAAAGCCTAAATTTTTCTCTAAGGAAAATTTTTTATGAAATTTTCTTTAAGGACTACGTTTTTATGAATTTTTTCCTAAAGCCTAAATTTCTATGAATTTTTCTCTAACGATAAATTTTTATGCAATTTTTCCAACGCAAATTTTTTATGAAATTTTCTCTAAAAAAAAAATCTATAAAATTTTCATAAAAATCAAAATTGTTTTGAAAATTGCTGTGAGGACTAAATTTCTATGGAATTTTCTTCAAAACCTAAAACTCTGTGAAATATTGTCTAAAGCCTAAATTTCTATGAAATTATTCTAAAAACAAAATTTCTATGAAATTTTTCTAAAAACAAAATGTTAATGAAATTTTTCTAAAAACAAAATTTTTATGAAATTTTTTTAAAAACAAAATTTCTATGAATTTTTTTTTAAAACAAAATTTCTATGAAATTTTTCTAAAAACAAAATTTCTATGAAGTTTTTCTAAAAACAAAATTTCTATGAAATTTTTCGAAAGTCAAAATTTTTAAAAATTTTCCCTGAAGATAAAATTTTTAAAAATTTCCCTAAAGATAAAATTTCTATAAAAATTTCCCTGAAGATAAAATTTCTATAAAATTTCCCCGGAAGGTAAAATTTCGATGAAATTTTCCTCAAAATCAAAATTTTTATGAAGTTTTCTCTAAAGACAAAATGTTTATGAAATTTTCTCTAAAACAAAATTTCTACGAAATTTTCTCTAAAGAAAAACTGTCTCTAAGACAACTTGTTTTTGGGAAATTTTCTTTAAATCCAAAAATTATATGAATTATTTTTAAAGCCTAAATTTTTATGAAGTTTTCTAAACACAAAGTCTCTATGAAATTTTGTCCAAATACAAAATTTCTATGAAAATTTCTCCAAAGCCTAATTTTTCTCTAAGGACAAATTTTTATGAAATTTTCTCTAAGCACTACGTTTTTATGAATTTTTTCCTAAAGCCTAAATTTCTATGAATTTTTCTATAACGACAAATTTTTATGCAGTTTTTTCCTACCCAAAATTTCTATGAAATTTTCTCTAAAGCAAAAATCTATAAAATTTTCATAAAAATCAAAATTATTTTGAAAATTTCTCTAAGGACTAAATTTCTATGAAATTTATTTCAAAACCTAAAACTCTGTGAAATATTATCTAAAGCCTAAATTTCTATGAAATTATTCTAAAAACAAAATTTTAATGAAATTTTTCTAAAAACAAAATTTCTATGAAATTTTTCTAAAAACAAAATTTATATGAAATTTTTCTAAAAACAAAATTTGTATGAAATTTTTATAAAACAAAATTTCTATGAAGTTTTTCTAAAAACAAAATTGCTATGAAATTTTTCTAAAAATTTTTCGAAAGTCAAAATTTTTAAAAATTTTCCCTGAAGATAAAATTTTTAAAAATTTTCCCTAAAGATAAAATTTCCCTGAAGATAAAATTTCCCTGAAGATAAAATTTCTATAAAATTTTCCCTGAAGGTAAAATTTCTATGAAATTTTCTTCAAACACAAAATTTCTATGAAGTTTTCTCTAAAGGCAAAATGTCTATGTTCTTCGAAATTTTCTCTAAAGAAAAACTGTCTCTAAGACAACTTGTTTTTGGGAAATTTTCTTTAAACTCAAAAATTCTATGAATTATTTTTAAAGCCTAAATTTCTATGAAGTTTTCTAAACACAAAGTCTGTATGAAATTTTGTCCAAAGACAAATTTTCTATGAAAATTTCTCCAAAGACTACATTTTTCCCTAAGGACAAATTTTTATGAAATTTTCTCTAAGGACTACGTTTTTATGAACTTTTTCCTAAAGCCCACATTTCTAGGAATTTTTCTCTAACGACAAATTTTTATGCAATTTTTTCCAACCCAAAATTTCTATGAAATTTTCTCTAAAACAAAAATCTATAAAACTTTCATAAAAATCAAAATTGTTTTGAAAATTTCTCTAAGGACTAAATTTCTATGGAATTTTTTTCAAAACATAAAACTCTGTGAAATATTATCTAAAGCCTACATTTCTATGAAATTATTCTAAAAACAAAAATTCTATGAAATTTTTCGAAAGTCAAAATTTTTACAAATTTTCCCTGAAGATAAAATTTCTATGAAATTTTCTTCAAACACAAAATTTCTATGAAGTTTTCTCTAAAGACAAAATGTCTGTAAAACAAAATTTCTATGAAATTTTATCTAAAGAAAAATTGTCTCTAAGACAATTTTCTATTGAATTTTATCTAAAGCCTAAAGTTCAATGAAATTTTCTTTTTTCTATGAAGTTTTCTCTAAAGACAAAATTTCTATGGAATTTTCTCTAACGAAAAATGTCTATGAACTTTTCTCTACAGACAAAAATATCTATTGTCTCAAAAATTTTCTAAATTTCTATTTTCTATTTTTTTATTTAAATTCTGTGAAAATACAAAATTTATATGGAATTTTCTGGAAGGCAAAATGTCCATGAAATTTTGTTTAAAGCCAAAATTTCAATGAAATTCTCTTTAAAATCAAAAATTCTATGAAATTTTCTCTAAAACCGAAATTTCTATGAAATTGTTTGTGAAGCCAAAATTTCTATGAAAATTTCTCCAAAGACACACTTTCTTTGAAATTTTTCTCTAAAGACAAAATTTCTATAAATTTTTCTCCAAAGACCAAATTGTTATGAAATTTTCTCTAAAAACAAAATTTCTATGAAATTTTCTCTAAAAACAAAATTTCTATGAAATTTTCTCTCAAACCTAAATTTCCATAAAATTTTCTCTAAAGAGAAAATTACATTAATATTTTGTCTCAATACAAAATTTCATAGTAAGTTTGTCTTTAAAAAATTTTCGTAGACATTTTGTCTTTATAGAAGATGTGCTATGAAATTTTCTCTTTTCTCCTTCCCGCTGGTTTTCCTAAATATTAACTTTTTTAGTGATGTTTTCTTTTACGTTTTGAGGATTTTCATTGTAAAGTTATAACAATATTTCTGTTTCAAAAAAAAAAATGTTTCCCATAATTGTTATTCCTGGGCTCTATAATTTATAAATGCGAAGAAGCCAGCAACGTTTCAAGTTATTTATAAACCTAGAACATTTAATTGCAATAAAAACGTCTATTAGTACAAAGCAAATAGATCAATCATCATTTTCCTCATTTTAAAATTCCAATTTGTGGTAAAATCTTAAATCACAATTATTTGGAAAAAGAAAACAAAAATATATATTTTCTTTGAAAATAGAGATGATGGCCAAACTGTTATCGGTATTTCAAATGCAAATGATTTCATGTGAATTGAAAAAAAAAAGCAAAATATTCTTGTTGAAATGAAATTACTTTTAGGAAGTCGATTTGAATATGAACAGGTAATAGGCAGGTCCTTAAGCAAAATACAAGAGTTTCTAGGTTTTGGGGGTATTTCCAAGGATTGATAAAAAACAGAATCTTTGTTTTGCTATGCCCTTGAGAATTTTTATATTTCAATATACTGAGTATCATAAAAAAAAATCTTGTTTTCAACAACTCTCTCACTACTTCCGGTACTGCTACGGCTGTCTTAACATTTCAATGATTTGATGTTGGTCCTTGAAGAGGTTTGCCGATGAAAGAGGACGTACAAGAAGAATACAAGAAATTGAAAGTGTTCATACTTAAGTCCCTTTTCTATAGTTGAAAACGACTCTTAAAAATCATTCCTCGTTAGTTTACCATGCTAGCATAAGAGTGTGAATGCCTCGGTGTTAGTATGCTCCATTTACATATATTTTTGCTTTTGGCCATACATTTACACATACACTTACAATCGTTATTCAGTCTGAAGGGTCTGCAAACATGCTTACACAGCCGGAATTATAATAAAATTTTATATTTCGTTCATGTAAGGACAAATGATGAAAAAAACAAACAGAATATTCTTACACTGAAGAGTAAAAATTTAGGTGAAGAGAATTTCAAAAAAAGATTGTAATAGAAAACAAAAGCGCAGGTTGTTGTAGTTCTGTCTTTATGATATTCTATAGTGACAGTGAGAATAAATTAAATTGAAAATTACAATATTTTTAATTTAATTTAATTTTATTACTAAAAATTTAATAATTTAAACTAAATTATAATAATAAAAATAATTTAGTTAACAATTTAATAAAATAATAATTTATTAAATAATATTATAAAAAATAAACATGTTCTTTTTTTAGCACAGAAAAAATATTTTTTTGTCTTCCATCACGAAATTAATTCATCCTCCACCATAGGCTATGACATAAGTAACTTTGTCATTCCGTTTGTAAATTCTGAGTCGATCTAAGCATGTCCGTCCGTCCGTCTGTCCGTCTGTTGAAATCACGCTAACTTCCGAACGAAGCAAACTATCGACTTGAAACTTGGCACAAGTAGTTGTTATTTATGTAGGTCGGATGGTATTGCAAATGGGCCATATCGGTTCACTTTTACGTATAGCCCCCATATAAACGGACCCCCAGTTTTGGCTTGCGGAGCCTCTAAGAGAATCATATTTCCTCCGATCTGGCTGAAAATTGGCACATGGTGTTGGTATATAGTCTCTAACAACCATGCAAAAATTAGTCGACATCGATCCATAATTATATAGCCCCCATATAAACCGATACCCAGATTTGGCTTGTGGAGCCTCTAAGAGAAGCATATTTCATCCTATCCGGTTCAAATTTGGAACACGGTGTTAGTATATGGGCTTTAAAAACCATGCCAAAATTGGTCCATATTGGTCTATAGTTATATATAGCCAATCCCCTATCACACAAAAATTGGTCCATATCGGTTCATAATCATGGTTGCCACTCGAGCCAAAAATAATCTAACAAAATTTTGTTTCTATAAAAAATTTTGTCAAAATTTTATTTCTATAAAAATTTTTGTCAAAATTTTATGTCTATAGAAAATTTTGTGAAAATTTTATTTCCATAGAAAATTTTGTCAAAATTTTATTTCTATAAAAAATTTTGTCAAAATTTTATTTCTATAAAAAATTTTGACAAAATCTTATTTCTATAAAAAATTTTGTCAAAATTTTATTTATATAGAAAATTTTGTCAAAACTTTATTTCTACAGAAAATTTTGTCCAAATTTTATTTCTATAGAAATTTTTGTCAAAATTTTATTTCTATAAAAAAATTTTGTCAACATTTTATTTATATACAAAATTTTGTCAAAACTTTATTTCTACAGAAAATTTTATCAAAAATTTTATTTCTACAGAAATTTTTGTCAAAATTTTATTTCTATGGAAAATTTTGTCAAAATTTTATTTTTATAGAAAATTTTGTTAAAATTTTATTTCTATAGAAAATTGTGTCAAAATTTTATTTCTGTAAACAATTTTGTCAAAATTTTATTTCTATAACAATTTTTGTCAATGTTTTATGTCTAAGAAAATTTTGTCAAAACTTTATTTCTTTAGAAAATTTTGTCAAAATTTTATTTCTATAGAAAATTTTGTCAAAATTTTATTTCTTTAGAAAATTTTTTACAGAAAAAAATTTTGTCAAAATTTTAAATTTTTATTTTATCTTCTAACTTCTATCTTCTATATATATAAAATTCAATCTATGTTTGTTTATTTGTTTGTTTGTTTGTTTGTATGTACCGAGTTGGCTCCGAAACGGCTGAACCGATTTACTTGAAACTTTCAGAGATCGTAGGGGGCGTTCATGTGGTGAAAATTGGGTACCTCATTTTTTGACACCTGGTCGCGGAGGGGGACCTCCCCTTTGTCGGACTTTTTGAAAATTGGACCAAAGTTGACCGATTTGGTTGAAATTTTCGTTGAAGATTGGGGTTGGCATCTAGACAAAGATCCGCTACTTTTTATTTCGATATTTGGTGGCGGAGGGGGCCTCTCCTTTGTTCGACTTTTTTTAAAGTACAGTGAAAAAGCTAAAATCCTCTAAATTATCTGAGATTTACAGAGAACATGTGGTGAGGTTATGGAATTAATATGGGGTACCCGATGATTTCATATGTGGATGGGGAGGGGGACCTCCCCCTTGCCCTACTTTTTGAAACTTGGAACAAAATTATGCGATTTGCTTGAAATTTTCATTGAATATTGGGGTTGGCATGTAGACAAAAATCCGCTACATTATTTTTCGATATTTGGTCGGGGAGGGGGACCACCCCTTTGCCCGATTTTTTTTTTAAGTTCAAACAAAACTAAACTCCCCCGACTGAAATTTTACGGAAAAAATGAAATTTATATCAGGTTCCTGATTTTGTAATAAAAATAAAAGGGCATAGGGAGACATCCGCTTCTTTTAAGTACATACAGAGAAACAATTAAACTTTACCGAATTACTTGAAATATAGAGAGGACTGGGGAGAGATCGTAACCTCCGCCAACCGTAATAGTTGATACCTGATTTTGTGATATTTGAATGGAAGAGAGGTCGACCCTTTAGGCTTATAATTTGCTTGACATTTTCTGGGACGTTTACAAAAGATACGCTCACACTCACTTTTCGATATTTGGTCGGGGAGGAGGTCCTTCTCTAAAACTGCAAAAAAAAACAAAAATTCTTAAGTTTTCTTGAAATTTACAAAGGCAGGGGGGGGAAGTTTATGAATGAAGAGGCAACCTTCCTTGCCCCACACTTGAATTTTCAGGGAAGGTTAGGGGTGCTTTTCACTACGGTGTTTGTCGATATTGTATCGGGGAAAGTGACTTCACTTTAAAACAATAGAGCAAAATTTAAACATCTCCGATATACTTGAAATTTACAGGGAACGTGGGAGGAGGTGATTAAATTTATACATGATTTTTAAATTAGTATATGATTTCTCGATAACTGGTTGGGGAAGGGGAAAATTCAAATAAACTTTGTCGATTTACTTCGAGAGAATTTATAGGGACCATTGAATAGTTTGTGAAATTAATATAGGGTATATGATAGTCCGATATAAGGTCGGCCTAGAGCGGAGGTGGGGAGAGGGTTCCCTTTTGTCCGTTTTTTTTTTTCTTAAATTGAAAGTAGAGGGTTGTCCGTAAAGGGGAACTCGGTACATAATTTTATGACATATTTTATGCACAGGCTTCTGCCAGACTTTTTTTTAGTAAAGAACTTAAATTTACGTGAAATTGGCAGCCAACGCATCATTTTCCAACATTTTAACAAATGTTAATGTGGTAAAATTTTTTACTACTTTTGCTTTTTCCGATTTATTGGATGGGAAACAGTAATTCTTTGTATGTTATTATAATATAGTGCTTAATTTTCAGATATGTTGAGGAGAAGGATACCATTCCTTGACAAACCACACTTAAAATTCACAAGATATATAGAAGAATGTCCAACTACTTGAATACAGAACATTATTTAAAACATTTGGAGGAAAGGGTACACCCTCTCCCCGACATTTTTTAAGACGAACCGTTTTACATATGCATATCCGCCTATATCCGCCTATAAAAGCAACGATTTTTAGTCCGATTTGTTTGAAAGAATTCAAATCTTTTCGAATTTGTTTTCAGCACGAAGGATATGGTTTACTAAGTCAACGCAAAATGTTCCTACAAATATGCTTCGGAAGGCGCAGCGAAGCGGGCCGGGTTACGCTAGTTTAATACAATTTAGAAGACGGCGTTAGAAGGTTTTAAGATACCTTGCCATCGGCAAGCGTTACCGCAACCCAAATAATTCGATTGTGGATGACAGTCTTTAGCAGAATTTTCTACGCAATCCATGGTTGAGGGTACATAAGCTTCGGCCTGGCCGAACTTACTTGTTTTTAATTGAAATGTCTTCAATTACAGAAAAGAAAGTATCAATCATTAGAGTCAATTAAAAAGTTAATTGTTTTAATTAAAATATTGATGGAAATTAATTTTTATGATTGATTTTTGTTTCAATTAAAGAAATTGTTGAATCAATTAAATTTTTGATTCAATATTTTTGAAAAATAAATTAAAATTTAGATTGTCAAAATTTTGGTGATATAATTTTTCTGTGAACTAAAATAATTTTATCGCTTTGGTGATTACCTGATTTTAAATTCTACTTCTTCTTCCTCTTCTTCTCCCATTCTGTTATTAAATATTTCCAATATCCTTTTTCAAATTCTCCTTTGTGTAGCGACATCATATTTGCAAGGGTCCTTTATTCCACTTTCTCTACTACGCTAGACATACTATTCAGCGTGAAATTGTTAAAACACCAATGACAACAACAGAAATTCCAATGCTATGAAAAATAAACGAAGAAAAAAATGACATTTTAATGAAATTAAAAGTATTTGGAGACCAAAACCATCATTGCAATAATCATCAAGCAAATTGACCATAATTAAAAACGACCAAGCTTCAGAGGGTCCAATATACATATATATTGATATGACTTTTATAGTTTACCATAGTAATACAGCCATGTGACTGGGAATGAAGATTTCTAAGGAAATAAAAAACGGAATTTTGTAAAGGAAAAGGAAAAAAGAAAAATACATTTTGAGAAGGAAGAAGGATTTCACACGAGATTGGACCACTTTTACGTGTAGCACTCATATAAAACGACCCCCAAATTTGGTTTGCGGAGCCTCTTAGAGCAGCAAATTTCTTCGGATCCGGTTGAAATTTGGTACGTGGTTTATGACCTCTAACAGCCATGCAAAAATTAGTACATATTGGTCCATAGTTATATATATCTCCCATATAAACCGATCCCTAGATTTGACCTCCGGAGCCTATTGGAGGAGCAAAACTCATCCGATCTGGTTGAAATTTGGCACGTTTTTCTATAAAAAATTTATTTTTATAGAAAATTCTGTCAAAACTTTATTTCTATAGAAAATTTTGTCAAAATTTTATTTCTATAGAAAATTTTGTAAAAATTTTATTTCTGTAATAAATTTTGTAAAAATTTTATTTCTGTAATAAATTTTGTAAAAATTTTATTTCTATAATAAATTTTGTAAAAATTTTATTTCTACAGAAAATTTTGTCAAAATTTTATTTTTTTAGAAAATTTCTCAAAATTTTATTTCTATAGAAAATTTTGTCAAAATTTTATTTCTATAGAAAATTTTGTCAAAATTTAATTTCTATAGAATATTTTGTCAAAATTTTATTTTTATAAGAAATTTTGTCAAAATTTTATTTCTGTAGAAAATTTTACATCTGTAGAAAATTTTGTCAATATTTTATTTCTATGGAAAATTTTGTCAAAATTTTATTTCTATAGAAAATTTTGTCCAAATTTTACTTCTGTAGAAAATTTTGTCAAAATTTTATTTCTATAGAAAATTTTGTCAAAATTTTATTTCTATAGAAAATTTTGTCAAGATTTTATTTCTATAGAAAATTTTGTCAAAATTTTATTTCTATAGAAAATTTTGTCAAGATTTTATTTCTATAGAAAATTTTGTCAAAATTGTATTTCTATAGAAAATTTTGTCAAAATTTTATTTCTATAGAAAATTTTGTCAAAATTTTATTTCTATAGAAAATTTTATTTCTATAGAAAATTTTGTCAAAATTTAATTTCTATAGAATATTTTGTCAAAATTTTATTTTTATAGGAAATTTTTTCAAAATTTTATTTCTGTAGAAAATTTTGTCAAAATTTTATTTCTATAGAAAATTTTGTCAAAATTTTATTTCTGTAGAAAATGTTGTCAAAACTTTATTTCTATAGAAAATGTTGTCAAAATTTTATTTCTATAGAAAATTTTGTCAAAATTTTATTTCTATAGAAAATTTTGTCAAAATTTTATTTCTATGGAAAATTTTGTCAAAATTTTATTTCTATAGAAAATTTTGGCCAAATTTTACTTCTGTAGAAAATTTTGTCAAAATTTTATTTCTATAGAAAATTTTGTCAAAATTTTATTTCTATAGAAAATTTTGGCCAAATTTTACTTCTGTAGAAAATTTTGTCAAAATTTTATTTCTATAGAAAATTTTGTCAAAATTTTATTTCTATAGAAAATTTTGTCAAAATTTTATTTCTATAGAAAATTTTGTCAAGATTTTATTTCTATAGAAAATTTTGTCAAAATTGTATTTCTATAGAAAATTTTGTCAAAATTTTATTTCTATAGAACATTTTGTCAAATTTTATATCTATAGAAAATTTTGTCAAAATTTTATTTCTATAGAAAATTTTGTCAAAATTTTATTTCTATAGAAAATTTTGTCAAAATTTAATTTCTGTAGAAAATGTTGTCAAAACTTTATTTCTATAGAAAATTTTGTCAAAATTTTATTTCTATAGAAAATTTTGTCAAAATTTTATTTCTATAGAAAATTTTGTCAAAATTTTATTTCTATAGAAAATTTTGTCAAAATTTTATTTCTATAGAAAATTTTGTCCAAATTTTATTTCTATAGAAAATTTTATCAAAAATTTACTTCTGTAGAAAATTTTTTCAATATTTTGTTTCTTCGGAAAATTTTGTCAAAATTTTATTTCTATAGAAAATTTTGTCCAAATTTTACTTCTGTAGAAAATTTTGTCAAAATTTTATTTTTATAGAAAATTTTGTCAAAATTTTATTTCTATAGAAAATTTTGTCAAAATTTTATTTCTATAGAAAATTTTGTCAAAATTTTATTTCTGTAGAAAATGTTGTCAAAACTTTATTTCTATAGAAAATTTTGTCAAAATTTTATTTCTATAGAAAATTTTGTCCAAATTTTATTTCTATAGAAAATTTTATCAAAAATTTACTTCTGTAGAAAATTTTTTCAATATTTTATTTCTTCGGAAAATTTTGTCAAAATTTTATTTCTATAGAAAATTTTATTTCTATAGAAAATTTTGTTAAAATTTTACTTCTATAGAAAATTTTGTCAAAATTTTATTTTTATAGAAAATTTTGTTAAAATTTTATTTCTGTAGAAAATTTTGTCAAATTTTTATGTCTATGGAAAATTTTGCGGCCGTATATACTTGTTTTTTCTAGAATTTTTTCTGTTATAATATCTGTAGATAAGGCTGTGCAGTTTACCTCTCATAAATGTTCATGGGTTGTAGTGCATGTGTTCAAGGACCATTATGTAGAAGTGTTTTTTCAAGTAATTTTTATTTAATTTTTATTTCAAATATCAAATAGGGCGCATCGGGTATATCAACACATTGTTGAACTGGAATAGGGTGAGATGTATTTGTAATTAAGCTAAAGACTCTATTGATTTTTATTTTAATGAATCGAAATATGAGGCTATCATGTTTCTAACAGTTATGGTGGGAAAGGAAAATTATAATTAAAGAATTAAATCAAGTGGTTTCAAAATTCTGGAAAAATTTCCATAAATAGTTGTTTCGTTGTTTTTGCTTGGTGATTAAACAAAATTTACTGAAAATTATGAAGATAAAAATGTATTAGGAAGCCCGTATAAATTCTGGTTTTTTGGGGAAAATTTCTATTGATGATTGTTTGGTTTTATTTAAGGGTTTCCTTTTTTGAAGATTAAATGAATCTTTCTGAAACTTATGAACTTAAAATTCTATTATAAAGTCCTTGCAAAATTCTTATTTTTTTTTTTTTTTTGGGAAAACCACTTAAGTCATTTGTCTAAAATTAGCCCCCTCAGTTACCAAAATACCAAAATAGTTTTGCAGCCCTTTTAACTTTGGTGTCTTTTATTGCAAAAATTACTCCCAGTCATTGTAGTCCAGCTGCAAGCATTTAGCTATTATGCATATGAGTGCAGTTTTACTAAAGTTTAAGGCCATTTGCAACAATTATTTATACCCTTGGCCACAATTTATATAAGGGCCTATCCCATACCAGTTGGATCAACTTGAATGTTCCCATTTTGTTCTTTTGGTTTTTTTTTCTTCTATTCTTTGTAGGTCTCTTTTGTGTTGTATGCCTAAATACTTTCCGCTTGTTATCCTTGGCGACGCCGGCGTTATGCTCAACAATTATAATGTCTTTACTTCACAATTATCGTTTGGCATTATTTCTCACAAGGATTTTAATGTGGTTTTTGAGGCGAAAACATAATTGCCACTTGGGTAACAGTTTAACTGTGTCACAGGCCCACAGCTTCAATATGGGTGAAATACACACACACATACCAGCAAAAGAAAAGGAACAGTGTTTGGGTTTATGAAAAAATGTATTTTACAAGAATTTTCTTTTTATTTCACTTTCATAAAAGGCTTTCCAACAAAAGATGTTAATTTGAATCATCAGACATTTCGTTACCTGTCAATTTTGAAAATTTAATTCATTGTCATTATAAAGGACTAAATACGAAATTCAGAAAATTTGGATAAAACACAGGTCCACAAAATTTGGATAAAGCCAAAAACTTCGGTGTACAGATGCTCGCAAAGCCAAATTTTAAATTATATGGCGCCCCACGTGGGGCACAATTATGTTCTTACTATATATGAGTCTCGTTCGCTATAAATATTAACCAGAAAAATCACTCCACACACCAAGACTGTCCATAGTCGGAGCCTGAAGATGGCCGCGTTTACAGGAAAAAAGAGATGGACGGTGGATTCTTAAAAGTTTCAGAAGATTTGCATAAAATGTACGTCTTCTATGTCGCCAAGAACTCATATCGGTACTTCGGGCTATATGGGGGCTATAATAAAATATAAAACGAAATACACTATATTTAGGACATCCAATGGTAATAGGGTAGAAATTTCCGTGCATAGATGCCCATGAAATCAAATCGGGATATCGGTCAAGAGGGCCAGGAACGAACGCAGAGAGATAGAACTGGGGCATGGTTCAACTGAAAATTTTTTTTATACTCATACAAAATTTCTTGGCCAACTACCCAAGGCTCAATTATCACTTTACCATCTCCCCCAAAACCAAATTCTATAGAATTTGCTGATGGAGACTATACACTGTTACCACTCGAGCCAAAAAAATCCACCAAAATTTGGATAAATTAAACAAAAAAAATATATATTTTTGGCAAAATTTTATTTCTATCGATATTTTGGTAAAATTTTATTTCTATAGAAAATTTTGTCAAAATTTTACTTCTATAGAAAATTTTGTCAAAATTTTATTTCTATAGAAAATTTTGTCAAATTTTATTTCTACCGAAAATTTTGTCAAAATTTTATTTCTGTAGAAAATTTTGTCAACATTTTATTTCTGTAAAAATTTTGTCAACATTTTTATTTTTATAAAAAATTTTGTCAAAATGTTAATTCTATAGAAAATTTTATTTCTATTAAAAATTTTGTCAAATTTTTATTTCTATGGAAATTTTTGTCAACATTTTATTTCTATAGAAAATATAGAATATTTGGGAGGTAGGGAATATTTTGTAAAGTCTACCAAAAGAGAAATTAATCTACCAATGTACCAAACAGTACAAAATCTACCATTTTTTTGTAAGTCGGGTTTTTTCGAATATAAGTAATCGGACTTTTTTTCAAAAGCTTTGAAGGAATTTGTTTGGAACAAGGAACCTGCATGATGTGTTCAACTGATTTTGATAAAAATGTGTAATTAACAAAAAAAAAAAAAAAAAAAAAAAAACAATACGGCCAGGCCGAATCTTATGTACCCTCCACCACGGATTGCATAGAAACTTGTACTAGAGACTGTCATCCACAATCGAATTACTTGGGTTGCGGTAACACTTGCCGATGGCAAGGTATCTTAAAACATCCGTCTTCTCAATTGTAAGTTAGTCCACACGGGGTATATATTATGGTGATTAAATACGTATATAATCCATATAAGTTTTATAAGTTTTACAAAATTTTCTATAGAAATAAAATTTTGACACATTTTCTATAGAAATAAAATTTTGACAAAATTTTCTATAGAAATACAATTTTGACAAAATTTCCTATAGAAATAAAATTTTGTCAACATTTTCTATAGAAATAAAATTTTGTCAAAATTTTCTATAGAAATAAAATTTTGTCAAAATTGTCTATAAAAATAAAATCTTGACAAAATTTTGTATAGTAATACAATTTTGACAAAATTTTCTATAGAAATAAAATTTTGGTAGATTATTTTTGGGGATCGGCCATATATAACTGTAGGCCGATATGGAGCAATTTTAGCATGGTTTTTACCGGACATATACTAGCGCAATGTCCCAAATTTCACTACGTACCAAATTTCAAACGGATCGGGTCAATTTTGCTTTTCCAAGTGGCTCCGGAGTTCAAATCTGGGGATCGGTTTATATGGGGCCTACATATTATTATGGACCGATATGGACCAATTCCTGCATGGTTTTTAGAGACCATATACTAACACCACGTACCAAATTTCAACCGTATCGAATGAATTTTGCTCATCCACGAGGCTCCGAAAGCCAAATCTGCGGACCGGTTTATATGGGGGCTATATATAATTATGGACCGATGTGGACTAATTTTTGCATGGATGTTAGAGATCATATACTAACACCACCAACCGGATCGGATGAATTTTGCTCCCCCAAGAGGCTCCGCAAGCCAAATCTGAGCGTCGGTTTATATGGGGGCTATACGTAAAAGTGGTCCGATATAGCCCATTTGCAATACCGTCCGACCTACATCAATAACAACTACTTGTGCCAAGTTTCAAGTCGATAGCTTGTTTCGTTGGGAAGTTAGCGTGATTTCAACATACGGACGGACATGCTTAGATCGACTCAGAATTTCACCACGACCCAGAATATAACATATATACTTTAAAGGGTCTTAGAGCAATATTTCGATGTGTTACAAACGGAATGACAAAGTTAGTGTACCCCCCATCCTATGGTGGAGGGTATAATAATTTTTTATACCCTTCACCACTACTGTGGTACAGGGTATAATAAGTTTGTGCATTTGTATGTAACGCCAAGAAGGAAAAGTCTGAGACCCATCGTTTAGTATACCGATCGTCTTAGAATTAAATACTGAGTCGATTTAGCGATGTCCGTCTGTCTGTCTGTTGATGTATTTTTGTGTGCAACGTACAGCTCGCAGTTTTAGTCCGATTGTCCTAAAATTTGGTATAGGGTTCTGTTTCGGCTCAAAGACGAACCCTATTAATTTTGGAAAAAATCGGTTCAGATTTAGATATAGCTGCCATATATATTTTTCACCGATCTGGTCATAATTGGCGTGTATATCAACAGATCTTCCTCAAATTCCGTACATCCGAATATTTTATGAGTCTCAAAAAACATGCAAAATATCACCCAAATCGGTTCAGATTTGGATGTATCTCCCATATATAGCTTTCGCCCGATTTACACTCATTTGCCCACAGAGGCCAATTTTTTGCTCCGATTTAGTTGAAATTTTGCACAGGGAGTAGAATTAGCATTGTAGCTATGCGTGCCAAATTTGGTTGAAATCGGTTCAGATTTAGATATAGCTCCCATATATAGCTTTCGCCCGATTTATACTCATATGACCACAGAGGCCATGTTTTAACTCCGATTTAGTTGAAATTTAGCACAGGGAGTAGAATTAGCATTGTAGCTATGCGTGCCAAATTTGGTTGAAATTGGTTCAGATTTAGATTTAGCTCCCATATATAGCTTTCGCCCGATTTATACTCATATGACCACAGAGGCCAATTTTTAACTCTGATTTAGTTGAAATTTTGCACAGGGAGTAGAATTAGCATTATAGCTATGCGTGCCAAATTTGGTTGACATCGGTTCAGATTTAGATTTAGCTCCCATATATATGTTTTCTGATTTCGACCAACATATTCCTTGTAAAATCGCCACTGCTTAGTCGAAAAGTTGTAAAAATGACTCTAATTTTCCCAAACTTCTAATACATATATATCGAGCAATAAATCATAAATAAACTTTTGCGAAGTTTCCTTAAAATTGCTTCAGATTGAAATGCTTCCCATATTTTTTTACTAAAAGTGTGTTCCACCCTAGTGCATTAGCCGACTTAAATTTTGAGTCTGTAGATTTTGTAGAAGTCTATCAAATTCTATCCAGATCGAGTGATATTTAAATGTATGTATTTGGGACAAACCTTTATATACAGCCCCCAACACATTTGACGGATGTGATATGGTATCGAAAATTTAGATCTACAAAGTGGTGCAGGGTATAATATAGTCGGCCCCGCCCGACTTTAGACTTTCCTTACTTGTTTTATTATAAAAACTTAAAGAAAAAAAAATTCGATAATTTATTAAATATTGATAAAATTTTTATACCCTCCAAACCCTTACGAAAATCCTTTACATTCGAGATATAGGCTTTTCCTTTTTACAGTTTTTGTAAGTCAGTTTTTTCGGTTTTAATTAATCGAAGGAACCAGCATGACGTGTTTAACTGTTTTTCATAAAAATTCGGAATTAAAAAAAAATATATTTTTTTAATCATAAGAAATTAAGGAAAAATTAATTCGAGTTTTTTTTTTAAATTGATACAATTTTTATACCCTCCGCCATAGGATGAGGGGTCCTTCGGAAATCCTTCGCACTCGAGTGACAGCCGTTTCCCCGCTTTAGGCATAAAAAGACTTTTTCCCTCCACTTATAGCTTTAAATTACTTTTATGTTTTTTCTTAGTTTTTTTTTTTTTATTGAAATCTTAACACTGTGCCTCAGCGTCTATGCCTTTAAATGGGCAATGTTGGTATTTGGACTAAATTCAGTTTAACTAGGCGATTTGTGTAAACCAGTTTGTGTATGTATGAGTGGGGGTGTGTGTGTGTGTTTGTAGACCATAGTACTCCAACTGCTGGTGTTGGTGGCAGTTGAAAGTGTTTTAAGTTTAATTGCGACAACGTTGGCATTTTGTTAAGTAACTTTTAAGCTTTTAGAAAAACATAAAAATTTGTATTGCTTTCCATGCTTAGTTTTATGGACTTTTGAATATTTTTTTTTCTGTGCTACTCCTCGCTGCTTCAGTGTCCCATTCATTTGTGTTGGTGTTTTTTTTTCTTATTCGTTTTTTGCTCGAGTTTTAGTTTGTTTGAATTCTCATTGTTTCCAGTTTGTCCTACGGATTACAATGTAAGCCTAGCGCTTGCAAGCAAAAAAAAAAACCGAAAAAAAAACGGTTACCATTTTTCCCCAAGAATTTAATCGACAGCACAAGTGGCCTCCACAAAATGTTTAACGAAATGGAAATTCTGCTTGCAAACAATGGTGCGCATTAGCTCTGAATGCAAAATGCATTAACTATGGTAAAACTCCTGAGTGAGCATAGTGGTTTTTGTTCGCACAGATAATGCTTAACAGAATTAGGACAAGCGTATATTTGCGAGTACGAGGGAAAGCGTATTGAGAGATTTGAAAAAATGCAAAAACAAAAAATTAAACGGAATTTAATGTGTCAAATTTATGGGAGTAAAAAAACTGTCATTGAGTGAATTATTAAAGGAATAAATTAAGCAGCCATACGGGGTAGAATCACAGGGGACATGTTTCATATGCAGACATTTTCATTGCTTTCTGCAAATGTTGAACGGCTTTAATGATAGCTACTTTTTGCTATCCAGCCATATATAAAGCAATCCCACTATCACCTTTGAACTCCATCACGAATACCTAAATAATTGAATATTATAAATCAATTTACTTTTAAAGGCTTCTAAACAATAAAGTTAACTGTCACTGGAATAAATGTGCCAGCTGTAAAACGAGCGATTTGGAAACCTGAATTTGGTTGGAAAACATATCAACCACACTGCAAACGCCATATCTGATTTTTTGATCCTTTTGAATGAGCAAATCTTATACGATAGGTTTGGCTCTAGGACGCATATTTAGGGAGTTATGGCCAAAATAAGTTTTTCATACAAAAATTTCAATTTTTTTTCAGGATTTTCATCGAAATTTTGATTTTTTGGGGGCGGTCACGAATTAAGGTTCTTTTGGCTCTAGGACAAATATTTAAGGAGTTATGGCCAAAATAAGTTTTTCATATAAAACTTTAAATTTTTTCAGGATTTTCATCGAAATTTGGATTTTTTTGGGGGCGGTCACGAATTAAGGTCATTTGGGCTCTAGTACGCATATTTAAGGAGTTGTGGCCAAAATAAGTTTTTCATATAAAAATTTAAATTTTTTCAGGATTTTCATCGAAATTTTGATATTTTGGAGGCGGTCACGAATTAAGGTCCTTTTGCCTCTCGAACGCATACTTAAGGATTATGGCTAAAATTAGTTCTTAATATAAAAATTTGTTTTTTTTTTTGGTGGTCACGAATTGGCCAAAACAAGTTTTTCATAAAAAATTGGATCTTTTGAGAATTTTAAATGAAAATTTAGATTTTTTGGGGGTGGTCATAAATAAACGTCCTTTTGACGCTAGAACGCATATTTAAGGAGTTGCCATAACTCCTTAAATATGCGTTCTAATAAATAAGTTTTTCATATAAAATTTTGGATTTTTTGAGAATTTTCATGGAAACTTTTGATTTTTTGGGGGTGGTCACGAATGTACGTCCTTTTGACTCTAGGACGCATATTTAAAGAGTTATGGCCAAAATAAGTTGTTCATATTAAAATTTGGATTTTTGGAAGTTTTTCTTCGAAATTTTGATTGTTTTTTTGTTTTAAGGATTTTCTTCCAAATTGTTTTTTTTTTATACCCCCCACCATAGGATGGGGGGTATATTATTTTTTGTCATTCCGTTTGTAACACATCGAAATATTGCTCTAAGACCTGGGTCGTGGTGAAGTTCTGAGTTGATCTAAGCATGTCCGTCCGTCTGTTGAAATCACGCTAACTTCTGAACGAAACAAGCTATCGACTTGAGACTTGGCACAAGTAGTTGTTATTGATGTAGGACGGATGGTATTGAAAATGGGCCATATCGGTCCACTTTTACGTATAGCCCCCATATAAACCGACCCCAAAATTTGGCTTGCGGAGCCTCTTGGAGGAGAAAAATTCATCCGGTCCGGTTGAAATTTGGAACGTGGTGTTAGTATATGATCTCCAACAACCATGCAAAAATTGGTCCACATCAGTCCATAATTATATATAGCCCCCATATAAACCATTCCCCAGATGTGAACTCCGGAGGCTCTTGGAGGTGTAAAATTATTCCTATCCCGTTGAAGTTTGGTATGTGGTGTAAGTATATGGTATCTAACAACTGTGCCAAACTTGCTCCATATCGATCCATAATTATATATAGACCCGTATAAACCGGTCCCCATATTTGACCTCCGGAGCCTCTTGGAGGAGAAAAATTCATCCGATCTGGCTGTAATTCGGTACATGGTGTTTGGATATGGTCTCTAACAGCCATGCAAAAATTGGTCGATATCGGTCCATAATCATATATAGCCCCCATTTAAACGGATCCACAGATTTGTCCTCCGAAATCTCTTAGAGGAACAAAATTCATCCGACACGATTGAAATTTGATACATTTCGCTAGAATATGGCCGCTAACAACCATGCCAAAATTGGTCGATATCAATCTATAGTTATATATAGACGATCCCCAATAACACAAAAATTGGTCCATATCGGTTTATAATCATGGTTGCCACTCGAGCCAAAAATAATCCACCAAAATTTTATTTCTATAGACAATTTTGTCAAAATTTTATTACTATAGAAAATTTTGTCAAAATTTTATTTCTATACAAAATTTGGTCAAGATTTTATTTCCATAGAAAATTTTGTCACAATTTTATTTATATAGAAAATTTTGTCAAAATTTTATTTCCATAGAAAATTATGTCAAAATTTTATTTTTATAGAAAATTTTATCAACATTTTATTTCTGTAGAAAATTGGTTCAAAATTTTATTTCTGTAGAAAATTTTGTCATAGTTTTATTTCTGGAGAAGATTTTGTCAATATTTGATTTCTGTAGAAGATTTTGTCAAAATTTTATTTCTATACAAAATTTTGTGAATATTGTATTTGTATAGAAAATTTTGCAAAATTTTATTTTTTAGAAAATTTTGCAAAATTTTATTTCTTTAGAAAATTTTGTCAAACTGAATTATATACTTATTTAATCGGCTTTTTATACCCTCCATCATAGGATGGGGGTATATTAACTTTGTCATTCCGTTTGTATCACATCGAAATATTGCTCTAAGACCCCATAAAGTATATATATTCTGGGTCGTGGTGAAATACTGAGTCGATCTAAGCATGTCCGTCCGTCCGTCTGTTGAAATCACGATAACTTCCGAACGAAACAAGCTATCGACTTGAAACTTGGCACAAGTAGTTGTTATCGATGTAGGTCGGACGGTATTGCAAATGGGCCATATCGGTCCACTTTTACGTATAGCCCCCATATAAAGGGACCCTCAGATTTGGCTTGTGGAGCCTCTAACAGAAGCATATTTCATCCGATCCGGCTGAAATTTGGTATATGGTGTTTGTTTATGGTCTGCAACAACCATGCAAAAATTGGTCCACATCGGTCCATAATTATATATAGCCCCCATATAAACCGATCCCCAGATTTGGCTTGCGGAGCCTAAAAGAGAAGCAAATTTCATCCGATCCGGCTGAAATTTGGTTCATGGTGTTGGTATATGGTCTCTAACAACCATGCAAAAATTGGTTTACATCGGTCCATAATTATATATAGCCCCCATATAAACCGATCCCCAGATTTGGGGATCCAATCCGGCTGAAATTTGGTACATGGTGTTAGTATATGGTCTCTAACAATCATGCAAAAATTGGTACACATCGGTCCATAATTATATATAGCCCCCATATAAACCGATCCCCCGATTTGGCTTGCGAAGCCTCTAAGAGAAGAAAATTTCATCCGATTCGGTTGAAATTTGGTACGTGATGTTAGTACATGATATTTAACAACCATGCCAAAAGTGATCGATATCAGTCCATAATCATATATAGCCCCCATATAAACCGATCCCGTGCAAAAGTCCATATTGATTCGTAATTATTTGTAGACTTACCTATACATACCTTTTTTGTCTAATATATAACACGTATGGACTAACTCACAATTTAGAAAACGATGTTAAGAAGTTTTAAGATACCAAAACCCAATTAATTCGATTGTGGATGATAGTCTTTCGTAGAAGTTTCTACGCAATCCATGGTGGATGGTACATAAGATTCGGCCTGGCCGAATTTACGGCCGTATATACTTGTTTTGTTTAATATATACCCCATACGGACTAACTTACAATTTAGAAGAGGTATTAGGAAGTTTTAAGATACCTTGCATCGGCAAGTGTTACCGCAACCCAAGTAATACGATTGTGGATGACAGCCTTTAGTCCCATGTCCTTAGTCATGGATTGTGTAGAAGTTTCTACGCAATCCATGGGGGTAAGGTACATAAGATTCGGCCTGGCCGAACGTACGGCCGTATATAAAGGGTGATTTGTTAAGAGCTTGATAACTTTTTTTTTAAAAAAAACGCATAAAATTTGCAAAATCTCATCGGTTCTTTATTTGAAACGTTAGATTGGTCCATGACATTTACTTTTTGAAGATAATTTCATTTAAATGTTGACCGCGGCTGCGTCTTAGGTGGTCCATTCGGAAAGTCCAATTTTGGGCAACTTTTTCGAGCATTTCGGCCGGAATAGCCCGAATTTCTTCGGAAATGTTGTCTTCCAAAGCTGGAATAGTTGCTGTAGTTATTTCTGTAGACTTTAGACTTGACGTAGCCCCACAAAAAATAGTCTAAAGGCGTCAAATCGCATGATCTTGGTGGCCAACTTACCGGTCCATTTCTTGAGATGAATTGTTCTCCGAAGTTTTCCCTCAAAATGGCCATAGAATCGCGAGCTGTGTGGCATGTAGCGCCATCTTGTTGAAACCACATGTCAACCAAGTTCAGTTCTTCCATTTTTGGCAACAAAAAGATTGTTAGCATCGAACGATAGCGATCGCCATTCACCGTAACGTTGCGTCCAACAGCATCTTTGAAAAAATACGGTCCAATGATTCCACCAGCGTACAAACCACACCAAACAGTGCATTTTTCGGGATGCATGGGCAGTTCTTGAACGGCTTCTGGTTGCTCTTCACTCCAAATGCGGCAATTTTGCTTATTTACGTAGCCATTCAACCAGAAATGAGCCTCATCGCTGAACAAAATTTATCGATAAAAAAGCGGATTTTCTGCCAACTTTTCTAGGGCCCATTCACTGAAAATTCGACGTTGTGGCAGATCGTTCGGCTTCAGTTCTTGCACGAGCTGTATTTTATACGGTTTTACACCAAGATCTTTGCGTAAAATCTTCCATGTGGTCGAATAACACAAACCCAATTGCTGCGAACGGCGACGAATCGACATTTCACGGTCTTCAGCAACACTCTCAGAAACAGACGCAATATTCTCTTCTGTACGCACTGTACGCATTCGTGTGGTTGGTTTAATGTCCAATAAAGTAAACTGAGTGCGAAACTTGGTCACAATCGCATTAATTGTTTGCTCACTTGGTCGATTATGTAGACCATAAATCGGACGTAAAGCGCGAAACACATTTCGAACCGAACACTGATTTTGGTAATAAAATTCAATGATTTGCAAGCGTTGCTCGTTAGTAAGTCTATTCATGATGAAATGTCAAAGCATACTGAGCATCTTTCTCTTTGACACCATGTCTGAAATCCCACGTGATCTGTCAAATACTAATGCATGAAAATCCTAACCTCAAAAGAATCACCCTTTACTTGTTTCCCGTAACATAGTTTACATTTCTCTGTGTAGGAGGTGATCATATTGATTCTCTGAATGTATATTAAATTAAAGTTATATATTGAGCTTATTGTTGTTCTATAATTTTATTTTTATAAAATTTTATTTTTTGTATTTTTAAATTCAAACACTAAATATTTGCTTTAATAAATGATGCATTTAAGATATTATCAAAAAAAAAAAATAAATAAAAACAATCTAACAGCTGCAGCACAACTTTTCTCTTTCTCTACAATTTTCCTCTGCCTGTTTTAGCTCCCATATTCCTGCACTTTTCCTATAGAACATTTGAGTTTATTCACTTTGCCCACTATCAAAATGTCGTGCATCCCAAGGAGACAGCTATGCAACGCTTTCGTGGCAAGAAGAAGTTAAAAATTTATACTATTCATGGCCATAAGGCAAAAAAAAAGAAAACATATTACCTGGCTAGATTTCTTACCTCAAACCACATTACCTCAAAATTCAACCAGATAATAAGCCGCCAGTGAAATAAGAAGACCAAAGCGAGTACTCTGAACAAAGACAGCAACATGAAGAGTCTGAGGTAAATCACAAATATTGCCCACAGCCATGTGTTCATTATTGAACACTTGTGGATTTCGGAAATCTTTGGGAAAATCTTTTACATTTTCGCCAGGGCAGTGGGGAATAAAGTTTTCTTCAACCATATTGATGATAATCATGGTGATGTTGCTACACCGATAATGGTCTTGGTAAAATGAATTACATGATTGCAAAAAAGAATATAGAATGGAATCTTGGGAAACCAGACTTTGGGGTTGCTTCTAAATAGACTAGCAGACAAGAGTTGTTTTCTTTATTGGCTCCTCAAGGAATATAGGAAAATTGTTGTTGAAAAAGTTTATTTTCTGCCTCTAATGGAATCGCACCAATTTTGTCATGCTAAATCGATAAAAAAAATCAATTTTCCCTTAGAGTTGAGTAAATTTCAATTAGAGAAATCAGTTTTACAAGTAAATGAAGAAGATTTTCAATTTAGAGGATAATCAGGAAATTACTAAAATGTATTAAAAAAAATCTGAATTCATTTTTTTATAATTTCTGCTGGTTTGGTTTCTGTATTATGAATTAAAATTCCCTACCATACCAATTGACTATATAAACAAAAACAAATAAAACAAGTATATACAGCAGTAAGTTCGGCCGGGCCGAATCTTAAATACCCACCACCATGAACCAAATATTAGGGGTTTCTTTGAAATTTCAGGAGGGCTTGAGGACTTGAGGACACTTCCCGAAGATAAATTTAAAGATTTCACCTATGAGGATTTATAAGAACCATTTTTGTTTGAGTTTTAGAGGAATCATTAACATCTCTTGTAAATGTGCAAGAAAATTATAAAATAACGTTTTGATTTGAAATCTTAAATCTGTAGAAGTAAAATCTGGAAATTTTACATTGAGTTTCAAGCAATTTTCATGATCAGTGCGCTTTCTACACCCTCACGAAGTGAAGTCGGTCTATATGGAGGCATTACCAAATGGACAGATAAAAACTTAATCCGATACACGTTTTTGTGAGCCTAAAATACCAGAATATTTACAATTTAAGGCAAATCAGATAAAAACTACGGTTTCTACAAACCCAAGGAGTTAAATCGGGAGATCGTTCTTATGGGGGCTATACTAAAATATGGACCGATACTCACCGTTTTCGGCATACCTCTTTATGACCCGAAAATACCTCTAGATTTCCAATTTCAGGCAAATAGGATAAAAACTTCGGATTCTAGAAGCCCAAGAAGTAAAATCGGGAAATCGGTCTATATGGAGGCTATACGAAAATATTAACCGATACTCACCATTTTCCGCACACCACTTTATGGTCCTAAAATACCTCTAGATTTCCAATTTCAGACAAATTGGATAAAAACTACGGTTTCTATAAACCCAAGACCCCAAATCGGGAGGTCGTTTTATATGGGGACCATACCAAAACATGGACCGATACTCACAATTTTTGGCGCACGTATTTGTGGTCCTACAATACCTCTAGATTTCCAATATCAGGTAAATTGAATAAAAACTGCGGTTTCCATAAGCCCAAGAGTAAAATCGGGAGATCGGTCTATATGGGGGCTATACCAAAATATGGACCGATACTCACAATTTTTGGCACACGTATTTGTGATCCTACAATACCTCTAGATTTCCAATTTCAGGCAAATAAGATAAAAACTTCGGATTCTAGAAGCCCAAGAAGTAAAATCGGGAAATCGGTCTATATGGGGGCTATACCAAAATATGGACCGATAATCACCACTTTCGGCACACCTCTTTATGGTCCTAAAATACCTCTAGATTTCCAATTTCAGACAACTTGGATAAAAACTACGGTTTCTATAAGCCCAAACCCCAAATCGGGAGTTGGTTTTATATGGGGACCATACCAAAACATGGACCGATACTCACAATTTTTGGCGCACGTATTTGTGGTCCTACAATACCTCTAGATTTCCAATTTCAGGTAAATTGAATAAAAACTGCGGTTTCCATAAGCCCAAGAGTAAAATCGGGAGATCGGTCTATATGGGGGCTATACCAAAATATGGACCGATACTCACAATTTTTGGCACACGTATTTGCGGTCCTACAATACCTCTAGATTTCCAATTTCAGGTAAATTGAATAAAAACTGCGGTTTCTATAAGCCCAAGAAGTAAAATCGGGAGATAGGTCTATATGGGGGCTATACCAAAATATGGGCCGATACTCCCAATTTTTGGCACACGTAGTTGTGGTCCTACAACACCTCTAGATTTCCAATTTCAGGTAAATTGAATAAAAACTGCGGTTTCTATGAGCCCAAGAAGTAAAATCGGGTGATCGGTCTATATGGGGGCTATACCAAAACATGGACCGATACTCACTATTTTTGGGACACCTCTTTATGGTCATAAAATACCTCTAGATTTTAAATTTCAGGCAAATTGGATAAAAACTACGATTTCTATAAGCCCAAGACCCCAAATTAGGAGGTCGGTTTATATGGGGACTATATCAAAACCTGGACCGATATAGCCCATCTTCGAACTTGACCTGCCTGCAGACAAAAGACGAGTTTGTGCAAAATTTCAGCACGATTGCTTCATTATTGAAGACTGTAGCGTGATTACAACAGACAGACAGACAGACAGACGGACATCGTTATATCGTCTTAGAATTTCTCCCTGATGAAGAATATATATACTTTATATAGTCGGAAATCGATATTTCGATGTGTTACAAACGGAATGACAAACTTTTTATACCCCCGTCACCATTCTATGGTGGTGGGTATAACAAGTATATACGGCCGTAAGTTCAGCCAGGCCGAATTTTATGTACCCTTCACCATGGATTGCATAGAAACTTATACTAAAGACTGTCATCCGCAATCGAATTATAGAAATAAAATTTTGACAAATTTTTCTATAGAAATAAAAATTTGACAAAATTTTCTATAGAAATAAAATTTTGACAAAATTTTCTGAAGAAATAAAATTTTGACAACATTTTCTGTAGAAATAAAATGTTGACAAAATTTTCTATAGAAATAAAATTTTGACAAAATTGTCTATAGAAATAAATAAAATTTTTCGTAGAAATAAAATTTTGACAAATTTTTCTATAGAAATAAAATTTTGACAAAATTTTCTATAGAAAAAAAAATTTGACAAATTTTTCTATAGAAATAAAATTTTGACAATTTTTTTTATAGAAATACAATTTTGACAAATTTTTCTATAGAAATAAAATTTTGACAAAATTTTCTATAGTAATAAAATTTTGGCAAAATTTTCTATAGAAATAACATTTTGACAAAATTTTTTATAGAAATAAAATTTTGACAAATTTCTCTATAGAAATAAAATTTTGACAAAATTTTCTATATAAATAAAATTTTGAAAAATTTTCTATAGAAATAAAATTTTGAAAAATTTTCTATAGAAATAAAATTTTGAAAAATTTTCTATAGAAATAAAATTTTGATAAATTTTCTTAGAAATAAAATTTTGACAAAATTTTCTAAAGAAAAAAAATTTTGACATTTACTATATAAATAAAATTTTGAAAAATTTTCTATAGAAATAAAATTTTGACAAAAATTTCTATAGAAATAAAATTTTGACAACATTTTCTATAGAAATAAAATTTTGACAAAATTTTTTATAGAAATAAAATTTTGACAAAATTTTCTATAGAAATAAAATTTTGACAAAATTTTCTATAGAAATAAAATTTTGACAAAATTTTCTATACAAATAAAATTTTGACAAAATTTTCTATAGAAATAAAATTTTGACAAAATTTTCTATAGAAATAAAATTATGACAAAATTTTCTATAGAAATAAAATTTTGACAAAATTTTCTATAGAAATAAAATTTTGACAAAATTTTCTATAGAAATAAAATTTTGACAACATTTTCTATAGAAATAAAATTTTGACAACATTTTCTATAGAAATAAAATGTTGACAAAATTTTCTATAGAAATAAAATTTTGAAAAAAATTTTCTATAGAAATAAAATTTTGACAAAATTTTCTACAAAAATAAAATTTTGACAAATTTTTCTATCGAAATAAAATTTTGACAAAATTTTCTATAGAAATAAAATTTTGAAAGATTTTCTATAGAAATAAAATTTTAACAAAATTTTCTATAGAAATAAAATTTTGACAAAAATTTCTATAGAAATAAAATTTTGACAACATTTTCTATAGAAATAAAATTTTGACAAAATTTTCTATAGAAATAAAATTTTGACAAAATTTTCTATAGAAATAAAATTTTGACAAAATTTTCTATAGAAATAAAATTTTGACAAAATTTTCTATAGAAATAAAATTTTGACAAAATTTTCTATAGAAATAAAATTTTGACAAAATTTTCGATACAAATAAAATTTTGACAAAATTTTCTATAGAAATAAAATTTTGACAAAATGTTCTATAGAAATAAAATTTTGGCAAAATTTTCTATAGAAATAAAATTTTGACAAAAATTTTCTATAGAAATAAAATTTTGACAAAATTTTCTATAGAAATAAAATTTTGACAAAATTTTCTATAGAAATAAAATTTTGACAAAATATTCTTTAGAAATAAAATTTTGACAAAATTTTCTATAGAAATAAAATCTTGACAAAATTTTCTATAGAAATAAAATCTTGACAAAATTTTCTATAGAAATAAAATTTTGATAACATATTCTATAGAAATAAAATTTTAACAAAATTTTCTATAGAAATAAAATTTTGACAAAATTTTCTATAGAAATAAAATTTGGACAGAATTTTCTATAGAAAAAAAATTTTGGTAGATTATTTTTGGCGATATGGACCAATTTTTGTGTGACTGGGGTTCGGCTTATATAACTATAGACCGATATGGACTAATTTTGACATGGTTGTTAGCGGCCATATACTAGCGCAATGTCCCAAATTTCAACCGAATCGGATGAATTTTGCTCCTTCAAGAGGTTCCGGAGATCAAATCTGGGGATTGATTTATATGGGGCTAAACATAAATATGGACCGATATGCAACAAATTTCCTGGTTGTTAGTGACCATATACTAACACCAGGTACCAAATTTTAACCAGATCGGATGAAATTTGCTTCTCTAAGATTTATATGAAATGCCATCCGGCCTACATCATTAACAACTACTTGTGCCAAGTTTCAAGTCGATAGGTTGTTTCGTTAGGAATTTAGCGTGATTTCAACAGACGGACGGATAGACGGACAGGCTTAGATAGACTCAGAATTTCACCACGGCCCAGAATGTATATATACTTTATGGGGTCTTAGAACAATATTTCGATGTGTTACAAACGGAATGACAAAGTTAATATACTCCCATCCTATGGTGGAGGGTATAAAAATGTACCTCTTTCATTTATTGTCTTTTTGGATTTTAATAACAAGAAAGTCATTCGAAGTACCAAAGAAAATTATATTGTATCACTCTTTGGTTAAAGGATTTATATTTAATCCCAGCATTCATTTGATGGCTTGTCATCTACCGCAATTCATCTTATTATCTTCGGAAAGACATTTCTTCCTGTTCTCCTGTGAAATTTTCCCACGAGCAAGACAAAATGCGATAAATGTAAGGCAAGCAAGTTGAAAATGACAACTGAGTTTCATTTTCTTGCTGTGGGCATTGGAATGGCAATGAACATGGGTCGAAAAAATTCTTGGTCAACATAAACTAAAGAATTTTCTTTATGGTTGGTGGTTTGGTGAGTGTGGTTGATGTTATTGGGCTAAAGATGTTCACAATTTATGATTGTGTTATGGGGCATTCCATATCAGATATTACCACAATTAAAGAAGGTTCTATATGACAGAAAGAAATCAGTTACATTTTTAAAATATTATTTTTATATTATTTTAATTGGAATTATAAGAATTAATTTAAAGTAAAAATATTAAAGGAAATTGCAAAAAATAAATTTTAAAAAATCAAAAAATGAGGAGGGTATTTATACCCTCCTCATAGAATGGGGGGTCTTTAAAATTTTTCATTCCGTTGACAGCACAATGAAATGTTTGTCTCAGACCCCATAAAGGGTATACATGAGGGGTCGTGGTGAAATTCTGAGTCGATCTAGAAATGTCCGTCCGTTTATCTGTTGAAATCACACTAACTTCCGAACGAAACAAACTATGGAGGTCGAACGCTATTTTAAATGGTCCATATGGGAACACTTTCAAGTTCAGCGCTCTATATAATCCGGCCACCAGCTTTGCTTTTGTGGAGCCTCTAGGAGGAGCAAATTTCATCTGATCCAGTTGAAATTTAGTACATGGTGTAAGTATATAGCCCTTTACAACTATGCGAACAATTGGTCCATATCAGTCCATAATTTTATATAGCTTCCATATAAACCAATCCACAGAATGGGCTGACGGACACGGTTGCCACTTGAACCAAAAATAATCTACCAAAATTTTTAACAAATATTACCAAAAGTCTACCAAATTAAAAAAATGTTTATTTTGTATTTTTTATAAATGTTTGTGGTTATTGTATATATTATTATTATTATTAAAACAATTGTGTCATCGAAGGAAATGTTTTATTATTTTATTTTAGAAGTTTATGTATTATTTTGCGATCACTCCTATAGCGATAATTTATTTGGATCTATAAATATGCCTTGAACTGCAAATGTGTCGAAGTTGTTAGCTTGCATCGGCAAAGGAAAGTTAATACTTCTACAGAAGAGAGCACTTATTCAATGACGTGAAAAGAAAATTAAATTTTTTAAGGACTATTATTCAATAATATCGACTTTATAAAAAATTTAGTTAAAATTTTATTTTTAGAGACATTTTTTTTATTTTATTTCAAAAAATATTTGTTTTTGCTACAGAAAAATTTCCGTAGGAAAATTTTAAAAATGTTATTTTTATCGAAAATTTTGTCGAAATTTTTATTTCTATAAAAAATTTTGTCAAAATTTTATTTCCATAAGAAATTTTGTAAAAATTTTATTTCTATAGAAAATTTTGTCAAAATTGTATTTTTTTGTTGTTGTTTTTTTGATTTCAGCTTAAAACCATGCATTGACTAAACTACAAGTGTAGCTTAACCACAATAAGCCGGCTATCATGCAAAACCTTTTTTCGGAAGGTTCAAGTGTAGTTCATTGTTGGGTTCAATGAACTGCCTGAATTTATTCTGATAATTGGTTGATAGTTTTGCTGCAAGTAGAGGATGCTGATGAGGAATGTGTTAATTCCGAAACGTGCCTCCATCCAACCATCTTGCAGTCTATAGGGCTTTGCCAAAATAAATTTGACAAACATTCTTTCCTCTGTTGGTTAAGCTACACTTGTAGTTTAGTCAATGCATGGTTTTAAGCTGAAATAAAAAAACAACAACAATGCTTAAAGAACAAAACCAACAATAACAAAACAAAACGAATGACAATTTTATTTCTATAGAAAATTTTGTCAAAATTTTATTTCTATAGAAAATTGTGTCAAAATTTCATTTTTATTGAAATTTTTTTCAAAATTTTATTTCTATAGAAAATTTTGTCAAAATTTTATTTCTATAGAAAATTTTGTCTACATTTTATTTCTATAGAAAATTCTGTCTACACTTTATTTTTATAGAAAATTTTGTCTACATTTTATTTCTATAGAAAATTCTGTCTAAATTTTATTTCTTTTGAAAACTGTGTAAAAATTTTATTTCTATATAACATTTTGTTAAAATTTTATTTCTATAAAAAATTTTGTTGACATTTTATTTCTATATAAATTTTTGTCAAAATTTTATTTCTATAGACCATTTTATCGAAATTTTATTTCTTTAGAAAATTGTGTAAAAATTTATTTCTATATAAAATTTTGTCACAATTTTATTTCCATAAAAAATTTTGTCAAAATTTTATTTCCATAAAAAATTTTCTCAAAATTTTATTTCCATAAAAAAGTTTTGTCAAAATTTTATTTCTATAGAACATTTTGTCAATTTTTTTTCTATGGAAGATTTTGTCAAAATTTTATTTCTATATAAAATTTTGTCTACATTTTATTTCTACAGAAAATTCTGTCTAAATTTTATTTCTTTAGAAAATTGTGTAAAAATTTTATTTCTATATAACATTTTGTTAAAATTTTATTTCTATATAAAATTTTGTTAAAATTTTATTTCCATAAAAAATTTTGTCAAAATTTTATTTCCATAAAAAATTTTGTCAAAATTTTATTTCCATAAAAAATTTTGTCAAAATTTTATTTCTGTAGAAAATTTTGTCAAAATTTTATTTCTATAGAAAATTCTGTCTAAATTTTATTTCTATTTAACATTTTGTTAAAATTTTATTTCTATATAAAATTTTGTCAAAATTTTATTTCTATAGAAAATTTTGTCAAAATTTTATTTCTATAGAAAATTTTCTCAAAATTTTATTTCTTTAGAAAATTGTGTAAAAATTTTATTTCTATATGAAATTTTGTCAAAATTTTATTTCCGTAAAAATTTTTGTCAGAATTTTATTTCTATAGAATATTTTGTCAAAATTTAATTTCCTTTGAAAATTGTGTAAAAATTTTATTTCTATATAAAATTATGTCAAAATTTTATTTCTATAGAAAATTTTGTCAAAACTGTATTTCTATATAAAATTATGTCAAAATTGTATTTCTATAGAAAATTTTGTCTACATTTTATTTCTATAGAAAATTTTGTTAAAATTTTATTTCCATAAAAAATTTTGTCAAAATTTTATTTCCATAAAAAATTTTGCAAAATTTTATTTCTATAGACCATTTTGTCAAAATTTTATTTCTTTAGAAAATTGTGTAAACATTTTATTATACCCTCCATCATAGGATGGGGGTATATTAACTTTGTCATTCCGTTTGTAACACATCGAAATATTGCTCTAAGACCCCATAAAGTATATATATTCTGGGTCGTGGTGAAATTCTGAGTCGATCTGAGCATGTCCGTCCGTCCGTCCGTCCGTCTGTTGAAATAACGCTAACTTCCGAACGAAATAAGCTATCGACTTGAAACTTGGCACAAGTAGTTGTTATCGATGTAGGTCGGACGGTATTGAAAATGGGCCATATCGGTCCACTTTTACGTATAGCCCCCATATAAAGGGACCCTCAGATTTGGCGTGTGGAGCCTCTAACAGAAGCATATTTCATCCGATCCGGCTGAAATTTGGTATATGGTGTTGGTATATGGTCTCTAACAACCATGCAAAAATTGGTCCACATCGGTCCATAATTATATATAGCCCCCATATAAACCGATCCCCAGATTTGGGTTGCGGAGCCTCAAAGAGAAGCAAATTTCATCCGATCCGCCTGAAATTTGATACATGATATTGGTATATGGTCTCTAACAACCATGCAAAAATTGGTCCACATCGGTTCATAATTATGTATAGCCCCCATATAAACCGATCCCCAGATTTGGCTTGCGAAGTCTCCAAGAGAAGCAAATTTCATCCAATCCGGTTGTAACTTGGAACATGGTGTTAGTATATGATCTTTAACAACCGTGGCAGAATTGGTCCATATCGGTCCATAATTATATATAGCCCCCATATAAAGCGTTCTCCAGATTTGACCTCCGGAGCCTCTTGGAGGAGCAAAATTCATCCGATCCGGTTCAAATTAGGAACGTGGTGTTAGTATATGATCGCTAACAACCATACCAAAATTGGTCCAATCACACAAAAATTGGTCCATATCGGTTCATAATCATGGTTGCCACTAGAGCCAAAAATAATCTATCAAAATTTTATTTCTATAGAAAATTTTGTCAAAATTTTATTTCTAGAAAATTTTGTTAAAATTTTATTGGGTTCATAATAAAATTTTCATCGTTGTCAAAATTTTTTTTTGCTATAGAAAATTTTGTCAAAATATTTCTATAGAAAATTTTGTTCAAATTTTATTCGGTTCATAATCATGGTTGCCACTCGAGCCAAAAATAATCTACCAAGATTTTCTTTCTATAGAAAATTTTGTCAAAATTTTTATTTCTAAAGAAAATTTTGTGAAAATTTTATTTCTATAGAAAATTTTGTTAAAATTTTATTTCTGTAGAAAATTTTGTCAAAATTTTATGTCTACTGTGTCAAACTGAATTATATACGTATTGGATCAATCTTTTTTGATTTAATATATACCACGTATGGACTTACATACAATTTAGAAGATGGTGTTAGGAGGTTTAAAGATACCTTGCCATCGGCAAGCGTTACCGCAACTTAAGTAATTCGATGGCAGTGTTTAGAAGAAGTTTCTACGCAATCCATGATGGAGGGTACATAAGCTTCGGCCTGGCCGAACTTACGGCCGTATATACTTGTTTCTACATAAAATTTTGTCAAAATTTTATTTTTATAAAAAATTTTCTCAAAATTTCATTTCCATAAAAAATGTTGTCAAAATTTTATTTCCATAAAAATCTTGTCAAAATTTTATTTCTATAGAAAATTTTGTCAAAAATTTACTTCCATATAAAATTTTGTTAAAATATTATTTCTATAGAAAATCTTTTAAAAATTTTATATCTATAAAAAATGTTCTCAACATTTTATTTCTGTAGAAAATTTTATCAAAATTGTATTTCCATAAAAAATTTTGTTACAATTTTATTTCCTTAAAAATTTTTGTCAAAATTTTATTTTTATAGAAGATTTTGTCAAAATTTTATTTTCATATAAAATCTTGTCTACATTTTATTTCTATAGAAAATTTTGTCAAAATTTTATTTCTATAGAAAATTTTGTCAAAATTTTATTTCTATATAAAATTCTGTCTAAATTTTATTTCCTTAGGAAATTGTGTAAAAATTTTATTTCTATATAAAATTTTGTTAAAATTTTATTTCCATAAAAAATTTTGTTAAAATTTTATTTCCATAAAAAATTTTGTCAAAATTTTTTTCCATAAAAAATTTTGTCAAAATTTTATTTCTATAAAAAATTTTGTCAAAATTTTATTTCTGTATACAATTTTGTCATAATTTTATTTCTATATAAAATTTTTTTCAACATTTTATTTCTGTAGAAAATTTTGTCAAAATTTTATTTCTATAGAAAGTTTTGTCAAAAGTTTATTTCTATATAAAATTTTGTTAAAATTTTATTTCCATAAAAAATTTTGTCAAAATTTTATTTCTGTAGAAAATGTGACATTTTTATTCCTAGAGATATCCTCTCAATTCTATATGCTTGATCAACCTATAGTATTTTCATCGTCCTTTCACATCGATTTATATGTCTACAGTGCCCACTCATTCAATTTGGCCCGCGTTACTTCTAGTGGCTTTACGTTCTCTGATCTCAAATCCCTATGTGCCCTCTACCAATCATCCAAAAAATTTTCAATATCGGTACATAATTATATAACCGAAAAATTAAATGTCGTTCGTGAATGGGCATGAGTAAAATTTCCACAAAATCCCCGATCAAGAAAAAATCATTTTCACGATAAAATTTACGCTCACAATAAAGTTCACGTTGTCTATTAAAATCAGAAAATGAAGTCGCCGAGTCGCGCCGCCGCCGACCCTATTTTATTAGTCGACGCCGCCGCCCAATATGTCGACTCAAATTTTGTCGCCAATTAATCAAAAATGTTTTAATAATTGTTGTGTTTTTTTTACCAAAATTGTGTACCTTCCACCCACAGAGCTGCTATAATCATATTGCATAAATTTAGCTCAGAAAATTTGAATGAACTTTAAATTTGATTGTAAGATTGGTTGTACAACTAATCTCATTGCCATTCGGATAACTTCAAATTGTTGTTATAATGGATAATTGTCCGCCGCCGAATAGACAAATTTATATAGGCTTAGCCGACAAGCCGCCGGAGACAAAAATTTAGTGTCAGCCGCCGCCGACAAAAATGGGTCGGTTTCATTCTCGTATTAAAATTCAGGTTCACGATAAAATTCCCACTAATGGCAAAACATAGGATGCTTAATCGGTTTCAATCACCCTCTCGATTTCTAGCACCTTCAAAGTTTTGATCACACTCAACCAAATATTAATTTTGCTATTTTGCTTATGATTCCGTCTTAAGTTATGAAAGTGTTACTCAGTGAAGCAATTTCAAGTAAAAACTGAATTGGATCATTTCATTTGGTGATTGAATCAGAAAAATATTCTATCTGTGTTACAAAATTTCTTTTCACGAATTTTCCCAATTTTACATTTACATGTACAAGGGCATTTTCAAGTTGTTAGTCTTTATGTACCCACATTGTATTAAAAGCCATAATGTTGACAAAGTGCCAGAATGATTTGTTAGATAATTAGGTAGACTAAAGGACACAGTTATCTTTATGCTCAAGAAATTTTTACCACAAAACTCTTTTCCATGCAGCCCCCCACCTCTTCCACAAGTTTTGATTGTCTCATACATCCCAGAGAATGGTATGACTAAAAGGAAAACTGTAAACATGGGACATTACTGTCATTAGACAAAACCGGAATTTCACGCACAAACTTAAGTTGACTAACACTAGCAAGGACAAAGGGAAATTTTATACGATAAGTTTCTGGAGTTTTCTCTCCTTTCCACTATTGCCCCAGTATATGCGATGGCAGTGGATAATACAAAATCCAATGGGGGGGTCAGAGGTGCTTGACATGAATGACTGGCATTTGTTTAATAATTCCCAACTTTCGCCAACCAGATTGGCTTGCCTTTTTTGGGGGGGCGGGGTGGGGAAAATTCAAGGACTATCTTTGGTTTATATTTTCATGTCGGAAAGCTAAAACGAAAGGCCACTCATGCACACATACAACGTGATCGAGAATAATGGAGCGGAAATCAAGCTACGCAACAAGAACAACGCCGTTGTTTTGGCTTTCGCTTCCATCAACAATCTTTTGGATATGATAATAAGCCATGTCCAACTTTAAGGACACATTTAGGTAAGCCTAAACTGATTAAGTACAAGAAAATGAAAAGCCTATGATTGATTGAATCATGAAAAGTCAGTCAAATGTGATGGTGGAGAGGGAGAGAGTATTTAATAAAATTCCAGGGAAATGGTGGGTCAGCAAAACAATTTTTTTTTATCGTACCACAAAAACAGTAAGAGAAAGGGAGAACAAGTATATACCCTTCATCATCGAGTGATGACGAAATTCTACTTAAAATGGCTACTTTTTAAAAATCTTTCCTTAATTGGAAGTTAATTCGTATGGAGCCTAAGTGAGATGTATCAAATGTATACGACCGAAAGTTAGACTAGGCTGAATCTTATATATGGTTAGGTTAGGTGGCAGCCCGATGTATCAGGCTCACTTAGACTATTCAGTCCATTGTGATACCACATTGGTGAACTTCTCTCTTATCACTGAGTGCTTCCCGATTCCATGTTAAGCTCAATGACAAGGGACCCCCTTTTTATAGCCGCGTCCGAACGGCGTTCCACATTGCAGTGAAACCACTTAGAGAAGATTTGAAACCCTCAGAAATGTCACCAGCATTACTGAGGTGGGATAATCCACCGCTGAAAAACTTTTTGCTGCTTTGTTGAAGCAGGAATCGAACCCACGACCTTGTGTATGCAAGGCGGACATGCTAACCATTGCACCACGGTGGCTCCCGAATCGTATATATACTTTAACCTGGATTGCGTACTAAGTTCTACCAAACACTGTTAAGGGCATGTACTAAAATCGTGTACCAATTTTCAAGCGGATCGTATGGAATTTGATCTTCCAAGAGACTTCGCAAATCTAAGAATCGGTTTATATGGGGGCTGTACCAAAAATTGGTCCGATGTTGCCCATTTGCCAAGTAGAAGGCTTGATTCGTGCGGAAGCCAGCTTAATTTCAACAGACCGACGGACGGGCGGACGGACGTTGGATTGAACGGAAGTAAAGTCTGGGGAAAGGTTTATATTTTGGCTATACCTAAAAGTGCTCCAATATGTCCCATTTGCAAAGCTATTAGATCTACATCAATAACATTTACTTGTGCCAAAATTGAAGTCGATAGCTTGTGCCGTTCGGGACATAGTGTGATTTTAACAGAACAACGGATGGACATACGGACAGGCACACGTACGAATGAACGGATGTTCCGCAAGTAAAAGCTGGGGATCGGTTTATATGGAGGTCTGATATGGCCCGTTTGTAAAACGATTCAACCCACAAACGATTCATTTTTGGGAATTTTAAAGTATATAGTTTGTTGTGCTCGGAAGATGAAGTCATTTGAAAAGACGGACGGACGGATGTCACTAAATCGATTTTCTTGGGATAATTAGAGTACCAATTGTTAATCGGCTCGGAAGAAATTTTCTGATCCAAGAGGCTCTGGAAATGAAATCTGGGAATCGATTTATATGGAGGCTATATATTTTATGGACCGATACGGACCGATACAGACCGATACGGACCAATTTTTGCATGGTTATTAGTGGGCATATACTAACATCGCGTACTAAATTTCATCCGGATCGGATAGAATCTATTCTTCCACGAGGCTTTGCAAAGCAAATCTGAGGCTTTATGGGTTTATATGGAGGTGTCCATAAAAGTGATCCGATATGACCCATTGCCAAGACTATCTGACTTACATCAATAACAACTACATCAATAACATCAACATCAATAACAACTACCTGTATAAAGTTTCAACACGATGGCTTGTTTCATTCGGAGTATAGGGTAATTTCAACAGACGGACGGACAAATTGACGGAAGTCGCAAGATCGGTTTTTCGCACGGTAATTATAGGGCCAAGTTTCCAACAGATCATTTAAAATTTGTTTTAACGGATGTTCCGGAAGTTAAATCTATTGGCGGACGGATTGACGGATGGATTGGCGGACGGATGGACGGATATATCGACATAGTATTTCACTACAACCCAGGATAAACATACTTTACGGAATATTTGTACAATATTACAATGTGTTATAAACGCAAGGTCGAAATCGTATGAAATTTATTTTGAAGGACGGACGGATATTTCGGAAGTCAGTATATATGGGAGTTATACCTAAAAGTTGTTCGGTATGGCCCATTTGCGTAATTTCAACAGACGGACAGACAAATTGACGGAAGTCGCAAGATCGGTTTTCGCGCGATAATTATAGGGCCAAGTTTCCAAGAGATCGTTTAAAATTTGTTATGACGGATGGACGGATGTTCCGGAAGTTAAATCTAGCTATCAGTTAATATGGGATTTATACCTAAAAGTGGTTCGAAAGTGGCCCACTTGCCTAATGATTCGACCCACATCAATAGCAGCTATGTGTGCCAAGTTTCATGTTGATATCTTATTACGTTTGAAAGATAGCGTGATTTCAACCAACCGATAGACGGATGGGTAGCTGATGGATGGACGGACGCATTCATGGATGGATAGTATTTCACTACGACCCAGGATAAACATACTTTACGGAATATTTGTACAATATTACAATGTGTTACAAACGCAAGGTCGAAGTCGTATGAAATTTGTTTTGACGGACGGACGGATGTTTAGGAAGTCAGTATATATGGGAGTTATACCTAAAAGTTGTTCGGTATGGTCCATTTGCAGAATGACAGCTATGTGTGCCAAGTTTCATGTTGATATCCTATTTCGTTTGAAAGATAGTGTGCGGATGGACGGACGGATAAATGGCGGATGAATGGACGGACGGATGGATGGATATATCGACATAGAATTTCACTACGACCCAGGATAAAAATACTTTAAGGAGTATGTGTACAATATCACAATGTGTTACAAACACAAGGTCGAAATTTTTACACATCTCAGAATGTATGAGTGAACGGACGGATGGATGCCCGCACATAGCCAGACCGACCTAGGTTTATGTGGGAGTTATTCCTAAAAGTGTTCCTATATGGCCCATTTGCAGAACGATTCGACCTAAATCAATAACAGGTATTTTTGCCAAGTTTCAAGTTGATCGATTGTTGCGTGATTTCAACCAACCGACAGACGGATGGACGGACGGATAAATGACGGATGGACGGACGGATAAATGGCGGATGGACGGACGGATGTCGATTACAATGTGTTACAAACGCAAGGTCGAAATTTTTACACATCTCATAATGCATGAATGAACGGGTGAATGGCCGCACATAGCCAGACCGACCTAGGTTTATGTGGGAGTTATTCCTAAAATTGTTCCTATATGGCCCATTTGCAGAACGATTCGATCTAAATCAATAACAGGTATTTTTGCCAAGTTTAAAGTTGATAGATTGTTGTGTGATTTCAACCAACCGACAGACGGATGGATGGCGGATGGACGGACGGATGTCGATTACAATGTGTTACAAACGCAAGGTCGAAATGTGTACACATCTCATAATGCATGAACGAACGGACGGATGGATGGCCGCACATAGCCAGACCGACCAAGGTTTATGTGGGAGTTATTCCCAAAAGTGTTCCTATATGGCCCATTTGCAGAACGATTTGACCAAATTCAATAACAGATATTTTTGCCAAGTTTCAAGTTGATAGATTTTTGCGTGATTTCAACCAACCGACAGACGGATGGATGGCGGATGGACGGACGGATGTCGATTACAATCTGTTACAAACGCAAGGTCGAAATTTTTACACTTCTCATAATGCATGAATGAACGGACGGACGGATGGCCGCACATAGCCAGGCCGACCTAGGTTTATGTGGGTGTTATTCCTAAAATTGTTCCTATATGGCACGAAGGACGGACATCATCAGACCTACATAGTATTTCACCATGATCCTGAATACAAATACTTTATGGGATATAAGTTTAATATTTCGATGTGTTACAAACGCAAAAAGAAAATTAGTACACCCCCATACTATGATGAAGTAAATATTTTTGTGTGGAGGACAAGTGCTGTCAGTTTACTAATCATGTCAATTAGGCTAGTTATTCAATCATAAAAACCTAATCAGGATGGTCTATTAAGTTGACAAAAGCGAAAACCTTTTGCAAAAAGTTCTCATAGATTCCGTTCAACTCGAGATAATTGTTGTAACGAAGTTTTAGTTTATTTAGCCTCACAGAAAAATCATTTTTGCGATATCTGAGAAATGCATCTCAATGGTGGCGAAGAACTCCACATTTTTGGTGGTCCATCCATCGCTATGTTGAAATTTTCCGAACGAAACATAAACTATTTGTACATATTTCGACCTTGAATTTGTAACACATTGAAATATTGAACACAGCTGGATGGTCAATGATGGCGAAGAGCTCCATATTTTTGGTGGCCTCAGAGTAAGATTTTTAAGTTGCACTGGTGCCAAATAATACGATGGATGGGCCAGAATATTGTGACCCAATTCAAACACTTTACCCATGGAGCAGCAGGTTGTTTGACCTGACCTGGTACGTTATAGTTGAGACTGATCTTCTTTCTTCACTTGAGTACTGAATATCTTCTCTAGATACTGGGTTACATTTTACAAATCCCTGATGTTTTCCTTTTCAACAATTTTGTGGTGTGATTACTGGTTGAAAGGGTGTAGAGAAGATTCCCCGTTACATGGTATCAACTGGTTCTTGGTCCCTTCTGTATTCTAATATATGATTCTAATCTTTAGAGCCATATGGGAATGGCTACCTTTCGTAGGTGACCAATTATTGGTTATCGTGGTAAAATCTTCGTGGTTTAAATCTTCCTAACCTCATGTGGACCGAGGTTAGGAAGATTTCTCTCATTGCTCCTATAGATTCTGGCCTCAATTCGATCCTGCTACTCCTTCTTTATCTTACCAGCCACCGTGGTGCAATGGTTAGCATACTGAAGTGAGCACACACAAGGTCGTGGGTTCGATTCCTGCTTCGACCGAACACCAAAAAGTTTTTCAGCGGTGGATTATCCCACCTCAGTAATGCTGGTGACATTTCTGAGGGTTTCAAAGCTTCTCTAAGTGGTTTCACTGCAATGTGGAACGCCGTTCGGACTCGGCTACAAAAAGGAGGTCCCTTGTCATTGAGCTTAATATGGAATCGGGCAGCACTCAGTGATAAGAGAGAAGTTCACCAATGTGGTATCACAATGGACTGAATAGTCTAAGTGGGCCTGATACATCGGGCTGCCACCTAACCTAACCTAACCTAACCCAACTTAACCTAACCTAACCTAGTTGTAATTCTCTGGTAATTATTTTCTATTCTTTATTTTCTAAAAGGACAAACTCCTGCTAAATATAACCATTAAAAAATAAAATGCTCAACATGAGTTTAACTGGTCTTTGTTATTTATTGTTTTTTTGCATATTTTTTTTCTTGGTCCTTTTCAACAGGAGACGCAGTGTCCATTTTGGCCAATTACCTTTCCTTCAACCATTTCCTCTTTTAACTGTGAATTTTAGCATAAGCCAACCAACTTTGAAATTACTATGACCTGGGCAGACGTATAAATAGCGCTATTAGCAACGTCTATGTCTCTTCACATAGCCCCGTGTCATCGTCGTTTTTTTAGCTCCTATCATGGTTGGTGGTAGAGTAAATTAAATAAAACATTTACCTGGGTGAAATCCAAAGACTTCTAGGAATTAAGTTTGAGGTTTTCTGTTGCTATCGTTTCGTGGTATGGTTGCATTTGCTGTCCTAAGGATAAACATCCATAGATGATTGTTGAATTTACCTCGGGACATTTAGATCTTTTTGGTTTGCATTTTTTTTTTTTTTTGATGCAACACTTTCTTTAAGCAATAAATGTAGTGGTGTGATGTAGGGTGGGGGGATGGGAGACGACTATTTGTGGGCACATTTCTTTTTGCTTACTCTTTCTTTGCAGCTTAGACATCACGCCTCGGTAAATAGAAGTGAGCCTTAGTTTACATACTTCCTGCGGCCAATTAAGCTGTTGATATACATCAGGAATTCGATCTTGGAATAGTAGATACAAGGAACACTATTTGGATTTTTCAGTTTTTATTTTTGGAATTTTTAAAAGAATATAAAAATCTAAGTTATCCCAATGAAAATTTTACTTATACTAATGAGTAGAAAACAAGTTTAAATGGCTAAAAGTTCGGCCAGGCCAAATCTTATGTACCCTCCACCATGGATTGCGAACACAATTCTACTATAGACTGGGATTCTACACAGAAAAAATTTTCACGAATATTTTCCCAAATTAAAGTCTTAAGTGAGTTTTAAAAAATATTTATTTAAAAATTTTATTAATTCAACAAATTTTTAATTGAAACCAAAATAGATCACAACAGGTATATACAGCAGTAAGTTCGGCCAGGCCGAATCTTAAGTACCCACCACCATGAATCAAATATAATTGTTTCCTTTGAACTTTTCAGGGAGGTTTGATGACAGATTTCTCCCAAGCAGAAGATAAGATTTTATATATGAAGACTAGATCAAATTCTGAATTTATAAGAACCATTTTTGTTTATAAGTGTGGAAGAAAAAACAACGCCTTGATTTGAAATCTAAAATCTGTAGATTATTACCCCCATTAATTAAATGATCACGATAAGTAAAATCTGGAAATTATACATTCAGTTTCGAGCAATTTTCACGATCAGTGCACTTTCTGTACCCTCAAGTAGTGGAGGCCTTACCAAATGGACCGATAAAAACTAAATTATATACGCGTTTTTGTGGGTCTAAAAATACCAGTATATTTACAATTTCAGGAAAATCAGATAATAAATACGGTTTCTAGAAACCCAAGGAGTTAAATCTGGAGATTAGTCTTATATGGGCTATGCAAAAAACATGGACGGATACACACAATATTCAGCACATCTACTTGTAGTTCTAGAATCTAGACCCCAAATCGGAGGGCCGGTTTATAAGGGGGCTATATCAAAAACTGTACCGATACCCAATATATTCGGCACACCTCTTTATGGTCCTAGATTACCTCCAGATTTCCAATTTCATGCAAATTTGATAAAAACTACGGATTCTAGAAGCCCAAGAAGTAAAATCGGGAGATCGGTCTATATGGGGGCTATATCAAAACATGGACCGATACTCACCATTTTCGGCACACGTCTTTAGGGTCCTAGAATACCTCTAGATTTCCGATGTGATGCAAATTGGGTAAAAATTATGGATTCTAGAAGACCAAGAAGTAAAATCGGGAGATCGGTCTATATGGGAGCTATATCCAAACATGGACACGGCACACGTCTTTAGGGTCCTAGAGTACCTCTAGATTTCAAATTTCAAGTAAATTGGATTACAACTACGGATTCTAGAAGCCCAAGTAGTAAAATCGGGAGATCGGTCTATATGGGGGCTATATCAAAACATGAACCGATACACCCCATTTTCGGCACACTCGTTATGGTCCTAGAATACCTCTAGATTTCCAATTTCAGGCAAATCGGATAGAAAATACACTTTCTAGACGCCCAAGAAGCAAAATCGGGAAATCGGTCCATTAGGTTAGGTTAGGTTAGGTGGCAGCCCGATGTATCAGGCTCACTTAGACTATTCAGTCCATTGTGATACCACATTGGTGAACTTCTCTCTTATCACTGAGTGCTGCCCGATTCCATGTTAAGCTCAATGACAAGGGACCTCCTTTTTGGCCGCGTTTACAGGAGAAAAGAACTGGATGGTGGATACTTAAAAGTTTCGGAACATTTGCATAAAATGTACGTCTTCTATGTCGCCAAGAACTCATATCGGTACTTCGGGCTATATGGGGGCTATAATAAAATATAAAACAAAACACACTATATTTAGGACATCCATTTTTCCAATGGTAATAGGGTAGAAATTTCCGTGCATAGATGCCCATGAAATCAAATCGGGATATCGGACGAGAGGGCCAGGAACGAACGCAGAAAGATAGAGCTGGGCATGGTTCACTTGAAATTTTATTATATTCATACAAAATTTCTTCGCCAACTACCCATGGCTCAATTATCACTCTACCAACTCCCCCAAAACCAAATTCTATAGAATTTGCTGATGGAGACTGTTGCCACTCGAGCCAAAAAAAGTATACCAAAATTGGGAAAAATTAAAAACAAATATTTTTGGCAACATTTTATTTCTATCGATATTTTGGTAAAATTTTATTTCTATAGAAAATTTTGTCAAATTTTTATTTCTATAGAAAATTTTTTCAAAATTCTATTTCTATAGAACATTTTTTTCAACATTTCATTTTATTTCTTTAAAAAATGTTGTCATGGCCAACTATCCAAGGCTCAATTATCACTCTACCAACTCCCAGAAAACCAAATTCTATAGAATTTCCTGATGGAGACTATACACTGTTGCCACACGAGCCAAAAAAGTCTACCAAAACTTGGAAAAATTAAAAAAAAAACTATTTTTGGCAAAATTTTATTTCTATGGATGTTTTGGTAAAATTTTGTTTCTAAAGAAAATTTTGTCAAAATTTTATTTGTATAGAAAATTTTGTCAAAATTTTATTTTTATAAAATTTTGTCAAAATTTTATTTCTACCGAAAACTTTGTCAAAATTTTATTTCTATAAAAAATTTTGTCAATATTTTATTTCTATAGAAAATTTTGTCAAAATTCTATTTCTATAGAAATTTTTTTTTCAACAATTCATTTTATTTCTGTACAAATTTTGTCAACATTTTATTTCTATAAAAAAATTTTGCCTTGGCCAACTACCCAAGGCTCAATTATCACTCTACCAACTCCCAGAAAACCAAATTCTATAGAATTTCCTGATGGAGACTATACACTGTCGCCACACGAGCCAAAAAGTCTACCAAAACTTGGAAAAATTAAAAAAAAAATTATTTTTGGAAAAATTTTATTTCTATCGATGTTTTGGTAAAATTTTATTTGTATAGAAAATTTTGTCAAAATTTTATTTCTATAAAAAATTTTATTTCTATAGAAAATGTTGTCAAAATTTTATTTCTATAGCAAATTTTGTCAAATTTTATTTCTATAGAAAATTTTGTCAAAATTATATTTCTATAGAAAATTTTGTTAAAATTTTATTTCTATAGCAAATTTTGTCAAAATTTTATTTCTATAGAAAATTTTGTCAAATTTTATTTCTATAGAAAATTTTGTCAAAATTATATTTCTATAGAAAATTTTGTTAAATTTTTATTTCTATAGCAAATTTTGTCAAAATTTTATTTCTATAGAATTTTTTTTCAAAATTTTATTCTTTAGAAAATTCTGTCAAAATTTTATTCTTTAGAAAATTCTGTCAAAATTTTATTTCTATAGAAACTTTTGTCAAAATATTATTTCTATAGAAACTTTTGTCAAAATTTTAATCTTTAGAAAATTTTGTCAAAACTTTATTTTTATAGGAAATTTTGTCAAAATTTTATTTCTAAAAAAAATATAGCCGAGTCCGAACGGCGTTCCACATTGCAGTGAAACCACTTAGAGAATCCACCGCTGAAAAACTTTTTGGTGTTCGGTCGAAGCAGGAATCGAACCCACGACCTTGTGTATGCAAGGCGGGCATGCTAACCATTGCACCACGGTGTCTCCCATCGGTCCATATGGGGGCTATAGCCAAACATGGACCGATAGGTACCATTTTCAGTACACTTTTTGATGGTTCTAAAATACCTCTAGATTTCCAATGTCAGGCAAATTGGATAAAAACTACAGTTTTTATAAGCCCAAGACCCCAAATCGGGAGGTCGGTGCCCAATTTCATGACGATAGCGCCATTATTGAAGGCTGTAGCATGATTACAACAGACAGACAGACGGACATACTTATATCGTCTTAGAATTTCTCCCTGATCAAGAATATATATACTTTATATAGTCGGAAATCGATATTTCGATGTGTTACACACGGAATGACAAACTTATTATACCCCCGTCACCATTCTATGGTGGTAGGTATAAAAAAAGTCCGATTATATACGTATATAATTCCGTTTAACAAAATTTTCTATAGAAACAAAATTTTGACAAAATTTTCTATAGAAATAAGATTTTGACAACATTTTCTATAGAAATAAAATTTTGACAACATTTTCTATAGAAATAAATTTTTGACAAAATTTTCTATAGAAATAAAATTTTGACAAAATTTTCTATAGAAATAAAATTTTAACAAAATTTTCTATAGAAATAAAATTTTGAAAAAATTTTCTATAGAAAAAAATTTCCACAAAATTTTCTATAGAAAAAAATTTCGACAAAATTTTCAATAGAAATAAAATTTTAACAAAATTTTCTATAGAAATAAAATTTTGACAATATTTTCTATAGAAATTAAAATTTAACAAAATTTTCTATAGAAATAAAATGTTGGTAGATTATTTTTTGTTCGAGTGGCAACCATGATTATGAACCGATATGGACGAGTTTTTGTGTGATTGGGGATCGGCTTTATATAACTATAGACCGATATGGACCAATTTTACCATGGTTGTTACTAGCACAATGTAGCAAATTTCAACCGAATCGGATGAATTTTGCTCCTAAACGATGTTGCGGAATTCAAAGCTTGGGATCGATTTATATGGGGGCTACAAATAGTTATGGATCGATATGGACCAATTTTTGCATGTTTATTATAGACCATATACTAACAGCACGTACCAAATTTCAACCGGATCGGATGAATTTTGCTCCTTTAAGAGGCTCCGGAGTTCAAATCTGGGGATTGGTTTATATTTGGGCTATACATAATAATAGACCGATATGGACCAATTTTTGCACGCATTTTTTTGCATTTGTTAGAGACCATATATTAACACCACGTTCCAAATTTCAACCGGATCGGATGAAATGTGCTTCTCTAAGAGGCTTCGCAAGCCAAATCTGGGGGTCGGTTTTTATGGGGGCTATATGTAAAAGTGGTCCAATATGGCCCATTTGCAATACCATCCGACCTACATAAATAACAACTAATTATGCCAAGTTTCAAGTCAATAGGTTGTTTCGTTGGAAAGTTAGTGATTTCAACAGACGGACGGATATGCTTAGATAGACTCAGAATTTCACCACGACCCACAATATATGTGCTTTATGGGGTCGAAATATTTCGACGTGCTACCAACGGATTGGCAACGTTAGTAAACCCCCCTCCCGTTCCATGTTGGTATAATCAGCATTTCTAAGTTCCCTTTAAAATTGACAATTTTCCCTTTTCATAAATTCTTAGATCAAAAAAAAAACTCTATAAATAAATTTAATAATTAATTTCATACAATATTTAAATTTTATTTTCTGCACTCATCCATATTTCTGAAAATATTGTTTCCTCATAAATTTTTGTTATAGCCTGATTTCTTTACTTTTTGTTTTTGGGGAAAAGTTCATGGATATTTCACAGAGTGAAAGAAGTGTCAACAACAGCAAGTATGTAAGAGCCTTACATGTATGTCATGGAGGCTTGTGTTAAAGCTGGTGGCAAAATATTGATCTGTCAGAGTCCCAGAGGGGTTAACTTAAAAGAAACTGAGTTTAATTTGGTGAAGAATGTGTTGTGTTGCTGATGCTACCGAGCTCTTTTATTTTCTTCTCCCCTATGGCGATTCTGAAGTTGTACTGCAATGCAGTTGGAAGAAAACATATTTTTGTTTTGTTTTTGTCGATGTTGCTTGCATTCATCCATTGCCTTGACTTTATCTCTTTTGTTTTTGTCAACAACTGTCATACAAAATACCAGAATATTGCTATCACCCCCAAAGGGCTAAACATTTTGGGATACTAAAGAAAATTAAAAAAAAATATTCTATATAAATTAAGATACTATAAAATAAGCCATGACATTATTTATAAATATTTTTTATTTAACACAAAATTTCAAAAACATCTATTTTTTTTTTTGGTTTTCAATCATTTTCTGAGCAAGACCCTTTTCTTTGATTTTTCTGATTGTGAGTATTTAATACTCCATGCTGGGCATACATTGTTTATATGTACTCTGGTCGATGGTATTATTTTGGTTTTAAAATTCATATAAATCTGTATTCGGACATAATCGCCCATACAAACGATTGACATTAAGACTGTGTGTGACATTTACAATATGTAGAAAGAATACATTTAATAAAAAAATTTTGATAAAACGCAAATGATCATAGTTAACAAATTTATTAAAAAAATATAGCTTTACTAAACCGCTCATCTGACAACTAACAGGCAGGAAAACCAGAAGTGGCTGTCATTAAAGCCTTTCAATATTTAAATGTGATATTGCAGTGCTGCATTGTCAAAATTTTATTTCTATAGAAAATTTTGTCAAAAATTTAATTTCTATAGAAAATTTTGTCAAAATTTTATTTCTATAGAAAATTTTGTTAAAATTTTAGTGTTATAGGAAATATTTTCCAAATTTTATTTCTATAGAAAATTTTGTCAAAATTTTATTTCTATAGAAATTTCTATAGAAAAATTTGTCAAAATTTTATTTCTATAGAAAATTTTGTTAAAATGTTATTGCTATAGGAAATTTTGTCAAAATTTTATTTCTATAGAAAATTTTGTCAAAATTTTATTTCTATAGAAAATTTTGTTAAAGTTTTTTTGCTATAGACAATTTTGTCAACACTTTATTTCTATAAAAAATTTGTGAAAATTTTATTTCTATTGTAAATTTTGTCAAAATGTTATTTCTATAGAAAACTTTGTAAAAATTTTATTTCTATAGAAAAATTTGTCAACATTTTATTTCTATAGAAAATTTTATCAAAATTTTATTTCTATAGAACATTTTGTCAAAATTGTATTTCAATAGGAAATTTTGTCAAAATTTTATTACTACAGAAAATTGTGTCAAAATTTTATTTCTATAGAAAATTTTGTCAAAATTTTATGTCAATAGAAAATTTTGCCAGAATTGTATTTCTATAGAAAATTTTGTCAAAATTTTATTACTATAGAATATTGTGTCAACATTTTATTTCTATAGAAAATTTTGTCAAAATTTCATTTCTATAGAAAGTTTTGTCAAAATTTTATTTCTATAGAAAATTTTGTTAAAATTTTATTGCTATAGGAAATTTTGTTAAAATTTTATTTCTATAGAAAATTTTATTTCTATAGACAATTTTGTTAAAATTTTATTTGTATAGAAAATTTTGTCAAAATTTTATTTCTATAGAAAATTTTGTTAAAATTTTATTTGTATAGAAAATTTTATCAAAATTTCATTTCTATAGAAAATTTTGTCAAAAGTTTATTTCTATAAAAATTTTGTCAAAAATTTATTTTGATAGAAAATTTTATTTCTATAGAAAAATTTGTTAAAATTTTATTTGTATAGAAAATTTTGTAAAAATTTTATTTCTATAGAACATTTTGTTAAAATTTTATTTGTATCGAAATTTTTTTCAAAATTTTATTTCTATCGATTTTTTTTTTTCAAAATTTTATTTCTATAGAAAATTTTGTCAAAATTTTGTTTTTATAGGAAATTTCGGCAAAAATTTTATTTCTATAGAAAATTTTGTCAACATATTATTTCTATAGAAAACGCTATAGAAAAATTTGTCAAAATTGTCTATAAAAAAGATTTGTCAAAATTTTATTTCTATAGAAAATTTTGTCAAATTTTATTTCTATAGAAAATGTTGTCAAAACTTTATTTCTATAGAAAATTTTGTCAAAATGTTATTTTTATAGGAAATTTCGACAAAAATTTTATTTCTATAGAAATTTTTTTCAATATTTTATTTCTATAGATTTTTTTTCAAAATTTTATTTCTATTGAAAATTTTGTCAAAATTTTATTTTTATAGGAAATTTTGTCAAAATTTTATTTTTATAAGAAATTTTGTCAAAATTTTATTTTTATAGGAAATTTCGGCAAAAATTTTATTTCTATAGAAAATTTTGTCAAAATTTTATTTCTAAAGAAAATTTTTTCACAATTTTATTTCTATAGAAAATTTTGTCAAAATTTTATTTTTATAGGAAACTTCGGCAAAAATTTTGTTTCTATAAAAAATTTTGTTAAACATTTTTTTCTATAGAAAATTTTGTTAAAAATTTTATTTCTATAGAAAATTTTGTCAAAATTTTACTTCTATAGAAAATTTTGTCATGATTTCATTTCTACAGAAAATTTTGCCAAAATTTTATTTCTATAGAAAATTTTTTTCACAATTTTATTTCTATAGAAAATTTTGTCAAAATTTTATTCTTATAGGAAATTTCGACAAAAATTTTATTTTTATAGAAAATTTTGTTAACATTTTTTTTATAGAAAATTTTGTTAAAAATTTTATTTCTATAGAAAATTGTGTCAAAATTTTATTTCTATAGAACTGTTGTCAAAATTTTATTTCTATAAAGAATTGAAAATTGTATTTCTATAGAAAACTTCGTCGAATTTATTTCTATAGAAAATTTTGTGAAAATTTTATTTCTATAGAAAATGTTACCAAAATTTAATTTCTATACACTGTTAGAAAAATATGTTTTTCATATGTTCCGATATAAACAAAATGTGTTTCGGGCACAATTTTTAAACACAATATATTTAAGTGCCAACATGTAATGTTCCTAAACTAACACTAAATGTTTGGGACACATATGTTAATATGTTAAAATATATTATGTTTGGGGTATGAATGTTTCATAAAAATAATATGTGTGAATGTAAACATATATAAATTTACAAATTTCGAGCAAACATATATATGTTTACAATTTCTGTGAAATGGTTGTATGTTGTTTCGGAAAACTGCTTTATGATAAGGCCAACAATTTTATATGCTTAAGTCTAAATATTATTTAATTTGAATATTAGAATGAGTATTCGGAGTAAAGAGAATAGACATTCGGAACCAAGAGCATAGAGATTTGAAAAAAAAAACAGCATGTGTTTTCGCCTTGAGAGGAGAATTTTATGTATGTGGGGACTGTAAATTTTTAATAACCCACATTTCGAAGTTTCATTATAAAAATTTAATATAGTATAAATGTCTAAATTGCAAAAAAAAAAAATTGGTTCGGTCGGAGCAGGAATTGAACCCACGACCCTTTGCATGCAAGGCAGGCATGCTAACCACTGCTCCACGTGGCCAACAAATGTATGTTTCTTTTAAATAATGTTATGTTTGCATGGGCTCGTGGGCGCTGCAAAGTATGCTATATAAATGTAACTTGTAACGATAATTGTCTACTGGTGACTATAACTACTACGTAGCCCAGTGGATAGTGTGTTGGCTTACAAACTGTATGGGCCTCGGTTCGATTCTCCGCCCAGGCGAAAGGTAAAATTAAAAAAAAAAATTATAAAATTGAATAATTTCTTCAACATTATTTGTATTACAGAAAAAGGTGCCAAGAACTAAAAATTTCGTGGAAGTGAAAATTATGTGAGGGAATGATCACAATCTTCTTTGGGGAAAATTCTTCCAAGCATATAATATTTTTGGGCTCAAAATGCTTCCAAACATATAATATGTCCACATAAAACAAACATATTAATATTTCGGCAGTATCCAATAATATATGTGCTTCCTGCAAAATATGTTTGGAACATATGTTAAAGAAGCAATTTTTTTTGAGGGTGTAGAAAATTTAGACAAAATTTTATTTCTATAGAAAAATTTGTCAAAACTTTATTTCCATAGAAAATTTTCTCAAAATTTTATTTTTATAGGAAAAATTTTCAAAATATTTACACGTCGAATGCCGTATTTTGTGTAATTTTCCCTTAGGCTAAGTTTTTTTTTCTATAGTAGATAAATTAAGTTACTGAAAAGATTTTGAAAATTTTCATTGAAATACAGAGAAAGGTTGTGTGGGTAATTTGGACATAAATAAAATAAATAAATTTAAAATTTTGTAAAAATTGAAATGATCAATTAAAAACAAAACTGTGTCACTCTTTTATCTATATATAAATGTGATTGAAAATTTTTCATTATAACCATATTTGATTTTTACTGTAATATAGAATTGTCTGTTTATATTCACAGACCACCATCACCACCAATCATTATTATCATCATTATTCTCCTCATCATCATGCTTATAAAACATTGCGAGCAAGAAGACAACTTTGAAAAATTAAAAGCTGTTGTGCAAAAAAAAAATACAAAATGCACTACCCATCAACCCAAGAAGGAAGACAAACCAAGCAATCATCCATACAGCCAAACACAACACAACACAACACAACATGTAATTCAAATCCCCAAACGAACAACAGTGAGAAAATGTGGAGAAGCAGCATCAGAGGAGCAATAAGGATTGTGATCTCTGTAAATAGGGTCACAGCATGATGTGCCCGATTCCCATTGTAATTGTCAGACTGATAACGAAAAAATGTTCACAACGAAAAGAAAACGCAGAGAGAAATGCTATAGAAGATGAAAACAAAATCCACAAAAAAACTCAAAACTAGGACACATCGGGAGTATAGAGAGTGCGAGGGGTGGGGTGGGGTGGGAGAGAATGAATACAAAGATGATGATGACAACATAAACAACGGGTTTTGGAAAAACTGGCAAGATGAGAGTTGCATCATTGAGTTAATGCGGCGAATGATGTTGTTGGTGGCCCTATTAATATGACGTTGTTTTTTGGGAGGCAAGGGAATGTCATAGAGACTTGTATTGTATTCTTAATTATTGCCATTGTTGAGAGATTGCTAGGATGCTCTGCTAATGCCACACACATTGAAGCTTTACCATTTGTATGAGGGTATGATATGAGAAATCGTTGGCTTAAGCTTAGAACATATGGCATGTATTCAAAAATGATTATTGGCATTTGTATGTATGCCAATGTCAAATGAAATTTTTGATATACTTGGAACATTTTGAAAGGACACAGATATCTGGGTCATATTTTACACTGGAGATGTGCTGAAATCTTGAGCAAAATAGCACAACAAAAGTGATGGAATACAACGAAATGAAATCCTAGACAATTTATATTCAAAGAATTTGAGATTAACAAAAAGACAACAAAACAAAGCAAAACAAGAAAAAACAAGTATATACAGCAGTAAATTCGGCCGGGCCGAATTTTAAATACCCACAACCATGAATCAAGTATAATAGTTTACTATGAAAACTCTTCGTCGTAGTGGGTTACTTGATAATATATAGAATTGTAGGGGGTTTGATGACAAATCTTCTCCCAAACGAGCTTTAAAGATTCTACCTATGAAGACCAGATAAGATTCTGGATTTATGAGAACCAATTTTGTTTGAGTTTTAGAGAAAATATAAACATATCGTGTATATGTTGAAATTACGCCTTGATTTAAAATCTTAAATCTGTAGATTTTTCCGCATTTATTTAAATACGATGAGTAAAATCTGGAACTTTTACTTTCAGTTTGAAGCAATTTTCATGATCAGTGCGCCTGCTATACCCTGAAAGAAGTGTTTTGTTTTTTGGGAAACGTAATTTTAGACAAGCAAAGTTTTCTTTTGACACAAATTTTAGAGACAATCGTTGAATAAACGAAAACACTTTATAAGAAAAAGAAATTTCGTTTGTGTACAATTTTATTATAGATTACTAATTTCCAGCAAATCGGATAAAAAATACGGATTCTAGAAGCCCAAAAAATAAAGCCGGGAGATCGGTGTATATGGGGGCTATACCAAAACATGGACCGATAGGCACCATTTGCTACTCACATATTTGTGATCTTAAAATACCTCCAGATTTTTATACCCTCCATCATAGGATGGGGGTATATTAACTTTGTCATTCCGTTTGTAACACATCGAAATAATGCTCTAAGACCCCATAAAGTATATATATTCTGGGTCGTGGTGAAATTCTGAGTCGATCTAAGCATGTCCGTCCGTCCGTCCGTCCGTCCGTCTGTTGAAATCACGCTAACTTCCGAACGAAACAAGCTATCGACTTGAAACTTGGCACAAGTAGTTGTTATCGATGTAGGTCAGATGGTATTGAAAATGGGCCATATCGGTCCACTTTTACGTATAGCCCCCATATAAAGGGACCCTCAGATTTGGCTTGTGGAACCTCAAAGAGAAGCAAATTTCATCCGATCCGGCTGAAATTTGGTACATGATGTTGGTATATGGTCTGTAACAACCGTGCAAAAATTGGTCCACATCGGTCCATAATTATATTTGGCTTGCGAAGCCTCAAAGAGGAGCAAATTGCATCCGATCCGGCTGAAATTTGGTACATGGTATTGGTATATGGTCTCTAACAACCATGCAAAAATTGGTCCACATCGGACCATAATTATATATAGACCCCATATAAACCGATCTCCAGATTTGGCTTGCGAAGCCTCAAAGAGGAGCAAATTGCATCCGATCCGGCTGAAATTTGGTACATGGTATTGGTATATGGTCTGTAACAACCGTGCAAAAATTGGTCCACATCGGTCCATAATTATATATGGCGCCCATATAAACCGATCCCCAGATTTGGGTTGCGGAGCCTCAAAGAGAAGCAAATTTCAACCGATCCGCCTGAAATTTGGTACATGATATTGGTATATGGTCTCTAACAACCATACAAAAATTGGTCCACATCGGTTCATAATTATATATAGCGCCCATATAAACCGATCCCCAGATTTGGCTTGCGAAGTCTCCAAGAGAAGCAATTTTCATCCAATCCGGTTGTAATTTGGAACATGGTGTTAGTATGTGATCTTTAACAACCGTGCAAGAATTGGTCCATATCGGTCCATAATTATATATAGCCCCCATATAAAACATTCTCCAGATTTGACCTCCGGAGCCTCTTGGAGGAACAAAATTCATCCGATCCGGTTCAAATTAGGCACGTGGTGTTAGTATATGGTCGCTAACAATCATACCAAAATTGGTCCAATCACACAAAAATTGGTCGATATCGGTTCATAATCATGGTTGCCACTAGAGCCAAAAATAATCTACCAAAATTTTATTTCTATAGAAACTTTTGCCAAAATTTTATTTCTGTAGAAATTTTTGTCAAAATTTTCTTTCTATAGAAAATTTTGTCAAAATTTTTATTTCTATGGAAAATTTTGTGAAAATTTTATTTCTATAAAAAAAAAATTATGTTTACTTTGTCAAACTGAATTATATACGTATTGGATCGATCTTTTTTGATTTGTAAGTCCATACGTGGTATATATACGTATGGACTTACATACAATTTAAAAGATGGAGGTTTTAAGATACCTTGCCATCGGCATTCGATTGTGGATGGCAGTGTTTAGATGAAGTTTCTACGCAATCCATGACGGAGGGTACATAAGCTTCGGCCTGGCCGAACTTACGGCCGTATATACTTGTCAATTTCAAACAAATCGGCCAGAAAATATAGAAGTAAAAATCGAGAGATCAGTCTACATGGGGGTTATACCAAAAAATGGACCGATATACCTCAATTTCGGCACTCTTATTTGTGGTCTAAAAATATCTCTAGATTTCGAATTTCAGGCAAATCATGTAATAAATACAGTTTATTCTAGCTCAAGAATTTCAGGCAAAGCGGACGGTAAATATAGTTTCTAGAAGCCCAAGACGCAAAATGGGAGATCGGTCTATATCGGGGCTATATCAAAAAATGGACCGATGGGCACCATTTTCGGCACACCTTTTTATGGACCCAAAAGAACTCTAGATTTTCAATTTCAGGAAAATTGGATAGAAAATATAGTTTCTAGAAGCCCAAGAAGCAAAATCGGGAAATCAGTCTCTATGGGGTCTATATCAAAAAATGGACCGATGAGCATCATTTTCGGCACACCTTTTTATGGTCCTCAAATACCTCTAGATTTCCAATTTCAGGCAAATCGGATGGTAAATATAGTTTCTAGAAGCCCTAAAAGCAAAATCGGGATATGGGTCTATATGTGGGCTATACCAAAACTTGGACCGATACGAACGATTTTCGACACACCTCCTTATGGTCCTAAATACCTCTAGATTTCCAATTTCAGGCAAATCGGATGGTAAATATAGTTTCTAGACGCCCAAGAAGCAAAATCGGGAGATCGGTCTATACACACAAAAAATTATCACCAAAATTTTTTCAATTAAACACTTAATTGAATTTGGAAACGGATTCAATTAATATGTTAATTGATTCAATTAATTATTTAATCAAATCCGAATAAAAACCAATTAAAAAAATGATTGATATTTGTTACGTTTCCAATTAAAATATTAATTGATTCAATCAATTTGTTAATCAATTCGGAAATAATTTTCAATTACAAACGTGATTGAAATTTTTCCGTTTCCAATTACACATGTGATTGATCCAATCACCTTTGTGATTGAAACTGAATAATTTTGAGCAATGGAAAGAGCGAAAAGAGAACAAGAGAATGGGTATTTATTCAACAATGTATGATGGAGAGATCAGTCTGTGGAAGTAACTCGTAACGAACGGTTGGGTTTTTCGCGTAAATTGAAAAACATGATTGGCGACATTCTGTCTGTTGCATTAAAAATGTGTGCATAAATATTTTGGACGCAACAACAAATCATAGCAAAGGGTTAAAATAAATAAAGTGTGCAACAACAAACGGCCACGTGGTAAAGGTTTGAAAAAAATATATGACAGAACGCATTTGAAATTACCTGTGTTTGTGTTTTGTGGTCTTGTAAAAATGGAAAACAATCTACGTTTATTGAAGGTAAGAAATTGTGAAATGTGAATACCGTTTTCCATTGAAGCCTGTTTACATTAAACGGACTAAAATAATATATTTTTTATTCATTTCTTTTAGTGACCAATTTTATATCGTGAAATTGACCAATCAATCCCATCAACTCCATCATTTTATCAAATATATAATAATATGTTTGCAATAAAAAAGTGGGTACCGTATTGATCTTTTAAAATTATAATTTTTTTCACTCCTAGTTTTCTTAAAACCAAGAGCGGTATGGGTTTGTTGGAAGATTCACCTTGAAGTTGCGAAGTAGCGTTGGCATTAAATTGCATTTTTGTTTTACCTGCCTTTTTCAGTTTGAACCCAAGTAGAGAGCAGTATATCTGATATATAAACTAATGAGCTGAATTATGTAATGGTAAAAAAGTTCTTTCTTTTGGATTTAAAAATATGAAAAATATCCGAAAATAATAAAAATATGTATTTTCCATTTATATTTTTAACTATTTCCAGAATTTGCAAAGTATCATCAATATAATACCAAATAGTACATTGCTTTCCCATTATTTTTGTCTATGGTTCAAATTTTAATAGACGATTATAATGTGTTGGAAATTTTGGAAAGGAATTTTTACTAAAATTAAATTACCGAGCTCCTTAATACACCTTTTTATGCTAAAAGACTACAACTGCAAAAGAAGATTATAAATCTGCAACCTGGAACTAAAAATTTAACTAGATATTTTATGCAGGTAATGTTTAACAAAATTAACTTTTAATTGAACAAAATTAAATTCGAATTATTCTGTTTACTTTCAGAAAAACTAATTTAGCTTATAGGCTGCTGATTTATTGGAAATCTAGGCGCATCTACATATTAGAAGGAACATGCTAACATGGTTATTATTATAAGGAAGATAATGATTTATATAATTTATTTTTTCACCCTATAGTTGTTATTGATAGTAGTTGTATTTGTAAGTTATGTTAGAACAAAACCCAAATGACAAGAACCAAATTTATTTGTCTATTGCATAATTCAAAAAATATTAAAATATTAAATATGTTTTATAAGAAACACATATTTTCTTTTATTTCAAAAGAAAAAAAACTAAATACGATTTTGGGGTCGCAACATATAAATTTTTTGATCGAAATTTATAGCCAATTTCAATTAATTATTTAATTGAATGAATCAAATAGTTGATTGATTTTTGTCGCGAAATTAATTAAAATTTTAATTGATTCAATTAAAACTGTGATTGAATTTTATGTTAAAAATCAATCACGTTTTTAATTGATTCAATCACACAATTAATTGATTCCGTGACAAAAGTCAATTAAATTTTTAATTAAAAATCGTGTTGGGTTTCAATCAAAATGGGTGATTGATACTATCATTTTCGTGATTGAAGACATTTCAATTAAAAAAATGATTGAATCCGCGATTTTCGTGATTGAAATCAAAAAAAATTTTTTGTGTGTATGGGGGCTTTACTAAAACATGGACCGATACGGACCATTTTCGACACACCTCTTTATGGTCTCAAAATACCTCTAGATTTCTAATTTCAGGCAAATCTGATAAAAAACTACGGTTTTTATAGGCCCAAGACCCCAAATCGGGAGGTCGGTTTATATGGGGACTATATCAAAACTTGGACCGATATAGCCCATCTTCGAACTTGACCTGCCTGCAAACAAAAAACTAATCTGTGCCAAATTTCGGGACGATAGCGCCATTATTGGAGGCTGTAGCGTGATTACAACAGACAGACAGACGGACAGACGGACAGACGGACATGCTTATATCGTTTTAGAATTTCTCCCTGATCAAGAATATATATATACTTTATATAGTCGGAAATCGATATTTCGATGTGTTACAAACGGAATGACAAACTTATTATACCCCCGTCACCATTTTATGGTAAAGAGAGTCTCAAGTTCGCACAGAAATGAAATTTTGACAAAATTTCCTATCAAGATAATATTTTGAGAAAATTTCTTAAAGAAATGTGAAATTTTTATAAAATTTTGCGAAAAAAATACAAAATTGCCCAAAGAATTGACAAAATTTCCTATGGAAATGAAATTGTCATAAAATTTCTTATGAAAATTAAGGCTGTCATGATGGCAAATGTTCGATGGGAGAATTGTAAGGGTTGTAACGACACCAAGTAAATATGGCCCCATTTAAACTTAAACCGCACACTATATATGCTAGTGTTCTCGAGACGCCAGATATCACTCCTGATATCTGCTATAACGGGTCGCTGCCTGATAGGCGATTTTGCAAAAACTATTGGTGCGAAGTATAATGACTATTGTATGAGCTGTCATGATGCGGAGGAAAAGGAATCAATAAAACACCTCTTGTGTGAGTGTCCTGCATTTTGTGTAAGGCGTAAGCAAATATTAGGGGCATATGCTTCAGATTACTGGCGGACCTGGAAAACGTTAACTTAAGTAGTCTGCTAATGTTTTTGGAACAATCTGGTTGGTTCAACAGAAGAAAATAATCGAGAAGGTTCAACGGTTAAAACTAGAAGTGCCCATATGTAATAGGTATTTTTAGTTAATGTGGTATCACAATGGACTGAATAGTCAAAGTGAGCCTGAATCTTAATCGGGATGCCACTTTAACCTAACCTAACCTAAGTTTTCCTAAAATTTCCTCTGGAAATTAAATTGTGAAAAAAATATAGAAATGAAATTTTGACCTAGTTTCGTTTAGAAATTAAATCAAATTGTGACAAAATCTCCTGATATGTTATACTCTGCACCATTGTATAGCTCGATTTTTTGATACCAACTCAAACCCTTAAAAATTGTTGATATAAAGGTCTACATTCATCTGACCAGGTCTGAACAAAATTTGTTAGACTTCTACAAAATTTATGGACTTAAAATTTATGTCAGCTTCTTCCCTGGGGAGTTATTTTTACAAGTTTTCGACTTAGCAGTGGTGAATTTGGATATTTTGGTCATTTTTGCCATTTTTGCCCAAATCGGAACGTATATATGGGAGCTATATCAAAATCTGAACTGATTTCAACCAAATTCATAATAAGAATGTTAATTAAACTCCCTGTGCAAAGTTTCACGTAAATGGTAGTAACATTTGGGCTCGGTGGTCATATGAGTATAAATCGGCCGAAAGATATATATGGGAGCTATGTCTAAATCTAAACCGATTTCCTACAAAATTAATAGGGTTCTATTCTGCCCCACAATAGATACTTGTGATAAATTTGAAGTTGGTTGGACAAAAAAAAATTGCTCACAGATAGACGGTCATGTCTCAGAGGCCTGTCCTGAGTATTATTGCCAAAGCCACCATGTGTCTATCTCGTCTCCTTCTGGTTGTTGCAAACATATGCTCTAACTTACAATACCCTGTTCCACAATGTGGCTCAGGGTATAAAAATATATGTTAAAAACAATTGATATTTCTTTAAATTTAAATCCTAAATGAAACTTTATTTGTGATTTTTTTTTTAATTTATTAAATGTTTTTCCTATGGTCCTCTGAAAACGAATGCTATCGCAGATTACCATGCTTGTGTAATTCATACAAACAAAAGTTTTGGTAAAACGAACAAAAACAAGCTTTGTAAATCACAGTATTGTAGCTAATTGAAAGCTTGATCAGGCAACCGGAAACGGAAGTACATTTGTGGGGATTTTTGTATGTTTCGATTGTTTGCACACAGCCATACACATAAGCTCCCACGCACAGACATATTGCTATGGTCATATTAAGCTTGATTTGTATTTCTATTGATTAAGAGACAAGGGCTTACATGGCCAATTGAAAGTTTGTGAATTTGTTTTGTTTTACCTGAATGCTCTGTTGTTTTTTGTTTGTTTTTCATTGGAAAAAGTTTACGATATACATACTTTGACACTATATTGCGGAAAATAAGTGAATGAATAAATAAGCTTATATTGGGGAAAGAGACTATAGGGCTCCCTATAGAATTAAGGGTATTTGGTGTATTCGAATGACAATAAAAAATTACAAAAAAAAATATTTGGGTTCAATGGAATTATTGTGTGTTATACCTCTTTGTGGGTCAAAAATCGATTTTTAGAAAACTTAAAAAAAAACAAAAAGACTGTATAGATTTTTTTTAATTTTAATGATTTAAGCTCTATTATTACTATTTTTTTTTTTTTTCAATATTTAAAAAAATTTAAAATCTAATTTCTTATTTCTGATAACAACCCTAATGAGTTTGTTAACCTTCGCATATCCTTGTGTCTGGTGAAACCGCAACTGATACAATAATGATTTCCACGCTTGTCTCCTACAAGATTTATTTGCTTTCTTTGAATTCTAATTAACAGGAAAGTGATACGTGGCTCATATAACATTTCCTTTATGCGCTAAGTATTATCATACAATAGTAGAGATGTTTTCCATTTCAAATCTCTACCTCTCTGCCATCAAATTTGCACAGATTTTAGATTAGATTAAAAGCGTAGACAAACCTTAATGGGCCTTGAATTCGTTTGTCTAGACTTTGAATTGAAAACAACACAAGGCCAGATACCCATATTTTTCTTCACACATATTATATTATTTTGTTTTTTTTTTTTTCAACTTGACAAGTTATTAATCTTCTTCCAAAAAAGAAAAAAAATGGTATCACGAAATGCTTCATTGAACATACGAGTTAATAAATCAAAGAGAGCATACCTGGATATATTGTACTATTAATTACTTCAAGCTTTTGATTTTAGGTAGTTCAAATACATGACCTTCAGACATTTTTTAATGGAATTTTATATCTAGATAAAATAGAAAAAAATGGAGCTACTTTTAAGTTACCAAGACCCTACGACATTGTGATTTGAGGTGGAGAACTATTGGTAGCAAGGTTGCCACTCGAGCCAAAAATAATCTACCAAAATTTGGAAAGAATTTTACCAAAACCAACCAAACAAAAAATCTTATTATGCAAAATTTTATTTCTATGGAAAAATTTGACAACATTTTAGTTCTATAGAAAATTTTGTCAAAATTTTATTTCTATAGAAAATTTTGTCAAAATTTTATTTCTACATTTTTTTTTAAATTTTATTTCTATAGAAAATTTTCTCAAAATTTTATTTCTATAGAAAATTTTCTTAAAATTTTATTTCTATGGAAAATTTTGTTAAAATTCCATTATTATAGAAAATTTTGTCAAAATTTTATTTCTATAGTAAATTTTGTCAAAATTGTATTTCTATAGAAAATTTTGTTAAAATTTTATTTCTGTAGAAAATTTTGTCAAAATTTTATTTCTATAGAAAATTTTATCAAAATTTTATTTCTATAGAAAATTTTGTCAAAATTTTATTTCTATAGAAAATTTTGCCAAATTTTATCTCTATAGAAAATTTTGTCAACATTTTACTTCTATAGAAAATTTTGTCAAAATTTTATTTCAATAGAAAATTTCATCAAGATTTTATTTACATAGACAATTTTGTTAAAATTTATTTTCCTATAGAAAATTTTGTCAACATTTTATTTCTATAGAAAAATTTGCCAAATTTTATCTCTACAGAAAATTTTATTAACATTTTATTTTTATCGAAAATTTTGTCAAAATTTTATTTCTATAGAAAATTTTGTCAAAATTTTATTTTCATAGAAAATTTTGTCAAAATTTTATTTTCATAGAAAATTTTGTCAAAATTTTATTTTCATAGAAAATTTTGTCAAAATTTTATTTTTATTGTAAATTTTGTTAAAATTTTATTTCTATAGAAAATTTTGTTAAAATTTTATTTCTATAGAAAATTTTGTTAAAATTTTATTTCTATAGAAAATTTTGTCAAAATTTTATTTCTATAGAAAATTTTGTCAAAATTTTATTTTTATAGAAAATTTTATCAAAATTTTATTTCTATAGACAATTTTGTCAAAATTTTATTTCTATAGATAATTTTGTCAAAATTTTATTTCTACAGATTTTTTTTTTTAATTTTATTTCTATAGAAAATTTTGTCAAAATTTTATTTCTATAGAAAATTTTATCAAGATTTAATTTACATAGAAAATTTTGTTAAAATTTATTTTCTATAGAATATTTTGTCAACATTTTCTATAGAAAATTTTGTCAAAATTTTATTTCTATAGAAAATTTTGTCAAAATTTTATTTCTATAGAAAATTTTGTCAAAATTTTATTTCTATAGAAAATTTTGTTAAAATTTTACTTCTATAGAAAATTTTGTCAAAATTTTATTGTTATTGAAAATTTTGTCAAGATTTAATTTACATAGAAAATTTTGTTAAAATTTATTTGCTATAGAATATTTTGTCAACATTTTCTATAGAAAATTTTGTCAAAATTTTATTTCTATAGAAAATTTTGTCAAAATTTTATTTCTATAGAAAATTTTGTTAAAATTTTATTTCTATAGAAAATTTTGTCAAAATTTTATTTTTATTGAAAATTTTGTCAAACTTTTATTTCTGTAGAAAAAAATCTTTATTTTTGTAGAAAATTTTGGTAAAATTTCATTCCTATAGAAAATTTTATCAAAATTTTATTTCTATAGACAATTTTGTCAAAATTTTATTTCTATAGATAATTTTGTCAAAATTTTATTTCTACAGAATTTTTTTTTAATTTTATTTCTATAGAAAATTTTGTCAAAATTTTATTTTTATAGAAAATTTTGTTAAATTTTTTTTTCTATAGAAAATTTTGTCAAAATTTTATTTCTATAGAAAATTTTGTTAAAATTTTGTTTTTATAGATGGTTTTGTCAAAATTTTATTTCTATAGAAAATTTTATCAAAATTTTATTTCTATAGAAAATTTTGTCAAAATTTTATTTTTATAGAAAATTTTGTCAAAATTTTATTTCTGTAGAAAATTTTGTCAAATCTTTATTTTTGTAGAAAATTTTGGTAAAATTTTATTCCTATAGAAAATTTTATCAAAATTTTATTTCTATAGACAATTTTGTCAAAATTTTATTTCTATAGATAATTTTGTCAAAATTTTATTTCTACAGAATTTTTTTTTTTAATTTTATTTCTATCGAAAATTTTGTCAAAATTTTATTTCTATCGAAAATCGAAAAATTTAGTTTCTATAGAAAATTTTGTCAACATTTGATTACTATAGAAAATTTTATCAAGATTTCATTTATATGGAAAATTTTGTTAAATTTTTATTTCTATAGAAAATTTTGTCAAAATTTTATTTCTATAGAAAATTTTGTCACAATTTTGTTTCTATAGAAAATTTTAGTAATATTTTATATCTATAGAAAATTTTGTCAAAATTTTATTTCTATAGTCAAGTTTGTAAAATTTTTATTTCTATAGAAAATTTTGTCAAAATTTTATTTCCATAGAAAATTTTGTCAAAATTTTAGTTTTATGGAAAATTTTGTCAAAATTTAATTTTTTTTGGAAATTTTATCCAATTTTTAGTTCTTAAGAAAATTTTGTTAAAATTGTATTTTCATAGAAAATTTTGATAAAATTTTATTTCCATAGAAAATTTTGTCAAAATTTTATTTCTATTGAAAATTTTGTCAAAATTTTATTTCTATAGAAAATTTTATCAAAATTTTATTTCTATAGAAAATTTTATCAAAATTTTATTTCAATAGAAAATTTTGTTAAAATTTTTTTCTATAGAAAAAATTTTGTTAAAATATTATTTCTATTGAAAATTTTATCTTATCTTTATTTCTATAGAAAATTTTGTCAAAACTTTATTTCTACAGAAAATTTTATCAAAATTTTATTTCTATAGAAAATTTTGTTAAAATGTTTTTCTATAGAAAATTTTGTTAAAATTTTATTTCTAGAGAAAATTTTGTCAAATTTTTATTTCTATACAATTCTACCAACCTAACAAACAATAAATAATCTACCATATTTGGTAGACATCTGCCAACTGTTGCAACCGTGATTAGTAGCCGTTGCCATCGAGAGTCGATGATAGTCCTTTTACAATCAATTATTATGATGATAGGGCTATAGACCTATCTATATACAGATGATACTCCCGTCCATAATAATGTACCCATTTAGTTTGATTTATATTTAAACAACATTTAAGTAATATCTTAACCAATGAATTTGTGTTGGCTTTTATTTACCCCCATTTTCATGAAGTTCCGTTAGTGCTACGTTAGCTAACTAATTTTTAAACCGATCTATGGACATATCTGTCATCTTGTCTATACTTTTTATATGCCAGTTAGGAGCTTAGCTACTAGAAATTTTTCAGTTAAAGTTAACTGGAGAAAAGATATTTGCAATTTACTTTCTGTTAACTGACAGTTAAAGCCTAACGGAGCTACATGAAAATGGCCGTTAGTCTGATTAATAGAAGCATACATTATATTTTAAATACTTTTTATATTAAAAATATTTACAAAGTAAAATTATATTTTTTTTTTTAACGAAATGGTAAATCCTCTATTTTTATCACTTAGCTATTTTTCCAATATATTTCCATAGAATATATAAATATAAGAGCATACGCTTTCATGCATATGATTATCTAAACAAATGTATGAATATCGAAAAATTGCTAATATACCATATTATTGAACATTCATAAGCTGATTATTATAGACTATCAAGGTTTTTAGTATTGAAAAAAAGCAAAAAAAAAAACAATTTTTCTTTTATTCTAATATGCAAATAAATTTTAATTTGTATTTTATCATGTATGAATGAAAATGTTGAAATAAATATGCGATGTAGTTATTATACTCCCAACCACAGGATGGGTGGAATACTAACTTTGTGATTCCATTTGTAAAGCATCGAAATATTGATATCAGACCTGAAATATAAATCGACTCACCATGACTAATTTCACCATGACCCAGAATATATATACTTATGGCGCCTGAGACTAATATTTCGATTTTTTTTACAAACGGAAGGACAATGGTGGAGGATATAAAAATGTATAGGGCTTTAGTTTTACACCCTCCAACAGAAGATAGAGGGTTTATTAATTTTGTCCTTCCGTAACACATCGAAATATTGGTCTCAAACCATAAAGTATATATTCTGGGTGATATAGAAAGTCTGAGCCAATCTAGCGATGTGCGTCCGTCCATCTGTTGAAATCATTGAATCTTTCGAACGAGATGTTATTGATGTAGGTCGGATGGTATTGCAAATGGGTAATCTCGACCTACTTTTAGACATAGCTCCCATATAAACCGACTTAGCTTGCGGAGCAGGGTTGATAAAGAAGACACTTTTGTGCTTTTTTGGACACATTTCGACTGCCAAAAGCACCTTGGCACGGCCGCTAGCCATTTGGTACTTTTATTCATCAAAATTACTCTATATAGAGTTATTCTGCCTTAAATGTGAACGTTTCTCAGATATGAACTCAACGCTAAAAATTATAAACAGCGGACATTTAGGAAATAAACATATACCAAAATATAGAAATAACATTTTGACAAAATTTTCTATAGAAAACAAATTTTGACAAAATTTTCTAGAGAAATAAAATTTTGACAAAATTTTCTATGGAAAACAAATTTTTGACAAAATTTTCTATAGAAATAAAATGTTGACAAAATTTTCTATAGAAAACAAATTTTGACAAAATTTTCTTTAGAAATAAAATTTTTACAAAATTTTCTATAGAAATAAAATTTTGACAAAATTTTCTTTAGAAGTAAAATTTTGACAACCTTTTCTATAGAAATAAAATTTTGACAAAAATTCTTATAGAATAAAAAATTATACAAAATTTCCTATAAAATAAATTGTTTACAAAATTTTCTTTAGAAATAAAATGTGAAACAAATTTTTATGGAAATAAATTGTTGACAAAGTTTTCTATAGAATTAAAATGTTGACAAAATTTTCAGTAAAAATAAAATTCTATATTCTATACTTTCTATATTTTTTGTCAAGCTTGAGATATTTTTGTTTTATTATTTATTTTTTCAATTCACCAATCCTAATATTTCGCAATTTTCGCTTAATTGCTTCCTCAGAGAGCTAGTGAAGCATCACTGCTCTCGTAAGCTTTCTCTAGTGCAATATACGACTGATGAATTTAATAAATAAACAATAAAACAAAAAGATCTCAAGTTTGCAAAAATATAGAATATCATTGAAACAAAAAGATCGAATAAAAACGAAAACTCAAATTTTGATAATATTTTCTATGGAAATAAAATTTTAAAAACATTTCCTATAGAAATAAAATGTTGACAAAATTTTCTATGGAAACAAATTTTGGTAATATTTTCTATAGAAACCAAATTTTGACAAAATTTTCTTTAGAAATAAAATTTTGACAAAATTTTCTATAAGAATAAAATTTGACAAAATTTTCTATAGAAATAAAATTTTGACAAAATTTTCTATAGAAATAAAATTTTGACAAAATTTTCTATAGAAAACAAATTTGACAATATTTTCTTTGGAAATAAAATTTTGACAATATTTTCTATAGAAATAAAATTTTGACATAATTTTCTGTAAGAATAAAATTTTTCCTATAGAAATAAAATGTTGACAATATTTCTTATCGAATAAAAAATTATACAAAATTTCCTATAAAATAAATTGTTTACAAAATTTTCTTTAGAAATAAAATGTGAAACAAATTTTTATCGAAATAAATTGTTGACAAAGTTTTCTATAGAATTAAAATGTTGACAAAATTTTCAGTAAAAATAAATTTCTATATTCTATACTTTCTATATTTTTTGTCAAGCTTGAGACCTTCTTGTTTTATTATTTATTTTTTCAATTCACCAATCCTAATATTTCGCAATTTTCGCTTAATTGCTTCCTCAGAGAGCTAGTGAAGCATCACTGCTCTCGTAAGCTTTCTCCAGTGCAATATACGACTGATGAATTTAATAAATAAACAATAAAACAAAAAGATCTCAAGTTTGCAAAAATATAGAATATTATTGAAACAAAAAAGATCGAATAAAAACGAAAACTCAAATAAAATTTTAAAAACATTTCCTATAGAAATAAAATGTTGACAAAATTTTCTATGGAAACAAAATTTTGGTAATATTTTCTATAGAAAACAAAGTTTGACAAAATTTTCTTTAGAAATAAAATTTTGACAAAGTTTTCTATAAGAATAAAATTTTGACAAAATTTTCTATAGAAATAAAATTTTGACAAAATTTTCTATAGAAATAAAATTTTAACAAAATTTTCTATAGAAAACAAATTTTGACAATATTTTCTTTGGAAATGAAATTTTGACAATATTTTCTATAGAAATAAAATTTTGACATAATTTTCTGTAAGAATAAAATTTTTCCTATAGAAATAAAATGTTGACAATATTTCTTATCGAATAAAAATTTGGACAAAATTTCCTATAAAATAAATTGTTGTCAAAATTTTCTTTAGAAATAAAATGTGAAACAAATTTTTATGGAAATTAATTGTTGACAAAATTTTCTATAGAATTAAAATGTTGACAAAATTTTCAGTAAAAATAAAATTTTGATAATAATATTCTATATTTTTGTCAAGCTTGAGATCTTTTTGTTTTATTATTTATTTTTTCAATTCACCAATCCTGATATTTCGCAATATTCGCTTAATTGCTTCCTCAGAGAGCTAGTGAAGCATCACTGCTCTCGTAAGCTTTCTCTAGTGCAATATACGACTGATGAATTGAATAAATATACAATAAAACAAAAAGATCTCAAGCTTGGCAAAAATATTGAATATTATTGAAACAAAAAATAATAAACAACAAAATAACTCAAATTTTGATAATATTTTCTATGGAAATAAAATTTTAAAAAAATTTCCTATAGAAATAAAATGTTGACAAAATTTTCTATGGAAATAAAAATTTGATAATATTTTCTATGGAAATAAAATTTTGACAAAATTTTCTTTAGAAATAAAATTTTGACAAAATTTTCTATAGAAATAAAATTTTGGCAACATTTTCTATATAAATAAAATGTTGACAAAATTTTCTATAGAAAACAAATATTGACAAAATTTTCCATATTTTCTATGGAAATAAAATTTTGACAAAATTTTCCATAGAAATAAAATTTTGACAAAATTTTCTATAGAAATAAAATTTTGACAACATTTTCTATAGAAAACAAATTTTGATAAAATTGTCTTTAGAAATGAAATTTTGACAACATTTTCTTTAGAAATAAAATTTTAAAAAAATTTCCAGTAGAAATAAAATGTTGACAAAATTTTCTATGGAAATAAAAATTTGATAATATTTTCTATGGAAATAAAATTTTGACAACATTTTCTATAGAAAACAAATTTTTACAAAATTTTCTTTACAAATGAAATTTTGACAAAATTTTCTACAAGAATTAAATTTTGACAAAATTTTCTATATAAATAAAATTTTTACAAAATTTTCTATAGAAACAAAATTTTGACAAAATTTTCTATATAAATAAAATTTTTACAAAATTTTCTATAGAAACAAAATTTTAACAAAATTTTCTATAGAAAACAAATTTTGACAAAATTTTCTTTAGAAATAAAATTTTGACAAAATTTTCTTTAGAAATAAAATTTTGACAACATTTTATATAAGAATAAAATTCTTCCTATAGTAATAAAATGTTGACAATATTTCTTATAGAATAAAAATTGGAAAAAATTTCCTATAAAATAAATGGTTGACAAAATTTTCTTTAGAAATAAAATGTGCACCAATTTTTATGGAAATACATTTTTGACAACATTTTCTATATAAATAAAATGTTGAAAATATTTTCAGTGGAAATAAAATTTTGATAATAATATTCTATGTTTTTGCCAAACTTGAGATCTCTTTGTTTTATTATTTATTTACTCAATTCATCAGTCCTGATATTTCGCAATTTTCGCTGAATTGCTTCCTCAGAGGTACATGATATTTAAGAAAACAAGTAAGGAAAGTCTAAAGTCGGGCGGGGCCGACTATATTATACCCTGCACCACTTTGTAGATCTAAATTTTCGATACCATATCACATCCGTCAAATGTGTTGGGGCTATATATAAAGGTTTTTCCCAAATACATACATTTAAATATCACTCGATCTGAACAGAATTTGATAGACTTCTACAAAATCTATAGACTCAAAATTTAAGTCGGCTAATGCACTAGGGTGGAACACAATGTTAGTAAAAAAAAATATATGGGAAACATTTAAATCTGGAGCAATTTTAAGAAAACTTCGCAAAAGTTTATTTATGATTTATCGCTCGATATATATGCATTAGAAGCTTAGGAAAATTAGAGTCATTTTTACAACTTTTCGACTAAGCAGTGGCGATTCTACAAGGAAAATGTTGGTATTTTGACCATTTTTGTCGAAATCAGAAAAACATATATATGGGAGCTATATCTAAATCTGAACCAATTTCAACCAAATTTGGCACGCATAGCTACAATGCTAATTCTACTCCCTGTGTAAAATTTCAACTAAATCGGAGTTAAAAATTGGCCTCTACGGTCATATGAGTGTAAATCGGGCGAAAGCTATATATGGGAGATATATCTAAATCTGAACCGATTTGGCTGATATTTTGCAATTTTTTCGAGACTCATAAAATATTCGGATGTACGGAATTTGAGGAAGATCGGTTGATATACACGCCAATTATGACCAGATCGGTGAAAAATATATATGGCAGCTATATCTAAATCTGAACCGATTTTTTCCAAAATCAATAGGGATTGTCTTTGAGCCGAAACAGGACCCTATACAAAATTTTAGGACAATCGGAATAAAACTGCGAGCTGTACTTTGCACACAAAAATACATCAACAGACAGACGGACAGACAGACAGACGGACATCGCTAAATCGACTCAGAATTTAATTCTAAGACGATCGGTATACTAAACGATGGGTCTCAGACTTTTCCTTCTTGGCGTTACATACAAATGCACAAACTTATTATACCGTGTACCACAGTAGTGGTGAAGGGTATAATTACTATCTACAAAAAAATTATTATTACACGCAAAGAAAAAAAACGTTTGGAAAACGTGTACCGAAAACGTTTTTCTTTTGTTAGAGTTTTTTGAATTGCTTCGAAAATTTTAAACTTTTATCACCAAAAAAATTCGTTTGTTACAAAGTTATTATTTTTTCAATAAACAAAATTATTTTTGAAACAACAACAGAGTCCATTTCGTTTATATCAAACACTGTTCTTTTCTGACTTTTGGTCTTTAATAAAACACATTTTACAGTTCAAAACTTAATATAGTACAATGTAATGTTGAACATTTTTTTCGGAATCTTCCGAACATATGTAGAATGTATGTAAAAAAAAAAAAAAAAAAACTTTGGTCGAAGCAGGGATCGAACCCACGACCCTTGGCATGAGAGTCAGACGTAGCAACCACTGCTCCACGGTGCCAAACTAAATGTTTGTTTCTGTTAAATAAACTTTGTTTATTCGGTTCGTGGGCGCCGCAAGCTATGCTATATAAATATAACTTATATGGATATTTATCTATTGATGACCATAACAGGTACATAGCTCAGTGGTTAGTGTGTTGGCTTACAAAGTGCATGGTCCGCGGTTCGATTCTCCGTCCAGGCGAAAGGTAAAAAAATTTTAAAAATTTATAAAATCGTATAATTTCTTCTACATTGTTTGTATTACAGAAAAAGGTGCTAAGAACTAAAAATCTTCGTGGAAGTGAGAAAGATGTTAGGGAAAATGCAATTAGCCAGAAAAAAAATTTTTTTTTGAGTTAGTCTTTATGAAATTGTTTTTACATCCTGGAAAAGAATAAACGTTTATCACAAAAAGTATATACTTTTCTTCCAAATACACTTCCTTACAGCGAAAAGCAAATGAGAAACGAACTTTGTTTGTCTAAAATTTCGTTTGGGAGGAAAGAATTATTTTTTTGCGTGTAGAGCTAGTGAAGCATCACTGCTCTCGTCAGCTTTCTCTAGTGCAATAGAGGACTGATGAATTGAACAAATAAATAATAAAACAAAAAGATCTCAAGATTGGCAATAATATAGAATATTATTTAAACAAAAAAAGATTGAATAAAAAACAAAATAACTCAAATTTTGATAATATTTTCTATGGAAATAAAATTTTGAAAAATTTCCTATAGAAATAAAATGTTGACAAAATTTTCTGTGGAAATAAAATTTTGATAATATTTTCAATGGAAATAAATATAGGAATACAGTTTAGACAAAATTTTCTATAGAAATAAAATTTTGACAAAATTTCCTATAGAAATAAAGTTTTGACAAAATTTCCTATAGATATAAAATGTTGACAAAATTTTCTGTGGAAATTAATTTTTTTTACAAAATTTTCTATAGTAATAAAATTTTGACAAAATTTTCTGTAGAATTAAAATTGTTTCAATTCTATGGAAATAAAATGTTGACAAAATTTTCTATGGAAATAACATTTTGACAAAATTTTCTATAGAAATAAAATTTTGATAATATTTTCTACCGAAATAAAATTTTGACAAAATTTTCTATAGAAATAAAATTTTGACAACATTTTCTATGGAAATAAAATTTTGATAATATTTTCTAAGGAAATAAAATTTTGACAAAATTTTCTATAGAAGTAAACTTTTGACAAAATTTCTTATAGAAATAAAATTTTGACAAAATTGTCTAAAGAAATAAATTGTTACAAAATTTTCGCAGAAATAAATTTTTTACTAAATTTTTGCACAAAAAAATTGACAACATTTTCTATAGAAATTTAATTTTGCCAAAATTTTCTATGGAAATAAAATTTTGACAAAATTTTCTATAGAAATAAAATTTTGACAAAATTTTCTATAGAAATAAAATTTTGATAAAATTTTCTAAAGAAATAAATTGTAACAAAATTTTCGCAGAAAAAATTTTTTTTTGCAAAAAAAAAAAAAAATTTGACAAAATTTTCTATAGAAATAAAATTTTGGAAAAAAAAAATTTTAGAAAATCTAAAAATCGGTCTTGATTTAAATATACGTATACTTTTACAATGGTCTTTAAATTTGGTATTATGTAATTTTAGCACCTTTTGGCTTCGAAAGATACATTTTTAATACATTTTTAGTACTTTTTCGTCAACATCATTTATCATCCCTGTTGTGGAGCCTCTTGGAGGAGAAAAAATGTGTCTATATTGATAAATTCCTTTTGTTTTATTCTATAGAATACCACAAAATATACGCATGCAATTCTCTATATGTAACAACAAATTAATATTGTTAACCAATTCCAATTGTAAATTGGTATTATTGAATGCATACCCAATACCTTTTCATACGTGAATGTGTTGCAAAAAATCTAATTTCATAAGCAATTATGTTTTTACTTTGAACATTGATATTATTCATAATTTGATAATAGTTGCTATTTCATATTCCGTGTTGATTGTAAATTAAAAATATTTGCAATTTGCAATAGGAAAAATTACAAGTGTCACAATACGTGATGGTCTCCAATGGCCGGTGTCACCAGTGAACCAAAACAAAAATAAATAATAACTTCAAAAATTGGCCATAAAATTCGTGGAATTTGAGGAAAGTGTTTTATGTGCATTCATGTTTAATTATTCATTATATGTTGCAATTGAAATTTGCTCTAAAAATTAAATATGAAATTTTTGGAAAATTTGTTGAATAGAAATTATTATTCATTTATTTTATGTTAGAGCGTTATTTATATTTGTGATATATTAGGATAAAATAAATGCCGAATAAAAAAGATTAAGCCACCTAAATTTTAGGATCCACAAATTACAGAATATTAAGCAAAAAAAAAAACGAATATACAGCAGTAAGTTCGGCCGGGCCGAATATTATATTCTGGATTTATAAGAACTCATTTTGTTTGAGTTTTAGAAAAATCATAAACATATCGTGTAAATGCTGAAATAACGCCTTAATCTGAAATCTTAAATCTGTACATTTTTTTTCTGGCATTATTTAAATGATTAAGAGGAAGTTTTACTTTCAGTTTCAAACAATTTCCATGATCAGTACGCCTGCTATACCCTGAAAGAAGTGTTTTCTTTTCTGAGGAATGAAATTTTAGATAAGCAAAGTTTTCTTTTGACACAAATTTTGTTGTTGTTGTTTTAACAGTTTATTGTGATTTCATCCATTTTTATTATTATGTTATACGCTTTGGTACATCAGCTTGTGGCCAGATCGAGGAACTCTGCGACTAAGGTGGGGTGCGTCCAGAGTGACCTGGCGGTAAGTCGGGTTGGTTTAGCTGGACAAGAGAAAAGATGACGCGTGTCGTGTGGCCCTTGGTTGCACATTGGACATACGTCAGCTACGCTGCTATCAATCACTGATAAATAGGAATTGAGGCGGCTGCACTTGCCTGATCTTAACTGGGCTAAAACTACCCTAGTCTGCCGTGGGAGGTCTCTTTCCTCCGGTGCTATGGACGGTGGACGGACTCAGAGAACAGGATTAACCTTGTAGCTTCTCACCGCTTCAGCTACAATATCCTCATGAATCCTGTTCAAACCTGCCTGGTACGCTGCTTGATCTAGAGGTTCTCTTTTGTAGCGCTGGATCTCGCGCTCTAGATTATGTATATCAACCCTTACGTTCATGGGTGGTGGTTGTGCATCCATGAGATGGTGGTTTGGATGATTACTGCGATAACCACCCAGGAGATACTGCTTTGACAACATGTAGTTGTGTCTTCGCACAGGGATGATCTTTGTCTCCACATAAAGGTGATCCAGGGGTGTGCTGCGGAGACACCCAGTCGCAGTTCTAAGGGCAGCGTTCTGACAGGTTTGTATGTTATTCCACTGCGTATCACTAGTCTGCGGTGTCCACACTGGCGCTGCATACTTTACCACTGACCGGCCAATTGCCTTATATGTAGTCAATAAGTTTTCTTTGTCCGCACCCCAAGTTCTTTGTCCGCACCCGGCAAGTGACTTGAGGACCTTGTTTCTACCACGGAGCTTATTACAAATTGCAGTGGCATGGGCAGACGACCTGAAAAGGCTGTCGAATGTGACCCCAAGAATCTTGGGGTAATTTGTGGTCGGAATTATTTCGCCATCGACACTAATATTCAACTGCCTGCGCACTTCTGCCGTCCATGTAGTGAATAGTGAGGCTGAGGTGGGTTGACACAAATTTTAGAGACAATCGTTGAATCGCTTATCAAAAATTCGGATTAATTTGCTCTAAACGAAAATACTTTATACGAAAGGGGAATTTCGTTTGTATAAAAGTTCATTCAGGAGGAAAATATTTTTTCTTTGGGTTGACTCTCAAGAAGTTAAATCGGTCTATATTGATGCCTTGCAAATGGACTGGTAAAAATAAATGCGATACAGATTTTTGAGGGTGTAAAATACCAGTATATTTAAATTTTTGGGCAAATCGGATAAAAACTACGAATTCTACAAGCCCAAGGAATAAAATCGGAAGATCGCTCTATATCGGGGCTATACCAAAACTTGGACCGATATACACTATTTTCGACTCACCTATTTGTGGTCCTAAAATACCTCTAGACTTCCAATTTTAGGCAAATCGAATATAAACTACGGTTTCTAGAAGTCCAAGAAGCAAAATCGGGAGATCGGGCTATATGGGGGATATACCAAAACATGGACCGAAACACCACATTTTCGACACACCTCTTTATGATCTTAAAATACCTCCAGATTTTCAATTTCAGGCAAATCGGATAGAAAATACAGTTTCTAGACGCCCAAGAAGCAAAATCGCTAGATCGGCCTATATGGGGGCTATACCAAAACATGGACCGATACACCACATCTTCGACACACCTCTTTATGGTCCCAAAATACCTATACGTTTCCAACTTCAGGCAAATGGGATAGTAAATACAGTTTCTAGAATTAACACCGGGAGATCGGTCCATATGGGGGATAGGGGATATACCAAAACATTGACCGATGGGCATCATTTTCGGCACACATTTTTATGGTCTAAAAATACTTAAAGATTTTCAATTTCAGGCAAATCGGATAGAAAATACAATTTCTAGGCCCCCAAGAAGCAAAATCGGGAGATCGGTCCATATGGGGGCTACACCCAAACATGGACTGATAGGCCCCATTTGCAGCACACCTATTTATGGTTAAAATACCTCTAGATTTCCAATTTCAGGCAAAATGGATAAAACTACGGTTTTTATAAGCCCAAGACCCCAAATCGGGAAGTCGGTTTATATGGGGACTATATCAAAACTTGGACCGATATAGACCATCTTCGAACTTGACCCGCCTGCAAAAAAACACGAATCTGTGCCAATTATGGACATTGAATTATTGACTGCAACAGACAGACAGACGAAGATGCTTATATCGTTTTAGAATTTCTCCCTGATCAAGAATAAATTAATTGACGAAAACACGAAACATGACGAACCATCAAAGGATAATAGAGGAGATGGTGGGTGAAATAGCGGATCCCGCACCAATCCCTGATGGTATACCTGAGGTGGCAACAACTGCCTAGTGCGACATTCTGACATCAGTAAATGGTTCTGGGAGAATGGGACCTCAGAACAGATACCCGAGGAAAATTGCTGCTACTCCGATGGATCGAAGATGAGAGAGAGGACATAACTACTCGTATATGTGGAGGACCCTGACCATCAATTCGTAGCTGCCGAGTTTGACATTCTGATGTCCGTAACATGGTCCTGGGAAAATGAGATCCCAGAACAGATACCACTAATGGATCGAAGATGAGAGAGAGGACGGGATAGGGTGTATGCATCAATGGAGAGGAAGTATAGCATTGAAATGTTACAACCGGTCCAACGAACATGTTGTTTTGGCATAACCGGTGCTATGAAATCCATGTCAGTCAGAGCCTTGGAGACGATACTGCAAACTGAATTGGAAGAGACACATCAAAGAGAGGGCTGAGGAGACCTTCTGCACAGTGGCTGAGAAAGCCTAAAGTCACTGCGACCATCAATTCGTAGCTACCGAGTGTGACATTCTGACGTCCGTAAGATGGTCCTGGCAGTATTGGACACCAGAACATATACCTAAGGGAAATAACTGCTACACCGATGGATGGGTGAGAGGATGGGATTGGGCGTATATGTGGAGAACCTAGACACAATATCCTGTTCCGACTACTGGACCATAATCCTGTGGGCAGAAGTGCGTGCCACAAAGTATGGACATTGTAACAGATTACCAGAGGGTAATGGTGGCAATTAAGGTTCTAACGCGAATCGAATTAGAACGCAAAAGAATGATCAACGAATACTTGGAATACGTCAGTATCCGCACCATATGAGTCCCTAGACATGCCGGAATAAGAGGAGACGTAAAGGCAAATGAACTGCCAATAAGAGCTAGGATACAAGGAAAAGTCCATAAAGACAATGTGGGGCCGGTAGACCCATAAAGCGAAGTGAACCACTGCAATGGTTGGAAGGGCGAGGAATTTATTATGGGGTGACTCAGATAAGAAAAAAACTGGAAAGCTACTTAAGGAGAGTAGGACGACAGTCAGGAGTACAGTTCACTTACTGAGATATTCGAGCCTTAAGAAACTTCATAGAGACCTTCCGGCCACTGTTCCCTTACTGAGATTGTCGTGCCTATAGTTCCCTCATTGAGATTTTCGGCTCCACGTTTTCCTCACTAAGAAACACGGGCATACAGTCCCCACTGAGATCTTTGGGGCTTTAGTTCTCTCACTTTAGTCCCCACTGAGATCTTCGGGGATTTAGTTCTCTCACTATGACTTTTGGGCCGGTCGTTTCCACTATACGATTTTACCACTCTTACCATATCGGTAAGAGGTGATGCGGGACCCGGGCCACCTGGGAAACGAGGACTGGAAACAAGTTGGGAAGTTTGTTTAAAGACATAGGGTTCCTGGTACACAACAAGTCGAATACTTTCCCACTCTTACCATATCGGTAAGAGGTGATTCGGGACCTGGGCCACCTGGGAAACGGGGACTGGAAACAAATTGGGAAGTTTGTTTAAAGACATTGAGTTCCTGGTACACAACAAGTCGAATACTGCCTTAGATGTAAGTCAACCGACATTAGAGGGGGCAACCTGCACCATCTTTTCAACATATTCTCACCTAATTTCTCATATTTCCCACTAATTATTCTCTTCTTTTGGTTGGTGGTCTTTTTTCCCAACTTTCTCTCTCCGGAATCTTTACGCTGACAAAGAATTGCAACAATTTTCTTCTTAATTAAAAAAGTTTCACTCAGACTTATCATCATCAAAATCTTAAGAATTTTTTTTTTGCTGCTATTTTCTTAATGCAACCTCTATGCCAGGCAATTAGTTTGAAGTGGCGAAATATTCCTTTGTCTGACTGATAAGCGGTGGTAGATGTCTGGAATGCACAAACTCTAAAGAAAAAATGGTTCTCTTTCCAAATGTCTAAGGAAGAAATATGAGATAAAAATCATTTCATTTAGTTTTCAAGACCAAAAGCAGAAGGAACAAAAATAGAGAAAATACTTGAAGAGGACAAAGTTTGAAGACCATGAACTTATTTGATTGTGGAATGAAACAACACGTGCAAGGTTCTAACAGTCTTAGAGGATAGTTGTAGCTTTAAGACATCTTGAAAAAAAAAAAAAAACAAAAACAGAAACAGAAAAAGAATCGCTTGTTAATTCGTGCAATAAAATTTCAAATAAATATTTCATTAACTCAAAGATAGCTCCAGAAAAGGGGGCCGTACAGTTGCTTCTATGAAGGGTTGTAAGGCTATGACATTCTTTTAGAGTGAAATTAGACTATAGGCTAGACGGTTCTTGGTGAGAGAACCGTATGCAGGTAGCAGTTAGGGAACTGTAAGCCAGGAGATCTCGGTGAGGGAAGTGTAGACTCGAACATTTTAGTGAGAAAACTGAATACCAGAAGATCTCAGTGGGAAAACCGGAAACCCGAAGATCTCAATACTGTAACTGTTGGCCTGGAGGTCTTGGTGAGAAAACGGTAGTCTCATATATCTTTGAGGTAAATAAAGTCTCGGAGATCTCAGTGAAGGGACTGGAGGCTGAAAGATCTCAGTGAGTTAATTGTCGCAGAGTCGACAGTTGGGAAAAATCTATGCCCGGAGATTCATTTCCTCCAATAAACTGGCTTACAGTTGATTTTGAAAACTGCAGACCAGAATATCTTAACAAAGGCACTGTAGGTAGGAAAATCTCAGTATGATAAGGTAAACCCCGGAGACCTCTATTGGGCAACTGTAAACTCGAACGTTATGATGTTACTGTTGGCCTGGAGTTCTTAGTCAGGGAACTTTAGTCCCACGGTCTCAGTGAGGAAGATATTACTGAGGAAACTTGAGGCAACAAGATCTCTATGATGTAACTGTTAGTCTGGTTGTCTTAGCGAGTGTGTTGTAGTCCTCGAAGTCTCAGTGGAACATGCGAAGTCCCGAATAATCTCAATGAGGGACGGGAGGCCCAAAAATTTCAGTGATGGAATTGTAGGCTCGATCTAGATCCTAATATAGGAACTGTAGTCTCATATATCTTTGAGGTAAATAAAGTCTCGGGAATCTCAGTGAAGGAACTGGGGGCTGAAATATCTCAGTGAGTTAATTGTCGCAGAGTCGACAGTTGGGAAAAATCTATGCCCGGAGATTTATTTCCTCCAATATACTGGCTTACAGTTGATTTTGAAAACTGCAGACCAGAATATCTTAACAAAGGCATTGTAGGTAGGAAAATCTCAGCATGACATGATAAGGTAAAACCCGGAGACCTCTATTGGGAAACTGTAAACTCGAACGTTATGGTGTTACTTGTGGCCTGGAGTTCTTAGTCAAGGAACTTTAGTCCCACGGTCTCAGTGAGGAAGATATTATTGAGAGAATTTTAGGCAACAAGATCTCTATGATGTAACTGTTAGACTGATTGTCTTCATGAGTGTGATGTAGTCCCCTAAGTCTCAGTGAAAAATGCGAAGTCTCAAATAATCGCAATCTGGGACTGGAGTCCCAAAAGTCTCAGTGATGGAATTGTAGGCTTGATCTAGATCCTAATATAAGAACTGTAGGCTTAACAGTGTCAATGGAAAACTCAAGACTCGAATATGTTAGTAAGTGAACTGAAGGCTCGAAGACCTTGGAGGGGAAACAGGAGACCCGAAAATCTTGGAAGGGAAACAGGAGGTCCGAAGATCCCAGTAAGACATTTAAAGTGCCGGAGATCTCAGTAAGTGAACTTGCATCTTTGTGTAAACTGTCTGCAAGAATTTATTAATGAGGAACGGTTGCCAGTAGGCTCGAAGATTTCAGTAGGAGATCCGAAAGACTTGGATGAGAAACAGGAGGTCCGAAGATCCCACTAAGACATTTAAAGTGCCGGAGATCTCAGTAAGTGAACCTGCATCTGTGTGTAAACTGTCTGCAAGAATTTATTAGTGAGGAACGGATGCCAGTAGGCTCGACGATTTCAGTAACAAAGTTGTTTGTCCGATGTTAGTAGGGAAGGAACTGGAGGTCAGAAGATTTCGATGAGGGAACTATAGGTGTTGGAGATCTCAGAGACATTACTAAAGAATATCTCAGCTGAGAATATGTAAACCCGAAGATCTCAATATAACTGTTGGCCTGGAGGTCTTAGTGAGGTAACTTAGGTCAGGGAGATCTGGAGGCCCGAAGATCTCTGTGAGGGAACTGTACGACCGAAGGTTTTGTCGAGAGGACTCTGTGCCCAAAGGCATTAGTGTGAGAACTGGAAGCTAGAAGGTCTTACTGACTGTTGGCTTGGTAGTCTTAATGAGGATGAACGATTATCTCACTGAAACTTAGGGTCTCAGTGAGATAATCGAAGTCCAGGAAATTTCAGTGAGAAAACTGGAACCTCAAATATCGTAGTGATGACATTTTAGGTGTGCTATAGATCCTAGTGTGGGAACTGTAGGTCTGATAGTGCCAATAAAATAACTCAAGCCTAGAAGACATCAGTAAGTGAACTGAAAGCCCAAAGACTTTGAGGGAAACAGGAGGGCCGAAAGTCTTGGAGGGGAAACTGGAGGCCCATTGGTCCCAGTGCGGCATTCGAAGTCCCAGAGATCTCAGTAAGGCGACCTGTCTCCGTGAGAAAACTCCATGTCGGAAGATATTGGTGAGGAACTGGACGCAGTAAGGGGACTGCATACCCGAAGAGTCACATGTCCATATAAACTCAGTGAGGGAACTGTTGGTCCGAAGGCCTTGGTGGGAGAAACTGTAGGCCCAAAAGCCTTCAAGGGAGAACGTGAGATTCGAAGGTTTCAGTAAGGCAACCAAAGTCCCGGAGATCTCAATGAGGGAACTGCAGGGCCGCAGTTCTCCGTGATGGAACTGTAGGCCTGGATGTATCAATAAAATAATTTAAAACTTGAATATGTCAGGCGATCTCTGTGAGGAAAATGGGAATGCGAAGGAATCAATGATGTAACTGCTGGCCTTCAGTTTGAGTGAGCTAACTAAGGTCTCAGTGAAACAACTAAAGTTCCGGAGATCTCAGTGAAGGAACTTTGTATACGAAAATCTCAGTGAGAAAACAGTAGGCCTGAAGGTCTCTATGAAGTAACTTAAGTCTCGAAGATCTCAGCAAGTGACCTAAGGACTCGAAGCTTTTGGCGGGGAACTGTGAATCCAAGGTCTCAATGAGGGAAGTATATAGTGGTAGGTATCAGTGGAGGAAGTTGGAGGCCTGGAAGTCTAACAAAGGGAAATGTAGGCCCCTCGGTCATGGTGAAGGAAATATATACATGGAGGTCCCAGAAGGTCCTTGAAAATTAAATTTCAATTTCTTGAAGTCAAAAATAATAGAAAGTCCTGAATTACTCTGATGTTATATTGCTGAAGGTCTGGAAGTCTAACAAAGGGAAATGTAAGCCCCAAGGTTATGGCGAAGGAACTATATGCCAGAAGATCTCAAAGACGAAATTGTAGGCCTGACGGTCTCTATGGAGTAACTTAAGGATCGATGATCTCAGTAAGTGACTTAAGGGCTCGAAGGTTTTGGTGGGAAACGGTAGGCCCGAAGACCTCAGTGAAGGAAAAATGGGGTCGTACGTATCAGTGTAGGAGCTGGAGGCCTCGAAGTCTAGCATAGGGAAATGTAGGCCCTAAGGTCATGGGGAAAGAACTGTATTAATGGAGGGCTCATTGAGTTGACTGTAGGCCAGAAGGTTTTTGAAAATTAAGTTTCTTAAATTACAGTTATACAGTACAATTTAACAATAGAAAGTCCTGAATTACTCTGTTATTACATTGCAGGAGGCCTGGAAGTCTAATAAAAGGAAATGTAGACCCCAAAGTCATGGGAAGGAACAGAAAGTTAAGTCCTTGAAAGTTAATTTCTTCAACTACAGCTTCAATTTCTTGAAGTCAATAATAATAGAAAGCCCTTCACCTCCCTGATATTGTAATACGAACTTAACCACTTCCTTAAAATTCAACATACAAAGCAATCGCAACTTCATCTTACAATCAACGCAACTTCTTTTGCATAAGAAATGCAGTGTGAAATATTTAATTAACTTGTTCGCTCTTGATGAAATTCAAGTAATCAGCCAATACCTCCTGCTGATCCCTGCGGGGCGACCATGAAACTTTTATTGGACATGGGTAAATGTCACAATGAATCGCATTTCGTGCATTTTCGATCGAAGACTATTTTCTCTTCTCGAAATATTTGGCCCTTAATTGCAATACCACAATGAAAAGCGGTAGTGTGAGTAATTTTGTGACTGTATTTCTCCACGCAACTTCATCGTTTCCATCATTGCAACAATTTTCTCCTTTCTTTCCATAGCAGTTCAACCATGCATTCCTCCAACATTTGTACATTTACTGCCTGATGTTGTGGAAAATATGTTGCCTTATACACAAACCCGGAAACATACCAAAATAACTCCTTGGCCCTTTACATAATGTATTTTTCGTATATTAACAGAAGCCACAAAATGTGTCTGAGAAATAAAATTGGCCTAGAATAAAAATGAAGCAATTTTCTTGGGAATCAAAAGGAAGTACAGAAAAATGCCTTCGAATTTATTTTAAAACGAATATGAAGTACACTGAAAATAAATAAGAATAGTAATATAAATGGCCTATCATTTTGCATGGGACATGATGGCTTTTTATTTCCATGCTGTTAGAAGGAGAAGCACGTGAATCACACGAACACTGCATATAGGGCTAAAGCAAAAATTCCATCCGTTCAAAGACCTCTACCGTATATGCCTCTATGGGAAATTGGTGCAAATTGTCACTAGCGGCCTATTACAGGAAATGCTCCAATTTATCCTGTTTTCAAATTTCTATAGACTCTTGACATTGAAATCCTATTAATTCTACAAACTTATAGAAATGCAATTATTAGAATTATCTCCTCTTGAATATATTCCAAATATATTTCCGGTGACATTCGAGTGCTCAAAATGAAACAGATTCTTAGGAGGCTGTCCCAGACTGGTTCATAATGACCAGCCCAGGGTCCTACTAAACTGTCTCAGAACATGCCATTGGAAATAAGTCCAATTTGCGTTTTAAAGTGTAAATTGATCCCTTCAATGACAAACCTATGTTAAAGAGACTGGTCCCTTCCATACGTTGTCACCGCAAAAGGGTTTGGTCCATACACACCAGTAGCTACTACTATACCCAGTGTTGCCAGTATTTTTCTGGCTCTAGTCTCCAAATTATGATGTTTTCATACTCAACAATCCCCAATTTAAATTTAAATTCCCCACAAAAATCCCCAATACATTTTTGACAATTTTTATACTCTCCACCATAGGTATATTAACTTTGTCATTCCGTTTGTAACACATCGAAATATTGCTCTAAGACCCCATAAAGTAAAGGGTGATTCTTTTGAGGTTAGGATTTTCATGCATTAGTATTTGACAGATCACGTGGGATTTCAGACATGGTGTCAAAGAGAAAGATGCTCAGTATGCTTTGACATTTCATCATGAATAGACTTACTAACGAGCCACAACGTCGAATTTTCAGTGAATGGGCCCTAGAAAAGTTGGCAGAAAATCCGTTTTTTTATCGACAAATTTTGTTCAGCGATGAGGCTCATTTCTGGTTGAATGGCTACGTAAATAAGCAAAATTGCCGCATTTGGAGTGAAGAGCAACCAGAAGCCGTTCAAGAACTGCCCATGCATCCCGAAAAATGCACTGTTTGGTGTGGTTTGTACGCTGGTGGAATCATTGGACCGTATTTTTTCAAAGATGCTGTTGGACGCAACGTTACGGTGAATGGCGATCGCTATCGTTCGATGCTAACAAACTTTTTGTTGCCAAAAATGGAAGAACTGAACTTGGTTGACATGTGGTTTCAACAAGATGGCGCTACATGCCACACAGCTCGCGATTCTATGGCCATTTTGAGGGAAAACTTCGGAGAACAATTCATCTCTAGAAATGGACCGGTAAGTTGGCCACCAAGATCATGCGATTTGACGCCTTTAGACTATTTTTTGTGGGGCTACGTCAAGTCTAAAGTCTACAGAAATAAGCCAGCAACTATTCCAGCTTTGGAAGACAACATTTCCGAAGAAATTCGGGCTATTTCGGCCGAAATGCTCGAAAAAGTTGCCCAAAATTGGACTTTCCGAATGGACCACCTAAGACGCAGCCGCGGTCAACATTTAAATGAAATTATCTTCAAAAAGTAAATGTCATGGACCAATCTAACGTTTCAAATAAAGAACCGATGAGATTTTGCAAATTTTATGCGTTTTTTTTTTAAAAAAAGTTATCAAGCTCTTAACAAATCACCCTTTATATATATCCTGGGTCGTGGTGAAATTCTCAGTCGATCTAAGCATGTCCGTCCGTCTGTTGAAATCACGATAATTTCCGAACGAAACAAGCTATCGACTTGAAACTTGGCACAAGTAGTTGTTATTGGTGTAGGTCGGATGGCATTGCAAATGGGTCATATCGGTCCACTTTTACGTATAGCCCCCATATAAACGGACCCCCAAAATTTGGATTGAGGATCCTCTAAGAGAAGCAAATATCATCCAATCCGGCTGAAACTTTATACATGGTGTTAGTATATGGTCTCTACCAACCATGCAAAAATTGGTCCACATCGGTCCATAATTATATATAGCCCCATTTAAACCGATCCCCATATTTGGCTTGCGGAGCCTCTAAGAGAAGCAAACTCCTTCCGATCCTGCTGAAATTTGGTACTTGGTTTAAGTATATGGTCTCTAATAACTATGCAAAAATTGGTTCACATCGGTTGATAGTTATATATAGCCCCCATATAAACCGATCCCCCGTTTTGGCTTGCGGAGCCTTTAAGGGAAGCAAATTTCATCCGATCCGGCTGAAATTTGGTACATGGTGTTAGTATATGGTCTCTACCAACCACGCAAAAATTGGTCCACATCGGTCCATAATTATATATAGCCCCCATATATACCGATCCCCAGATTTGACCTCCGGAGACTATTGGAAGGGCAAACTTCATCTGATTCAGTTGAAATTTGATACGTGGTTTTAATATATGGCCTCAAACAACCGTGCAAAAATTGGTCGAAATCGGTCCATATTTATATATAGCCCCATATAAACCGATCCCCAGATTTGACCAGATTTTGACAAAATGTTCTATATAGAAATACAATTTTGAAAAATTTTCTATATATCAATAAAATTTTGACAAAAGTTTCTATATAAAAAATTTAAACAAATATTGTAAAGAAATAAAGTTTTGACAAAATTTTCTATAGAAATAAAATTTTGAAAAAATTTTCTATAGAAATGTAATTTTACCAAAATTTTCTATGAAAAAAAAAAATAAAAAAAAATTCTATATAGAAATAAAATTTTGACAAAATTTTCTATAGAAATAAAATCTTGAGAATATTTTCAATATGGAAAAAAATTGATAAAATTTTCTATGTAGGAATAAAATGTTGGCAAAATTTTCTATGGACAAATAAAATTTTTACAAAATTTTCTATATAGAAATAATATTTTGACAAAATGTTCTATAGAAATAAAATTTTGATAAAACTTTCTACAAAAATAAAATTTTGATTTTGACAAATTTTGACAAAATTTTTATAAAAATAAAAATTTGACAAAATTTTATATAAAAATAAAATTTTTACAAAATGTTCTACAGAATTAAAATTTTGACAAAATTTTGTATAGAAATGTAAATTTGCCAAAATTTTGTATGAAAAAAAAAATCTATATAGAAATAAAACTTTGACAAAATTTTCTATAGAAATAAAATCTTGAGAATATTTTCTATATGGAAAAAAAATTGATAAAATTTTCTATGTAGAAATAAAATATTGACAAAATTTTCTACAGAGAAATGAAATTTTTACAAAATTTTCTATGTAGAGATAATATTTTGACAAAATTTTCTATAGAAATAAAATTTTGACAAAACTTTCTACAAAAATAAAATTTTGACAAAACTTTCTTTAAAAATAAAATTTTGACAAAACTTTCTATAAAAATAAAATTTTGACAAAACTTTCTATAAAAATAAAATTTTGACAAGATTTTCTATAAAAATAAAAATTTGACAAAATTGTCTATAAAAATAAAATTTTGACAAAATTTTCTATAGAAAAAAAGTTTTTGCCAAAATTTTCTATAGAAAAAAAAATTGACAAAATTTTCTATATAGAAATAAAATTTTGTCAAAATTTTCTATATAGAAATAAAATTTTGACAAAGTTTTCTATAGAAATAAAATTTTGACAAAACTTTCTATAGAAATAAAATTTTGACAAAATTTTCTATAGAAATAAAATTTTGACAAAACTTTCTATAAAAATAAAATTTTGACAAATGACAAATTTTCTATAAAAATAAAATTTGACAAAATTATCTATAAAAATAAAAAATAAAAATAAAAAAATAAAAAATCTAAAGGAATAAAATTTTGACAACATTTTCAATAGAAATAAAATTTTGACAAATTTTTCTTTAGAAATAATATTTTGACAAAACATTCTATAGAAATAAAATCTTGAAATTTTTCTATAGAAATAACATTTTGACAACATTTTTAATAGAAATAAAATTTTCACAAAACTTTCTACAAAAATAAAATTTTGATAAATTTTTCTATAAAAAAAAATTTTGTAAAAATTTTCTATAAAAATAAAAAAAATAAAATGTTCTATAGAAATAAAATGTTGACAAAATTTTCTATGTAGAAAAAAAAAATTGAGAAATTTTTCTGTAAAAATAAAATTTTGGGAAAATTTTCTTTATAGAATTAATATTTTGGACAAAATTCCTATAGAAAACTATTTTACAAAATTTTCTATATAGAAATAAAATTTTGTCAAAATTTTCTATATAGAAAAAAAAATGAGAAAATTTTCTGTAGAAATAAAATTTTGACAAAATTTTCTATAGAAATAAAATTTTGACAAAATTTTCTATAGAAATAAAATTTAGACAAAACTTTCTATAGGGAAAAATATGACAAAACTTTCTATAGAAAAAAATTTTACAAAATATTCTATAGAAAACAACGTTTCACAAAATTTTCTATAAGAAATAAAATTTTGACAAAATTTTCTATAAAAATACAATTTTGGCAAAATTTCCTATAGAAATAAAATTTTGTTAAAATGATTAAACCGATTTCTCGAAAAAATCCCCACCAAGTCTCCAATACAAAAATTTCGTCCCTATTCACGAAAAAAAATCCCCAATTTGGGCAAAAATCCCAATACTGGCAACACTGACTGTACCAGTCCTGGGAATGATACATTTTCCATAGGGCTTATATTATTTCGCATAAGGCATATATCTTGATACCCACTCGACTTTGGAAATTCCTTATTTGTTTTGTTTTTTTTTGTGTGTACTGCAATGCCATAAATATGAATATACAACAAAGAAATAATATCATTTAATTAAACAACATTCAAGCCTTTGCATAAAAACAAACGAGAGTATATGCAAGAATATTTCAAAGGATTCAACAACATTTGTTTCCTAGGCACTGGGCATCATGCAACCAAGTGCAGTAAGGACTGCCTCTGGAAAACTGTATAGAATTGCCAAAATAAAATGTGCATGTATTGGAATTAATTAAATTTACAATTTCCAATAGCTTACCAATAAATGGAAATTCGTTTTTGTTTTTTCTTTATTAACAATTTCTTGAAACATTAATTAGCTTTGTTCTCTGAAGAGCCAGAGTATACGTTCAGTGCCTAATAGTAAGGTAAATTTACTAAAGGACTTAAGACATAAAAATACCGCCTTTCGCTCGTTCTTACTGACTACAACGATTGGGCTATAAAATTGAAATGTTTCCATGTCTATGAAGTTTTGCAAGTGGTGGTAAAGTTACATGAAAGTTCACTCTCAGCGATATTGTGTAATATTTACTTTAATCCATAGTCCATTTTCGGTAGTTACGTCCACTTTTACTGTTGATTTTGTGGCTTCTGTTATACTCACTACTGGATCATAATAATCACCCTTACAAACTCACACACACGCACACCAATTTTAAAGGATTGAAACGAATCTTTCTTGTTTGATGTACAACGAGGGTCCATAATACACATAAATATGTATGGATTGTAGTATGAGTAGCCAACGCATTGTGAGAACTATTTAAAAATGTGGTTATGCTTAATCAAATTGAATTACATTTAAATTTAAGAAAAAACAAAATTAAACGAATATTACAAAAACAAACAAAATGGAATGAAAGAAAACAAAATAAAATAAAAAACTAAAATAAAATAAAACAAAATGAAATGAAATAAAATAAAATACAATAAAATAAAATACAACATAATTAAATAAAGAAATACAATAAAATAAAATAAAATAAATATTAATTTTACTAAAACAAAATGAAATGAAAGAAAACAAAATAAAATATAACCCGATAGCCTTTGTAGCTAGTGTTTTAATGTTTAATATATTATTTAGAATTGTAATAAATAATGAATAAATAAATAAATAAAATAAAACAAAATGAAATCAAATACAACAAAAGAAAAATAAAGAAATAAAATTAAATAAAGAAAAAGTAAAATAAAATGAGTTGAAATAAAATAAAAAAAAAAAATAAAATAAAATAAAATAAAATAAAATAAAATAAAAAAATACAAATAATCTCGCATCCAATTTTATCAAAATTTTATTTCTATAGAAATTTTTGTCATAATTTTATTTCTATAGAAAATTTTTTCAAAATTTTATTTCTATAGAAATTTTTGTCAAAATATTATTTCTATAGAATATTTTTTAAAAATATTATTTCTATAGAAAATTTCGTCAAAATTTTATTTCTCTAGCAATTTTTTTTTCAAAATTTAATTTCTATAGATAAAAAAATTATCTATAGAAATAAAATTGTAAAAAATTTTGTCCAAATTATTTTTCTATAGCAAATTTTGTTAAAATTTTTTTTCTATAGAAAATTTTGTTAAAATTTTTTTTCTATAGAAAATTTTGTTAAATTTGCTTCTATAGAAACTTTGGTCAAATTGTTTTTCTATAGAAAAATTTGTCAAAATTTTATTTCTATAGGAAATTTTGTCAAAATTTTTTTTCTATAGAAAAGTTTTAAAATATAATAAAATTTTAATAAAATTTTATTTCTTTAGAAAGTTTTGTAAAGATTTTATTTCTATAAAAAAGTTTTTCTAATTTTTTTTTTATAGAAAATTTTGTCAATTTTTTTACCATAGAAAATTTGTGAAGTATGTCTTAGTTGGAGAGGAATATTTTGCAACACAAAAAATTCTACCAATTTACTAAACAGTCAAAAAATGTACCATTTTTCTACCAAGTGAGGCAGTCGTGGCCATGGGCCGACCAACATCATATGCGGCGAACCTATTTTTCTTCCTGAAACACCTCTAGATTTTCAATATGCAAATATGATAAAAACTATGGGTTTGTTGCATCACTTTCCAATCGTTTTGTTATTCAAAGTTTATATGAATTACCAAATATGAAAATATTCTATTCCATAAATCTAGGATATTACATACAAAAATAAATATTATTCCTTTATTTAGCTATTCAAATCCCTCTATTGAATAATGGTTATGTACAATCAATAGAGGGATTTAATTTGTTAGCATTTGTTTTGACAAAATGTTTCACAAATTCATAACAAAATATATCGAAAATGGTTTTTGTTTATATAGCAACACTAACTTGAAATACGAAAAAGCAACCCACAATTGAATTCATAATTTTTGAATGATTTGCTGCACAGAGGAGATAATTTTTTTTGTGGAAAATTTAAATCCTTAATTAATGCTAAAAAATTATGAAAAAATACTGACAACGGTATGAAGGCTTAAAATAGGATAATCAAAGTATAAAGCCATTAAATATACTTCTGATGAGTACTAGTATGCTAAACAGAATCTATGGTAAAACTAAGAAAATTATTATTTTTTGCAAATTTTTATACTATCTATAAATTCAAGTCACACAGTTATTTTATATTTACACAAAAATATATATTAACAAAAATGTTCCAATAAAAATTTTAATAAAATTTTAAAACTTTTGAGCAAAGAGTTTAATATTTTTATACCCTCCACCATAGGATGGGGGTATATTAATTTTGTCATTCCGTTTGTAACACATCGAAATATTGCTCTAAGACCCCATAAAGTATATATATTCTGGGTCGTGGTGAAATTCTGAGTCGATCTAAGCATGTCCGTCCGTCCGTCCGTCTGTCCGTCTGTCCGGCTGTCCGTCCGTCTGTGGAAATCACGCTAACTTCCGAACGAAACAAGCTATCGACTTGAAACTTGGCACAAGTAGTTGTTATTGATGTAGGTCGGACGGTATTGAAAATGGGCCATATCGGACCACGTTTACGTATAGCCCCCATATAAACCGATCCCCAAATTTGGCTTGGGGAGCCTCCCGGAGCAGCAAAATTCATCCGATCCGGTTGAAATTTGGTACGTGGTCTTAGTATACGGTCTCTAACAACCATGCAAAAATTGGTCCATATCGGTCCATAATTATATATAGCCCCCATATAAACCGATCCCCAGATTTGACCTCCGGAGCCTCTTGGAGGGGCAAAATTCATCCGATCCGATTGAAATTTGGTACCTGATGTTAGTATATGGTCCCTAACAACCATGCAAAAATTGGTCCATATCGGTCCATAATTATATATAGCCCCCATATAAACCGATCCCCAGATTTGACCTCCGGAGACTTTTGGAGGGGCAAAATTCATCCGATCCGGTTGAAATTTGGTACCTGATGTTAGTATACGGCCTCTAACAACCATGCACAAATTGGTCCATATCGGTCAATAATTATATATAGCTCCCATATAAACCGATCCCCAGATTTGACCACCGGAGCCTCTTGGAGGAGCAAAATTCATCCGATCCGGTTGAAATTTAGTACGTGGTGTTAGTATACGGTTTTTAACAACCATGCAAAAATTGGTCCATATCGGTCCATAATTATATATAGCCCCCATATAAACCGATCCCCAGATTTGACCTCCGGAGCCTCTTGGAGGGGCAAAATTCATCCGATCCGGTTGAAATTTGGTACCTGATGTTAGTTTACGGTCTCTAATAACCATGCAAAAATTGGTCCATATCGGTCCATAATTATATATAGCCCCCATATAAACCGATCCCCAGATTTGACCTCCGGAGCCTCTTGGAAGAGCAAAATTCATCCGATCCAGTTGAAATTTGGTACATGGTGTTAGTATATGGTCTCTAACAACCATGCAAAAATTGGTCCATATCGGTCCATAATTATATATAGTTCCCATATAAACCGTCCCCAGATTTGACGTCCGGAACCTCTTGGAGGAGCAAAAGTCATCCGATACGGTTGAAATTTGGTACATTTTGTCAATATATGGCCTCTAACAGCCATGTAAAAATTGGTCCATATCGGTCTTTAGTTATATATAGCCGATGACTTATTACACAAAAATTGGTCCATATCGCCAAAAATAATCTACCAAAACTTTATTTCCATAGAAAATTTTGTCAAATTTTATTACTATAGAAAGTTTTGTCAAAATTTCATTTCTATAGAAAGTTTTGTCAAAAGTTTATTTCTATACAAATGTTTGTCAAAATTTTATTTCCATAGAAAATTTTGTCAAAATTTTATTTCTATAGAAAATTTTGTAATCTACCAAAACTTTATTTCCATAGAAAATTTTGTCAAATTTTATTACTATAGAAAGTTTTGTTAAAATTTCATTTCTATAGAAAGTTTTGTCAAAAGTTTATTTCTATAGAAACGTTTGTCAAAATTTTATTTCTATAGAAAATTTTGTAAAAAATTTATTTCTGTAGAAAATTTTGTCAACATTTTATTTCTATACAAAATTTTGTCAAAATTTCATTTCTATACAAAATTTTGTCAACATTTTATTTCTATAGAAATTTTTGTCAAAATTGTATTGCTATAGAAAATTTTGTCAAAATTTTATTTCTATAGAAAATTTTGTCAAGGTTTCATTTCTATAGAAAATTTTGTCAAAATTTTATTTCTATAGAAAATTTTGTCAAACTAGATTATATACGTATTTAATCGGCCTTTTTTTGTTTAATATATACCCCGTATGGGCTAACTTACAATTTAGAAGACAGTGTTAAAAAGTTTTACGATACCTTGCCATCGGCAAGTGTTATCGCAACCCAAGTAATTCGATTGTGGATGACAGCCTTTAGTAGAAGTTCCTACGCAATCCATGGTGGAGGGTACATAAGATTCGGCCTGGCCGAACTTACGGCCGTATACACTTGTTTTTAATTAAAGTAAAAATCAATTCCATAAATCAATCACATAAATCCACAATACTATGGGGGTTATATTAACTTTGTCATTCTATTTCTAACATATCGAAATATTGGTCTCGGACCCCATAATAGTAATATATTTTGTATTTCTATTCGTCCGTTGAAATCAAGCTAACTTCCGAATGAAACATGCAGTTGATGTAGATCGCACGGCATAGCAAATGGGTCATATCAAACCACTTTTAGGTATATATGTATTGCCCCCATTGACCCCCAGATTTGCCTTGCGGTGCTTCCTGGAGGGGCAAATTTCATCAGATCCTGTTGAAATTTAGTACGTTGTGTAAGCACGGTTGCCACAGTTGGTAGAATTCTATCAAAAATGACAGACGTTTTAATAATTGGCAGATTGGTAGAATTAGTAATGTTGTGGTAGATTTTGCAAATTATTCCCTTTCACAAATTTGCTTTATAAATAAAATAAAATAAAATAAAGTAAAATAAAGAAATAAAATTTTGAAAAAATTTTCTACAGAAATAAAATGTTGACAAAATTTCCTGTAGAAATAAAATTTCGACAAAATTTTCTATAGAAATAAAATTCTGACAAAATTTTCTATAGAACTATAATTTTGACAAAATTTTCTATAGAAATAAAATTTTGACAAAATTTTCTATAGAAATAAAATTTTGACAAAATTTTCTATAGAAATAAAATTTTGACAAAATTTTCTATAGAAATAAAATATTGACAAAATTTTCTATAGAAATAAAATTTTGACAAAATTTTTTGTAGAAATAAAATTTTAACAAAAATTTCTATAGAACTATAATTTTGACAAAATTTTCTATAGAAATAAAATTTTGAAAAAATTTTCTATAGAATTAAAAGTTTGACAAAGTTTTCTGTAGAAATAAAATTTTGACAAAATTTTTTATGGAAATAAAATGTTTACACAATATTCTGTAGAAATAAAATTTTGACAAAATTTTCTTTAGAAATAAAATAGTGACAAAACTTTGTATATAAATAAAATTTTGACAAAATTTTCTATAGAAATAAAATTTTGAAAAAATTTTCTGTAGAAATAAAAGTTTGACAAAATTTTCTATAGAAATAAAATTTTGACAAAATTTTTTATAGAAATAAACTTTTAAAAAAATTTTCTATAGAAATGAAATTTTGACAAAACTTTGTATAGAAATAAAATTTTGACAAAATTTTTTATAGAAATAAAATTTTGACAAAATTTTCTATAGAAAAAAAATTCTATAGAACTATAGAACTATAATTTTGACAAAATTTTCTATAGAAAAAAAATTTTTGCAAAATGTTTTTATAAAAAAAAATTGACAAAATTTTCTATTACCTAAAAAAATTGCAAAATTTACTATAGAATAAAATTTGGCAAAATTTGCTATAGGATGAAAAAATTTTAACAAATTTCTGTAGAAAAAAAATTAGAAGAAAAAATTTATGACATTTTCTGTTGGAGAAAAAAATTAGGAAAACATTTTCTATAGGGAAAAAATTTGAGAAAATTTTTTATAGAAAAAAAATTTACAGACTTTTATTTATAGAAAACAAGTATATACGGTCGTAAGTTCGGCCAGGCCGAATCTTAAATACCCACCACCATGAATCAAATATTAGGGTTTCCTTTGAAATTTCAGGGGGATTTGAGGACAAATCAAGCAGAGCCGTTCAACCAATACACTTCCCGGAGATAAATTAAGAGATTTTACCTATGAAGACTATATCAGATTCTGGATTTGTAAGAACAATTTTTGTTTGAATTTTAGAGGAATCATTAACATCTCTTGTAAGTGTGCAAGAAAATTATAAAATAACGTCTTGATTTGAAATCTTAAATCTGTAGATTTTCACCCGAGAAGTACAATCTGGAAATTTTACATTGAGTTTCAAGCAATTTTCATGATCGGTGCGCTTCCTATACCCTCAAGAAGTGAAATTTCAGGCAAATCGGATAAAAACTACGGTTTCTAGAAACCCAAGGAGTTAAATCGGGAAATCGTTTTTATGGTGGCTATACTAAAACACTGACCGATACTCACCATTTTCGGCGTATCTTTTTATGATCCAAAAATAATTCTAGATTTCGAATTTCATACAAATTGGATAAAAACTACGGTTTTTATGATCCCAAGAAATAAACTCCGGAGATCGGTCATTATTGGGGATATACCAAAACATGAACCAATACACGCCCTTTTCGACACACCTCTTTATTGTCATAAAATACTTCTAGATTTCCAATTTCAGGCAAATTGGATAAAAACTACAATTTCCAAGAAGTAAAATCGAGAGATTGGTCTATATGAGGGATATACCAAAACATGGACCGATAATAACCATTTTCGGCACGCAAATTTATGGTTCTAAAATACCTCTAGATTTTCAATTTCTGATAAATTGAATAAAAACTGCGGATTCTAGAAGTCAAAGAAGTAAAATCGGGAGATCGGTCTATATGGGGGCTATACCAAAACATGGACCGATACTCACCATTTTTGGCACACCTCTTTATGGTCATAAAATACCCCTAGATTACAAATTTTAGGAAAATTAGATAAAAACTACGATTTATATAAGCCCAAGACCCCAAATCGGGAGGTGGGTTTATATGGGGGCTATATCAAAACCTGGACCGATATAGACCATCTTCGAACTTGACCTGCCAGCAGACAAAAGACGAGCTTGTGCAAAATTTCAGCATGATTGCTTCATTATTGAAGACTGTAGCGTGATTGCAACAGACAGACAGCCAGACAGACAGACGGACATCGTTATATCGTCTTAGAACTTCTCCCTGATCAAGAATATATATACTTTATATAGTTGGAAATCGATATTTCGATGTGTTACAAACAGAATGACAAACTTATTATACCCCCGTCACCATTCTATGGTGGTGGGTATAAAAATTGTGTTTTGACGAAATGTTGGAATAAAATTGTAAAAAAAAAGTTTTCATCTGTACATCAATGAATTCAGATTCAATTAGCTAAACAAAACATAAAATGAACTACTGTATGATTAAAATAGTCATGATTTGAGGCCAATGATTTTTTCATCAATTTCTCTTCTAAGAGAAGGTTTTATGTCATGAATTGCAGTTAAAAAACACGCCATAGTATAACATTTTCCTGGTTTTAACGACGCTTTGTGAAAATCTCATAATGTGGAGTACAATTTTGTTAAATTTTCGCACATGGTAATTCATTCTGGCTTTAAAGTAATTTAATTTTTTTTCTGTGTAAGATCCGGCCTGACCGAACTTACGGCCGTAGACACTTACTTTCAATTGATCTTAATCCTAGGCCGCTCCTTTTTTTATTTGCTTTAAAACATTATGTCACTCACTAACACTATTATTAACAAACAAATAAGGATTTAGTTTAAATTCTATTAAAACCAAAGACAATTTAAAATTATGTTAATCACATTTGCCTTTTTTTTGAAGAAATTAATTTAATTATACCTACATTAATTCTAAAAACTCCCACATTGTGGGTAAGTGAATATTTTTGGTGTTATGCTTCCAAAGGAAAATTCATCGTTAAATCCCTTTAGGAATGTCCACAAAATAAAAGACAAATTTTCCCTCAGCGGCTCCCCCTTTCAATCAAAATAAAACCAACTCCATTTTAGATATTATCCTATGAATATCATAGGAAATTTAGCATTTTATTTCCATATGGTCGTTTATTCTTTCTATTTTTTTCTCTCCCCAAAACTACCAACATCTTTATTCTCTATGGTTACTTACACGCTCAAATACACATGTCCTGGATATAAAATTTACGGCTTATTACCTTTAATAAGCCATATAAACCGCCATAAAACAGAGGTAAAATCCAAACTGACCATATGTATCTGCTGGATTAACATATGTGAAGCCACCCAACATTCTCTTCATGCCAGCCATCAATGTCCATCAGAGTGGAGGGTTAAAATGGGGCACAAAGATAGCAATAAAAAAAAGGTTTTGCAGTAAATCCTTAACATACGTCCAGTAGTAAGTGTGATTAGAGGGTAGAGCACAAAAAAAAAGAATTTTTTTGTTTTCAATTAAAATGAAAATGACACAAGATTTAGTGTGGTCGACAATGGCTATGGAGAGATAGATGTGGATATGAATGGACAATGGACAGACCAATGGATGGATGAATGAAAACGACTTAGGGAGGGATAGGAGCTGGTTAAACAAAACGATTATGGTAATAAATACCCATGCAAGGATACTTAACTACAGACACTTAAAAACGGGGAAGGAATAAAGACAATTGAGAGATGGAGAAGGGTTATAATAAAATACAAAGTAAATTGTTCAACAAAATATTTTCGGAGATATTGACAGATAGACTTTTGACAAAATTTTCTATATAGAAATAAAATTTTGACAGAATTTTCTTTAGAAATAAAATGTTGACAAAATTTTTTATAGAACTAAAATGTTGGCAAAATTTTCTATAGAACTACAATATTGAGAAAATTTTCTATGGAAATAAAATTTTCATAAAAATTTTTATATAGAAATAAAATTTTGATAAAAATTTCCATAGAAATAAAATTTTGACAAAATTCTTCATAGAAAAAAATTTTGACAACATTTTCTATATAGAAATACAATTTTGACAAAACTTTCTATAGAAATAAAATTTTGACAAAATTTTCTATAGAAATAAAATTTTGACAAAAATTTTTATAGAAACAAAATTTTGACAAAACTTTCTATAGAAAAAAATGTTGACAAAATTTTCTATATAGAAATTAAATTTTGATAAAAATTTTCTATAGAAATAAAATTTTGACAAAATTGTCTATATAGAAATAAAATTTTGACAAAGTTGTCCATATAGAAAAAAAATGTTGACAAAATTTTCTATATAGAAATAAACTTTTGACAAAATTTTCTTTAGAAATAACATTTTGACTAAATTTTCTATAGAAATAAAGTTTTAACAAAATTTTCTATATAGAAATAAAGGCTTGACAAAATTTTCTATCGAAATAAAATATTGACAAAATTTCCATAGAAACAAAATTCTTCATAGAAATAAAATTTTGACAACATTTTCTATATAGAAATAAAATTTTGACAAAACTTTCTATAGAAATAAAATTTTGACAAAATTATCTATAGAAATAAAATTTTGACAAAATTTTCTTTAGAAATAAAATTTTGACAAAACTTTCTATAGCAAAAAATGTTGACAAAATTTTTTATATAGAAATTAAATTTTGTTGTCGTTTTTTTATTTCAGCTTAAAACCATACATTGACTAAACTACAAGAGTAGCTTAACCAACAGAGGAAAAGAATGTTTGTCAAATTTATTTGGGCAAAGCCCTATAGACTGCAAGATGGTTGGATGGACGCACGTTTCGGAATTACCACATTCCTCATCAGCATCCTCTACTTGAGGAATGTGGTAATTCCGAAACGTACGTCCATCCAACCATCTTGCAGTCTATAGGGCTTTGCCCAAATAAATTTGACAAACATTCTTTTCCTCTGTTGGTTAAGCTACTCTTGTAGTTTAGTCAATGTATGGTTTTAAGCTGAAATAAAAAAACGACAACAATGCTTAAAGAACAAAACCAACAATAACAAAACAAAACAAATGGAAAAAGAAATTAAATTTTGACAAAATTTTCTATAGAAATACAATTTTGACCAAATTGTCTATATAGAAATAAAATTTGGACAAAGTTGTTCATATAGAAAAAAAATGTTGACAAAATTTTCAATAAAGAAATAAAATCTTGACAAAATTTTCTATCGAATTAAAATTTTGACAAAATTTTCTATCGAATTAAAATATTAACAAAATTTTCTAGAGAAATAAAATGTTGACAAAATCTTCTACAGAAATAACATTCTGACAAAATCTTCTACATAGAAATAAAATTTTGACAAAATTTTCTATCGAAATAAAATATTGACAAAATTTTCTAGAGAAATAAAATTTTGACAAAATTTTCCATATAGAAATAAAATTTTGACAAAATTTTCTATAGAAATAAAATTTTGACAAAATTTTCTATATAGAAATAAAATTTTGATAAAACTTTTTATATAGAAATAAAATTTTGACAAAATTTTCTATCGAAATAAAATATTGACAAAATTTTTTATAGAAATAACAAATTTTGACAAAATTTTCTATCGAATTAAAATATTGACAAAATTTTTTAGAGAAATAAAATTTTGACAAAATTTTCTATAGAAATAAAATTTTGACAAAATTTTCTATAGAAATGAAATTTTAACAAAATTTTCTATAGAAGTAATATTTTGACAAAATTTTTTATAGAAATAAAATTTTGACAAAATTTTCTATAGAAATAAAATTTTCTATAGAAATAAAATTTTGACAAAATTTTCTATAGAAATAAAATTTTGACAAAATTTTCTATAGAAATAAAATTTTGACAAAATTTTCTATAAAAATACAATTTTCACAAAATTTTTTATATAGAAATACAATTTTTATAAAAATGTCCACAGAAATAAAATTTTGACAAAATTCTCCATAGAAGTAAAATTTGGACAACATTTTCTATATAGAAATAAAATTTTGACAAAACTTTCTATAGAAATAAAAGTTTGACAAAATTTTCTATAGAAATAAAATGTTGACAAAATTTTTTATAGAAATAAAATTTTGACAAAACTTTCTATAGAAAAAAATGTTGACAAAATTTTTTATATAGAAATAAAATTTTGACAAAATTTTCTATCGAAATAAAATATTGACAAAATTTTTTATAGAAATAAAAATCGAATTAAAATATTTACAAAATTTTCTAGAGAAATAAAATTTTGACAAAATTTTCTATAGAAATGAGATTTTGACAAAATTTTCTATAGAAATAATATTTTGACAAAATTTTCTATAGAAATAAAATTTTGACAAAATTTTCTATAGAAATAAAATTTTGACAAAATTTTCTATAGAAATGAAATTTTGACAACATTTTCTATATAGAAATAAAATTTTGACAAAACTTTCTATAGAAATAAAATTTTGACAAAATTTTCTATAGAAAAAAATGTTGACACAATTTTTTATATAGAAATTAAATTTTGACAAAATTCTCTATAGAAATAAAATTTGACAAAATTGTCTATATAGAAATAAAATTTTGACAAAGTTGTCCATATAGAAAAAAAAAAACTTGACAAAATTTTCTATATAGAATTAAAATTTTGACAAAATTTTCTATAGAAATAACATTCTGGCTAAATTTTCTATAGAAATACAGTTTTAACAAAATTTTCTATGTAAAAATAAAATTTTGACAAAATTTTCTATATAGAAATAAAATTTTGACAAAATTTTCTATATAGAAATAAAATTTTGAAAAAAATTTCTATCGAAATAAAATACTGACAAAATTTTTTAGAAAAATAAAATTTTGACAAAATTTTCTATAGAAATAATATTTTGACAAAATTTTCTATAAAAATAAAATTTTGACAAAATTTTCTATAAAGAAATAAAATTGTGACAAAATTTTCTATAGAAACAAAATTTTCTATATAGAAATACAAGTTTGACAAGAAAGAAAAGTAAGAAATAAAATGTTTACAAAATTTTCTAAATAGAAATAAAATTTTGACAACATTTTCCATAGAATTTTAATTTTAGCAAAATTTTCTATGGAAATACAATTTTGACAAGATTTTATTATTTATATAGAAAAAATTACAAAATTTTGAATAGAAATAAAATTGTGACAAAATTTTCTGTAGGAATAAAAGTTTGACAAAATTTTCTATAGAAATAAGATTTTGACAAGATTTTTATATAAAAACAGAATTTTCTATAGAAATAAAGTTTTGACAAATGTTTCTATATAGTTAGAAATTAAATTTTCATAAAATTTTCTATATAGATATAAAATTTTGCAAAGTTATCTATATAGAAATAAAATGTTGACAAAATTTTCTATGGAAACAAAAATTTCTATTTTGAAATAAAATTTTGACAATGTTTTCTATAAAAATAAAATTTTGAGAAAAACTTCTATAGAAATAAAATTGTGACAAAATTCCCTATAGGAATAATATTTTGATAAAATTTTTATATAGAAATAAAGTTTTCTACAGAAACAAAATTTTGACAAAATTTTCTATATTGAAATAAAATTTTGACAAGATTTTCTGTAGAAATACAATTTTGACAAAAATTTGTATAGAAATAAAATTTTGACAAAATTTTGTATAGAAATAAAATTTTGGAAACATTTTCTATATAGAAATAAAATTTTGGAAAAATTGTCTATATAGAAATAAAATTTTGACAACATTTTCTATAGAAATGTACATATTATCCACTCTGTATATGGAAACTATATTCGTCTAAGTTTTAGGTTATGCTGTTAGATAACATATATAATTACCTAGCTCTATCAGAACAATGATCGTCTAAGAAAAACTGAACCCATAGACCAGTGTTAGCATCATTGACGATTTTCCCCCAAACTGGGGATAATTTTTGTTTATTTACGAAACTCCTATTTGAGGTCTTTAGATTTCCAATTTCAGGCACAGTTTCTAGATACCCACGAAGTAAAATCGGGAGTTTGGTCTATATGGGGCCTATACCAAAACATGGACGGATACACTCCATTTACAACACGCATATTTGTGGTCCTAAAATACCTCAAGATTTCAAATTTTAAGCAAATCGGATAGAAAATACAATTTCTAGAAGCCCAAAAATAAAGTCGGTGGGTTGGTCATTTTGGACCATAGGCACCATTTTCAGCACGCCTATTTGTGGTCCTCAAATACATCTAGATTTCTAATTTCAGGCAAATCAGATCGAAAATACGGTTTCATAAGCCCAAGACCCCTGACCTGATTTTTTCCAAATTAAGTTGCGTTAATTTGGAAAAAAATCAGGTCAAATTTAGAAATATTCCTCATATATATGTATCACCTGATTACAACAAATGGGATCATATTGCGCTTATTTATTAACCAATCGTCTTCAAATTCAACACAATGTAATTTTTAAGTACGTGTAATTTTATTGAAATGGCTTCAAATTTGGTCCCACAAATAAATATCGCTCGGTTTTTGGAAATTTTGCCATATTATCCTTATTTATTTACCAATCATAATCAAATTTTGATGTATAATGGGACCTAACTGATTTTCTACATCAGAGCCAATTTCTTCGTTTTTTTTTACAAAAACTTGTCAATACTTTATTTGGGTTTGTTGTGAGGAATTTTAATTTAAATTGGAAATTTCTGGGGATGAATTCGTGCCAATTTGAAGAATATGAGTCAAGAGCAAGAGAAATACTAGCAAAACAGGCGCATATTATCTGTTCGGTGTTGTAACCGCCAGAAAAGGAGCTTGAAATTCAAGAAGTGTTACGACTATTGTCACGATCTGGCTTTTCCTACCAAAACTGCTCAACTCATTCAAATAATTGAAGGACAAAGTACAATTATTTTAATCATACCACTGTTTAACAAACACACAGCGCTCTAATACAGTAGACGCCAACAATAACACAAAAAACAACGACGGTGTTAGTAAATCATTTATAGTTGGAGTTTAATTAAATCAGGATAAAATAAAAAGTTCAAATATCTTACCAATGACGTCATTGTGCACACACTTCACTGCTGACAAACAAGTTTTTAGTTTCACCCATTCTGGTATGTTGCAAGTTTTTGCTAATGTACAGTTACTTGATACACATTGTATCTGTATATACACACATTTCATATATGCATAAGCCACAATGCAAACATTCACACACGCACACGCGCACACACTTACAAGATGTTTTTCGATCGCATCGCAACAAAAATGAACCGCACAAATCAAAAACTAAACAAGAACTAATCGGTGGCCAACAAGTGGTTGTAAACCACAGATTAGAAAAACTTATTGTTTTTGAAGAGAGGAAGCGGATATAAAACTCTACACTCGCTCACAATGGAAACGGACATGGTAGACATTCTCTTCTCGCGAGCAAAGAGAAGAATCAGAGAATATGAATATCTACATCAGCGATTGGCAAAGAGACTACGCGGTGTTTTCCTCTTACTCTCCAAAATGTTCTCTCTCACTCTCTTTCAGTTAAAGCTCAAAACAGGTTTTTCACTTAATGAATTTGTTGTTAAGCTGACACTTTTGTTTTTCTAATTAATTTAAGGATCTCAACATTTTTGATTTTTTAATTTTGCGGATCACATCCGTCCGCAAATGTGAAACGTGAACTGTAATTTTTTCCGCCACATTGAGGAACAGAGTATTATAAGATAGTGTATATATTTGAAACGCCCAGAAGGAGACAAAACACACACAGGGGCCAGCTCTAAGCAATAATGCTTAGCGCTGGCCCCTGAGCCGGTTGCCACAGTTGGTAGAATTCTACCAAAAATGGTAAATTATTTACTGTTTTGTAGATTTGTAGACTTCTTTTGGTAGATTTTGCAAAGAGGGTCTTCTTCATAAATTTTCTATTGAAATAAACTTTTGACAAAATTTTCTATAGAAATAAAATTTTGACAAAATCTTCTATGGAAATAAAATGTTGACAAAATCTTCTATGGAAATAAAATGTTGACAAAATTTTCTATAGAAATAAAAATTTAATAAAATTTCCATAGAAATAAAATTGAAACAAAATTTTCTAGAGAAATAAAATTCTAACAAAATTTTCTATAGAAATATAAAATTTATAAAATTTTCCATAGAATAAAAATTTGACAAAATTTTCCATAGAATAAAAATTTGACAAAATTTTCTTTGGAAATAAAATTTTGACAAAATTTTCTATAGAAATAAATTGGTGACAAAATTTTATATAGAAATAAAATTTTCCAAAAATTTTCTATAGAAATACAATTTTCAAAAAATTTTCTATAGAAATAAAATTTAAAAAAAAATTTTAATAGAAATAAATTTTTAACATTGTTTTCTATAGATATAAAATTTTGACAAAATTTCCTATAGAAATAAATCGGTGACAAAATTTTCTATAGAAATAAAATTTTGACAAAATTTTTTATAGAAATAAAATTTTCAAAAAATTTTCTATAGAAATGAAATTTTGACAAAATTTTTTATAGAAATAAAATTTTCAAAAAATTTTCTATACGAATAAAATTCTCAAAAAATTTTCTATAGAAATAAAATTTTGACAAAATTTCATACAGAAATAAAATTTTGACAAAATTTTTATAGAAATAAAATTTGGACAAAATTTTCTACAGAAATAAAATTTTGACAAAATTTTCTACAGAAATAAAATTTTGACAAAATTTTCCACAGGAATAACATTTTGTCAAAATTTGTTATAGAAATAAAATTTTAACAAAATTTTCTATAGAAATAAAATTTTAACAAAATTTTCTATAGAAATAAATTGGTGACAAAATTTTCTATAGAAATAACATTTTCAAAAAATTTTCTATAGAAATAAAATTTTCAAAAAAAAAAAATTTCAATAGAAATAAATTTTTAACAATGTTTTCTATAGAAATAAAATTTTGACAAAATTTTTTATAGAAATAAAATTTTCAAAAAATTTTCTATAGAAATGAAATTTTGACAAAATTTTTTATAGAAATAAAATTTTCAAAAAGTTTTCTATACAAATAAAATTTTCAAAAAATTTTCTATAAAAATTAAATTTTGACAAAATTTCATACAGAAATAAAATTTTGTCAACATTTTTATAGAAATAAAATTTGGACAAAATTTTCTACAGAAATAAAATGTTGACAAAATTTTCTATAGAAATAACATTTTGTCAAAATTTGTTATAGAAATAAAATTTTAACAAAATTGTCTATAGAAATAAAATTTTGACAACATTTTCTATAGAAATAAAATTGTCATTCGTTTTGTTTTGTTATTGTTGGTTTTGTTCTTTAATCATTGTTGTTGTTTTTTGATTTCAGCTTAAAACCATGCATTGACTAAACTACAAGTGTAGCTTAACCAACAGAGGAAAATAATGTTTGAAATAAAATTTTCAAAAAAAAATTTAAGAGAAATAAAATTTTGACAAAATTTCATAAAGTAATAAATCGGTGACAAAATTATCTATAGAAATAAACTTTTGAAAAAATTTTTTATAGGAATAAAATTTTCAAAAAAATTTATATAGAAATAAAATTTTGACCATTTTGAAGATTTCTTTTCGAAAATCAAAAAAATATCCAAATCGGTCTAGGTTTAAGTATGTTTATAATTAATTTTTAGTACTTTTTCGTCAACATCATTTATCATATCAAGATTTGAAGCAAATTAGAGCAAAATCTTGGCTTCGGGGGCCATATAAGTTCATATTTGGCGTAAGATATATATGGGAGCTATAACTTAATCTGAACCGATTTCAAATTCCAAATTCGGTATGCACTGCTAGAATGTTAATTCTAGTTAATGAAGAGGAACCTCTATTTCGAAAGGCAAGACTTCATATTTCGTTGTTGAGTAGGAAAACAACATATTTTCTTTCGAGTGAAATTCGAAAGAAAGCTATCGTTCAATATACAGAAACAGAGTATATTTTTCTACATATAATTATTTTCTACGCTTTTTCTCTTTATATTCTTCAGATAAGTGAAATTGTAGTACGATTAAGAGAAACCGTTTCGTTTCTCTATTCTGGTATAACCATCTCATCCGAAGAGAGAGAGAGAATATCAATTTTCGTCTCCATAGTGTGACTATGTAGAGATTCATATTCGCTCAATCTTCTCTTCGCTCGCGAGAAGAGAATGTCTACAATTTCCGTTTCCATTGTGAGCGAGTGTAGAGTTTTATATCCGCTTCCTCTCTGCAAACCCAATAAGTTTTTTTTTAATCTGTGTTTTACAACCACTTGTTGGCCACCGATTAGTTCTTGTTTAGTTTTTGATTTGTGCGGTTCATTTTTGTTGCGATGCGATCGAAAAACATCTTGTAAGTGTGTGCGTGTGTGAATGTTTGCATTGTGGTTTATGCATATATGAAATGTGTGTATATACAGATACAATGTGTATCGAGTAACTGTACATTAGCAAAAACTTGCAACATACCAGAATGAGTGAAACTAAAAACTTGTTTGTCAGCAGTGAAGTGTGTGCACAATGACGTCATTGGTAAGATATTTGCACTTTTTATTTTATCCTGATTTAATTAAACTCCAACTATAAATGATTTACTGAAACCGTCGTTGTTTTTTGTGTTATTGTTGGCGTCTATTATATTAGAGCGTCGTGTGTTTGTTTGTTAAGCAGTGCTAAGATTAAAATAATTATACTAAGTACTTCAATTATTTGAATGAGTTGAAAAGTTTGATTAGGAAAAGCCAGATCATGACAATAGTCGTAACTCTTCATGTACATTGAGCTCCTTTTCGGATGGCACCGAACCCATAATATGGGCCTGTGTTGCTTGTATTTTTCTTGCTCTTGTCTCCAAATTAGGACGCAAATTTTCTAAAGAAATAACATTTTACCAAAATTTTCTATAGAAATAAAATGTTGACAAAATTTTCTATAGAAATAAAAATTTTGGCAAAATATTCTATAGAAATGAAATTTTGACAAAATTTCCTTTAGAACTAAAAATTGGACAAAATTTTCTATATAATACAAAATAAATTTTGACATTTCCTATAGAAATATTTTTCTTCTAAAGTTTTTTTGTTTAGGAATTATATGTTGACAAAATTTTCTATAGAAATAAAATACTGACAAAATTTTCTATAAAACTAAAATGTTGACAAAATTTTCTATAGAAATAAAATTTTGACAAAATGTTCTATATAAATAAAATTTTGACAAAATTTTCTATAGAAAAAACATTTTACCAAAATTTTCTATAGAAATAAAATTTTGACAAAAATTTTCCATATAAATAAAATGTTGACAAAATTTTCTGAACAAATAAAATTTTACCAAAATTTTCTATAGAAATAAAATTTTGACAAAATTTTCCGAAGAAATAACATTTTGACAAAATTTTCCAAAAACTAAAATTTTGAAAAAATTTTCGATAGAAATGAAATTTTGACAAAATTTTTTAAAGAAAAATTTCTTTTTTAAATTTTCTATAGAAAGAAATAAAATTATTTTATTCTTCATTTATTATAGTTGTTTTGATTTCATCTTAATACAATTTTCTAAAGAAATAACATTTTGACAAAATTTTCTAAAGAAATAACATTTAGATAAAATTTTCTATAGAAACAAATTTTTGACAAAATTTTCTATAGAAATAAAATTTTTGCAAAATTTTGAATAGAAACAAAGTTTTGACGAAATATTCTATAGAAATAAAATGTTGACAAAAGAATAAAATTTTGACAACATTTTCTATAGGTATAAAATTTTCACAATATTTTCTATAGACATAAAATGTTTACAAAATTCTCCATAGAAATAAAATTTTGACAAAATTTTCTATCGAAACAACATTTTGACAAAATTTTCTACAGAAATAAAATTGTGGCAAAATTTTCTATAAAATAACAAAAAATACAAAATTTCCCATAGAAAATTTTCTAGAGAAATAAAATGTTGACAAAAAATTGCCAAAATTTTCTATAGAAATAAAATTTGGACAAAATTTTCTATAAACAAGTATATACAGTAGTAAGTTCGGCCGGGCCGAATCTTAAATACCCACCACCATGAACCAAATATTAGGGTTTCCTGTGAAATTTCAGGAGGGCTTGAGGACTTGAGGACACTTCCCGAAGATAAATTTATAGATTTCACCTATGAGGACTATATCAGATTCTGGATTTGTAAGAACCATTTTTGTTTGTGTTTTAGAGTAATCATTAACATCTCTTGTAAGTGTGCAAGAAAATTATAAAATAACGTCTTGATTTGAAATCTTAAATCTGTAGATTTTCACCCGAGAAGTACAATCTGGAAATTTTACATTGAGTTTCAAGCAATTTTCATGATCGGTGCGCTTCCTATACCCTCAAGAAGTGAAATTTCAGGCAAATCGGATAAAAACTACGGTTTCTAGAAACCCAAGGAGATAAATCACTGACCGATACTCACTATTTCTTTATGATCCAAAAATAATTCTAGATTTCGAATTTCATACAAATTGGATAAAAACTACGGTTTTTATAATCCCAAGAAATAAAATCCGGAGATCGGTCATTATTGGGGATATACCAAAGCATGAACCAATACACGCCCTTTTCGGCACACCTCTTTATTGTCATAAAATACTTCTAGATTTCCAATTTCAGGCAAATTGGATAAAAACTTCGGATTCTAGAAGCCCAAGAAGTAAAATCGGGAAATCGGTCTATATGGGGGCTATACCAAAACATGAACCGATACTCACAATTTTTGGCACACGTATTTGTGGTCCTACAATACCTCTAGATTTCCAATTTCAGGTAAATTGAATAAAAACTGCAATTTCTATAAGCCCAAGAAGTAAAATCGGGAGATCGGTCTATATGGGGGCTATACCAAAATATGGACCGATACTCACAATTTTTGGCACACGTATTTATGGTCCTACAATACCTCCAGATTTCCAATTTCAGGTAAATTGAATAAAAACTGCGGTTTCTATAAGCCCAAGAAGTAAAATCGGGAGATCGGTCTATATGGGGGCTATATCAAAACGTGGACCGATACTCACCAATTTTGGCACACCTCTTTACGGTCATAAAATACCTCCAGATTTTAAATTTCAGGCAAATTGGATAAAAACTACGATTTCTATAAGCCCAAGACCCCAAATCGGGAGGTCGGTTTATATGGGGACTATATCAAAACCTGGACCGATATAGCCCATCTTCGAAATTTGGACAAAATTTTCTATACAAAAAAAAATTTTGACAAAATTTTCTCTAGAATTTAAATTTGGACAAAATTTTCTTTAGAAATAAAATTTTGATAAAATGTTCCATAGAAATAAAATTTCGACAAAATTTCCTAAAGAAATAAAATTTTTCCAAATTTTCTATAGAAATAAAATGTTGACAAAATTTTCCATATAAATAAAATGTTGACAACATTATCTGAACCAATAAAATTTTGCCAAAAGTTTCTATAGAAATAAAATTTTGACAAAATTTTCTATAGAAATAAAATTTGACAAAATTTTGCAAAGAAATAAAATTTTGACAAAATTTTCCAAAGAAATAAAATTTTGGCAAAATTTTCCATTGAAATAAAATTTTCACAAAATTTCCTATAGAAATAAAATTTTGACAAAATTTTCGATAGAAATGAAATTTTGACAAAATTTTCTAAAGAACGAATTCTTCTTTAAATTTTTCTATAGAAAGAAATAAAATTATTTTATTCTTCACTTATTATAGTTGTTTTGATTTCATCTTAATACAATTTTCTAAAGAAATCACATTTTGACAAAATTTTCTAAAGAAATAACATTTCGAAAAAAATTTTCTATAGAAATTAAATTTTGACAAAATTTTCTATAGAAATAAAATTTTGGCAAAATTTTGTATAGAAACAAAGTGTTGACAAAAAATTTTATAGAAATAAAATGTTGACAAAATAATAAAATTTTGACAACATTTTCTATAGGTATAAAATTTTCACAATATTTTCCATAGAAATAAAATTTTGACAAAATTTTCTATCGAAATAATATCTTGACAAAATTTTCTATAGAAATAAAATTGCAGCAAAATTTTCTATAAAATAAAAAAAAATATACAAAATTTTCCATAGAAATAAGATTTTTACAAACGTCAAAATTTTGACAAACGACACAATTTTCTATAGAAATAAAATTTTGATAAAAAAAATCTATAGAAATAAAATTTTGAGAAAATTTTCTATAGAATGGGCGGACGAGATCGGTCCCTCCTCACTTGTTTTTGAAGTTAGTGACATCCGAAGACCTTAGCCAACTTCTCACACGGAGCTATACATGTGATCCCATCAATTGATATATACGATACTTCAAACAATTATTGAAATATTTATTAATGTCATGCTACTTTGACAAATGCTCCAAGGCAAATTGCCTTCAAAGTCTTTCTATTGCAAGTGAGAAAACAGACCGTTGCCTCTCTTGCAAAAAAGCAAAAAAAATAACAGCCATACCAATTCCGATAGTCATGCCTTGTGGGTCCATTGATTACACATCAGCATTCAATACACATGCCTTTTCTGTTCTTGCTGACATCCATGCACATGCTACAAATATCCGTATCCTGTGTCCTATGTTCCCAACAGCAACAAAAAAAAAGGACATGGTAGAATGTCACAGCATGTAGGGCTCATGTGTGCGTGTGTGTGTGTGTAATGAGTGAAAAAGCTCCTCAAGGATATCTCGGTATTTTCTGTGCACTGACAGTGTAAGCATCGAACATTTTTGGTATGATTTGCGTGCGTATGTTTGGACACATGGTACGTGTCCAGGATATTTGCAAGCAATGAAAACGGCAACCATGATGACTTCAAAGCATAATCCATTGGTATTGCCATTGTTACTGTCCCCATGCTGTGCGAGTATGCTAGAATTCTGATGCTGAAGTAGTAGTTGTACTGTTGCCTATGTTATCTTTGTTGTAATATCATATATATATTATTATATATTCATAAATGATATGTGACGATACGCAGATCAAGAATATTTGTATTCGTGATGCTCTGAAAAAAGAGAAATTGTATTTTTTTTTTTTTTGTTTCGTGTTTCATTGAATACAATTTTTTCTCGATAGGTCATAGAGTGGAAAAACGAGAAGGATGAACACTTTTTTTTCATATATTTTATTCTGGCATTGGAGACAAACGGTTGAGTTTTTAATATGTGCTGGGAATAAGTATCTAAGACCCCAAAGGGTAATCGTAGATAGTAGGCCCTGAGGAGTATTTTTTCGAAAGACTTTGTCTACGGTATCTATGGATTCTGTAAGAAGAGCATATCATTCTTTGATGGTATGGTTATTGATGATATTTTTATATACTTTAATCTAATTTGATTCTAATGCTTAGCAGTTTATATTTGTCTGTCGGCCTGCATTTAGCACAGATTCAATTTTTCTTGAATGGAGCAAATTAAAAAATAAGAATGAGTTTTGAGTATCCAATCAGGGCCGTAAATTTGTCTGTGCCAAATATGTTGTACAAAGAAGCCTGGCAATAAAATACCTCAATTGGGATAGCCGCAAGCTGTGTGCGGCCGTTTAATTTTCAGTCTCTCTACTATATAGGCTATTAATTCACCCTAGATCCTAAAGAACCTTAATTCGTAACCACCCAAAAAAAAAAAAAAAACAAAATTTCCATGACAATCCAAAAAATTCCAAATTTTTAAATGAAAACCTTAACAGGTTGGCTGATAAGTCCCCTGCCTAACAAAGAAAAACACATTTTTTTTGTCAAAATTCTTTTTTATTATTCAACATAGTTCCCTTCAAGAGCGATACAATGATTATAACGACCTTCCAATTTTTTTATACCATTTTGGTAGTACTCCTTCGGTTTTGCCTCAAAATAGGCCTCAGTTTCGGCGATCACCTCTTCATTTCCCTGCGAGCATCCTTTTGAAGTCTGAGAACAAGAAAAAGTCGCTTGGGGCCAGATCTGGAGATTACGGTGGGTGGGGGGGGGGGGAAGCAATTCGAAACCCAAATCATGAATTTTTGCCATCGTTCTCAATGACTTGTGGCACGATGCGTTGTCTTGGTGCAACAACACTCTTCTCTTCTTCATATGGGGCCGTTTTGCCGCGATTTCGACCTTCAAACGCTCCAACGACGCCATGTAATAGTCACTGTTGATGGTTTTTCCCTTCTCAAGATAATCGATAAAAATTATTCCATGCGCATCCCAAAAAACAGAGGCCATTACTATGCCAGCGGACTTTTGAGTCTTTCCACGCTTCGGAGACGGTTCACTGGTCGCTGTCCACTCAGCCGACTTTCGATTGGACTCAGGAGTGTAGTGATGGAGCCATGTTTCATCCATTTTCACATATCGACGGAAAAACTCGGGTGTATTACGAGTTAACAGCTGCAAACACCGCTCAGAATCATCAACACGTTGTTGTTTTTGGTCAAATGTGAGCTCGCGCGGCACCCATTTTGCACTGAGCTTCCGCATATCCAAATATTGATGAATGATATGACTAACATGTTCCTTTGACATCTTTAAGGCCTCTGTTATCTCGATCAACTTCATTTTACGGTCATTCAAAATCATTTTGTGGATTTTTGTGATGTTTTTGTCGGTAACCACCTCTTTCGGGCATCCACTGCGTTCACCGTCCTCCGTGCTCATTTCACCACGCTTGAATTATGCATACCAATCAATTATTGTTTATTTCCCTGGGGATGAGTTGATAATGAGTTTCCGGACTCATTATCAAGCCAAGTTTTTGCTTCCACCGTATTTTTTTTCCTTCAGAAAACAGTATTTTATCAAAACACGAAATTTCTTTTTATACCCTCCATCATAGGATGGGGGTATATTAACTTTGTCATTCCGTTTGTAACACATGGAAATACTGCTCTAAGACCCCATAAAGTATATATATTCTAGGTCGTGGTGAAATTCTGAGCCGATCTAAGCATGTCCGTCCGTCCGTCTGTTGAAATCACGCTAACTTCCGAACGAAACAAGCTATCGACTTTAAACTTGGCACAAGTAGTTGTTATCGATGTAGGTCGGATGGTATTGAAAATGGGCCATATCGGTCCACTTTTACGTATAGCCCCCATATAAAGGGACCCTCAGATTTGGCTTGTGGAGCCTCTAACAGAAGCAAATTTTATCCGATCCGGCTGAAATTTGGTACATGATGTTGGTATATGGTCTCTAACATTCATGCAAAAATTGGTCCACATCGGTCAATAATTATATATAGCCCCCATATAAACCGATCTCCAGATTTGGCTTGCGGAGCCTAAAAGAGAAGCAAATTTCATCCGATCCGGCTGAAATTTGGTACATGGTGTTGGTATATGGTCTCTAACAACCATGCAAAAATTGGTTCACACCGGTCCATAATTATATATAGCCCCCATATAAACCGATCCCCAGATTTGGCTTGCGGAGCCTCAAAGAGAAGAAAATTTCATCCGATCCGGTTGAAATTTGGTACGTGATTTTGGTATATGATCTCTAATAACCATGCAAAAATTGGTCCACGTCGGTCCATAATTATATATAGCCCCCATATAAACCGATCTCCAGATTTGGCTTGCGAAGCCTCAAAGAGCAGCAAATTTCATCCGATCCGGCTGAAATTTGGTACATGGTGTTGGTATATGGTCTCTAACAACCATGCAAAAATTGGTTCACACCGGTCCATAATTATATATAGCCCCCATATAAACCGATCCCCAGATTTGGCTTGCGGAGCCTCAAAGAGAAGAAAATTTCATCCGATCCGGCTGAAATTTGGTACGTGATTTTGGTATATGATCTCTAATAACCATGCAAAAATTGGTCCACGTCGGTCCATAATTATATATAGCCCCCATATAAACCGATCTCCAGATTTGGCTTGCGAAGCCTCAAAGAGCAGCAAATTGCATCCAATCCGGCTGAAATTTGGTATATGGTATTGGTATATGGTCTCTAACAACCGTGCAAAAATTGGTCCACATCGGTTCATAATTATATATAGCCCCCATATAAACCGATCCCCAGATTTGGCTTGCGGAGTCTCAAAGAGAAGCAAATTTCATCAGATCCGGCTGAAATTTGGTACATGATGTTGATATATGATCTCTAATAACCATGCAAAAATTGGTCCACATCGGTCAATAATTATATATAGCCCCTATATAAACCGATCCCCAGATTTGGCTTGCGGAGCCTCAAAGAGCAGCAAATTGCATCCAATCCGGCTGAAATTTGGTATATGGTATTGGTATATGGTCTCTAACAACCCTGCATAAATTGGTCCACATCGGTTCATAATTATATATAGCCCCCATATAAACCGATCCCCAGATTTGGCTTGCGAAGTCTCCAAGAGAAGCAAATTTCATCCATTCCGGTTGTAATTTGGAACATGATGTTAGTATATGATCGTTAACAACCGTGCCAGAATTGGTCCATATCGGTCCATAACTATATAAGCCCCCATATAAAACATTCTCCAGATTTGACCTCCGGAGCCTCTTGGAGGAGCAAAATTCATCCGATCCGGTTCAAATTAGGCACGTGGTGTTAGTATATGGTCGCTAACAACCATACCAAAATTGGTCCAATCACACAAAAATTGGTCCATATCGGTTCATAATCATGGTTGCCACTAGAGCCAAAAATAATCTACCAAAATTTTATTTCTATAGAAAATTTTGTCAAAATTTTATTTCTATAGAAAATTTTGTCAAAATTTTATTTCTATAGAAAATTTTGTCAAAATTTTATTTCTAGAGAAAATTTTGTCAAAATTTTTATTTCTATAGAAAAGTTTGTGAAAATTTTATTTCTATAGAAAATTTTGTTAAAATTTTATTTCTGTAGAAAATTTTGTCAAAATTTTATGTCTACTTTGTCAAACTGAATTATATACGTATTGGATCGATCTTTTTTGATTTAATATATACCACGTATGGACTTACATACAATTTAGAAGATGGTGTTAGGAGGTTTTAAGATACCTTGCCATCGGCAAGCGTTACCGCAACTTAAGTAATTCGATTGTGGATGGCAGTGTTTAGATGAAGTTTCTACGCAATCCATGATGGAGGGTACATAAGCTTCGGCCTGGCCGAACTTACGGCCGTATATACTTGTTTTCCATTTTTTTCACAACAAGAAAAGTTGCTTCACAAAAGACGCTCTATCTCACAAACTAATTGACTTACAGACGTCAAATTTTGACACGAATCATTTGAAGGTTGGTACTATATAAAAATAATATGCATTTAATACTAGCGACGCCATTTATGTGTCAGATCGGGGACTTATCAGCCAACCTGTTATTTTGGTCATAGCTCCTTCAATATCCGTCCTATCGCCAAAGGTTCTTTAATTCGTGAGAACCCCCAAAAAATCAAAATTTCGATAAAAATCCTCAAAAATTGAAATTTTTATATGCAAAACTTATTTTGGCCATAACTCCTTAACTATGCGTCCTAGAGCTAAAAGGACCTCAATTTGGCCCCCCCCTCCAAAATAAAAATTACCATGCAAATCTTCAAAAATTCAAAATTTGTATATGAAAAACTTATTTTGGCCATAACTGCATCCTAGAGCCAAAAGGACTTTAATTCGTGACCACCCCCAAAAAATCAAAATTTCGATAATAAATCCTCAAAAATTAAAATTTGTATATGTAAAACTTATTTTGGCCATAACTCCTTAAATATGCGTCCTAGAGCTAAAAGGACCTTAATTTGTGACCACCACCACCCCTCCCCACCAAAATAAAACTTACCATGAAAATCCTCAAAAATTCAAAATTTGTATATGAAAAACTTATTTTGGCCATATCTCTTTAAATAATGATGTTTATTCGTGACAACCCCCAAAAAATCAAAATTTCAATGAAAATCCTCAAAAATTAAAATTTTTATATGAATACTTATTTTGGTCATATCTAAATATGCGTCCTAGAGCCAAAAGGACTTAAAGTTTAAATTTCTATGAACAACCTCATGGAAATTTAGATTTTGGTGTGACAGAATTCCTGAATAGGGGTTTCATTCATAGCAAAGCTGCAGTTTATTATTAAATTATTTTCGGGAATTTGGTAACGAAGGAAAATTTTGAATGTAGGTACAAGTACCACAATAATATTGCCTATTTTCACATATGTCCAGAATTTCAAAGCTGCCGGGAGAAACATTGAAAACTGATTTTGCTATTTGATTCCCCCGTTTCCCTCAAAATCTTTATTATTTTCGTAGTCAGACCATCTGGTCAAATTATATCCTTTATATACATCCTTTATGGCCTTAAGAAAGATCTCCTAGCTAGTTAATCGGATCAGATATTTGCCTTTGAGATCCTGGGATCCAAAGGGAAACTTTGGTACGCGACTGACTGAAACATTGGACAAAAGCAGCACCTTACTGTATACACATAGACGATAAACGTTCGTGGCTTATTGTACAACGTTCTGCTTGTGTTTCGGTTATATTTTTGGCATCGCCTGAGGAATTTATTCCTGGACGTAAAATAAATAGTGCCACAGAGACCTTGGAGACTACTGTTGCGCCAACAGAGACCGTATGGCCCACTGTTCCAACGCAGAGAACTTATGGCCTACTGTTCCAACACAGAGACCTTCGGGCCCTCTCTTCCACCACAGAGAACTTCGAGCCTACTACTCCTTCACAGAGATCTTCGCAACTACTGTTCCACCAGAGAGACCTTCAGGCTTACTGTTGCACCAAAGAGACCTTCGGATCTATTTATCCACCACGGAGACCTTCGGGCCTAGTGTTTCACCACGGAGACTTTCGGGCCTACTAATCCTCCACAGAGACTTTCGGGCCTAGTGTTTCATCACAGAGACCTTCGGGCCTATTGTTCCCCCAAAGAGAACTTCCTGCCTACTATTCCACTACAGAGACCTTGGACCTACTGTTCGCTCTTAGACTAGCTAGTAGCTGTGATAGTAGTTTACCTGATAGTCGCCAATGATACTAAAACCAAACGTAACAGATTACCGATCCTGGACGACTATCGTGCCACTGCCGATACTGAAGCTGACGCCACAACTTTTCTAGAACAATCAATAGTATCAGCAAGACGCAACATTCCAATCGTCAACTAACCGAACTACTCAGCATCGAACAATCATCCACGTTTCAACGAATGCAAAAGCCTTCAATTATCGACGAATCATTAACTCACGATCATTAAGGAACTGAAGTTTTCATCCATTATCAGATATTATGAAATTTCTCATTAACTACCGATTATCGACGAAATGAAGTTCTACTTCACTACCAATCATAAACGGATCCGATTACAAAATAACTGAAATTCTCATCAACTACCAGACATCGATGAGCAGACGTTCTCATCACTACAGATCATCAACGAACCTAATTTCTCGATGACTAAAGGGTGATACGGTCAAACTTTGGTCAAGGGAAAACGCGTATAAATCGGTGAAATCGTTTATTTAAAAAATCAAATTAAATTTCTTTTTCAAGTTCAATTAGTATAAAATTCAGGAAAAATATTCAGTTAGGCTTTCGCTTTTCCAAATCCGTATTGCCGGGCCTCACGCTTGACACCAGCCATCAGATTTTGTACAGCCACCTTGTCCACCTTCTTCGCCGCAAAAAGCCAGTTTGCCTTGAACTGCTGCTCGTCCTTAGCAGTTTTTTTTTTGGTCTTCTTTAGGTTCCGCTTGACAATAGCCCAGTATTTCTCAATTGGGCGGAGCTCTGGCGTGTTGGGAGGGTTCTTGTCCTTGGGAACCACCTGCACGTTGTTGGCGGCGTACCACTCCATGGCCTTTTTACCGTAATGGCAAGATGCCAAATCCGGCCAAAACAGTACGGAACAACCGTTTTCTTCAGGAAAGGCAGCAGACGTTTATTCAAACACTCTTTCACGTAAATTTCTTGGTTGACAGTCCCGGAAGCTATGAAAATGCTGCTTTTCAAGCCTCAGGTACAGATGGCTTGCCAAACCAGATATTTCTTTGCGAACTTTGACAGTTTTATGTGCTTGAAAATATCTGCTACCTTTCCCCTTCCTTTTGAGGTATAAAACTCCTGTCCCGGAAGTCGGCTTTGACGTAGGTTTCGTCGTCCATTACCACGCAGTCAAACTTCGTCAGCATCGTCGTGTACAGCCTCCGGGATCGCGCTTTGGCCGTCGTATTTTGTTTATCATCGCGATTTGGAGTCACTACCTTCTTGTAAGTTGATAGTCCGGCTCGTTTTTTGGCTCGATGCACGGTTGTAGACGATACACCCAGCTTATTTGCGGCATCTCGGAGAGAGAGGTTAGGGTTTCGCTTGAAACTACCGGCAACTCTCTTTGTCGTCTCAGCGGCTTCCGGTTTTCGATTTCCCCCCGATCCAGATTTCCTGGCTGTCGACAAACGTTCCCCAAACACTTTAATTAGATTTGTAACGGTTGATTTGGCAACTTTTAGCGATTTTGCCAGCTTTGCGTGCGAGTAGCTCGGATTTTCGCGATGCGCGAGCAAAATTTTGATACGCTGCTTTTCTTGCTTGGACGGCATTTTGATAACTGAAGAGTGAATTCCAAAATCAAAATAGGAGCAACATTCTACACACACACACACCTTTAAAATGAGGGGTGTTCAGGTTTTTTAAATGCAAAATTGAAAGAAATACGTCAAGTTTATATTGACCAAATTTTGACCGTATCACCCTTTATGTTACCAATCATCAACGAATTACCAAGCAACCGAAGAATTGATTAGCGAATCACTACGAGCCGACGTACTCATCCACCATCGATTATCAACGAATCGAATCTCTCATCAAATACCTTGATGATCGGTATTTGATGAGAGATTCGATTCGCGAAGCGAAGAATCGAACTAATTACAACCTACCCATTGTCAACAAACCGAATTCCTTCTTCATTCCAGCGAAGATACCATTTCCAAATTGTCAACAGAACGACGCAATCCAAATTTTTTACCAACCCTACGTTCTCCTCTACTACCGCCTACAAAAGAATTGAACTTTCTCGTCAACTACCGTACATGGATGAATCGACGTTCTCATCACAACTGATCATCAACGAACAGAATTCTTCATCAATTTCCGAATCTCTATGAGCAGACGTTCTCATCCATCCCCCATCATCAACGAACCGAATCTCTCATCAACTACCGATTACCGAGGAAACGACGTTCTCCTCCACTACCGATAAGAAAAGAATCGAACTTCTCATTAACTTCTGAACATCGATGAACCGACTTTCATCAATGAACCTAATTTCTCATCGACTACAAATCATCAACGAACAGAATTCCTCATCAATTACCGAATCTCTATGAGCCGACATACTCATCCACCACTGATTAATTTCTCATCGACTACAAATCATCAACGAACTGAATTCCTCATCAAGTACCGAATCTCTACGAGCCGACGTACTCATCCACCACTGATTATCAACGAACCGAGTCTCATCAAATACCGATCATCAAGCAAGCAAATAATCGAAGGACTTACAAACTACAATTTACCTACGAACCGAATTCCTTCTTCATCTCAACAAAGATACCAATTCTCGATTGTCTACAAATCGACAACATCCTGAATACCTACTACCATCAGATTCTGATCATATTTGAGAGATTTTTATATATCACACAAGTAGATTATAAATAGAACCGAATTAATTAATACTTGACACGAAAGAATTAAAAACTTGAGTTCTTATTTCAAAAAGTGTGGTGGGTTCTTACGGAGACCTCAGTCGACGAGAAACCCTCGATACAAATGGCGCCCGAGCAGGGACTAAGTTCCCACTCCAATTATGGTGCTCGGAGATTGCCAGAGATTAATAAAAAGCTGCTATGCATGAAGCGGTACACAGAAGAACTTCACTATCTAAGACATCCTACAAGAGTCCATCTCGTATGTAATGCCAAAACGAATATCACTTAAACTAGTGGAAAATTCAAGTCCATTTCTACAAATATTGGTTGTTTCAACTGAAGGTTACAAAATGGCTAAGTGCAGTGTGTATTAAGGCCCCCCTAATTGACCTCTTTGTCAATCGGCCTCTTCCCTCAATGTTGGCCTATCATATTTTTCGCATTGGCTATTGCTTTATTTTTCGGAAATCATACCTCACGCTTTGGATTCTGATGACTTTACTTGTGGTTGTTGTTATTGGTCTCGATATGTTGTAACATTTTATCGAAAATGTAATCGACAATACATTGATACTTGTTTACTATTTATAGAATTCAGAGTGTCATCTTTTTTTCCGCTTTCACAACCATCAACCATTGATTGAACGTTCATCTGAGACGTATGCCACTATAGTGCTAGGATCTATGGCCGACGAAACAAAACCCAATGTAGTAAAAACATGGAGGAAGAAAAAAAATCGAAATGAAACGAAAATATGTGATTTGAATTTTAATGGATATAATTTTTTTTTGGTGGCTCTGTTGAGATTTATTTTGTATCGGAACGTATAAGGCGTGATTGGGTTTATTTTCAAGGATTTAAATACATAAATATTTCCGAGAAACAGAATAAGTTTTGTAATTTTTTTATTAACAAGGAGTAAACATAGTGATTATCAGTGTATTGAAAATGGATTAACATTTTTAGATGAGGTTAGAAGGGGAGATTGAAATGCTACTGAAGGATAGGATGATGAGAGAAGAGGTATACATTTATTTGCTGTATGAAAATGTTCTGTGTGAACCGAAAGTGATGGAAAATCTAATCAGGAGCAGTGGGAGCATACACTGAATTAACTTTTCAGATGTGATGGTCTTCAAACGAAACTGGAATACAACCAAGAACCTTTTGCAAGCAAGACGGGCTCCCTGTATCAGGACTTGCTTTGTAGGATGAAGCACATATTCATCGTTGAGAAATTGGAAGGAGGATTGAGCCTGACAGAAGTTTGTCATCTTTGAAGAAGTGGAAGGCAGATCGAGCATGACCGATTTTGGTCACTCAAATAGATTTATGCAAGGTTGGAGTTCAAACGCATATGCGTTTACAGCAAAATATAGTTTCCTCCTACTAGGAATATTCGTGAGAAATTTACATATGTATACATGTTTGTATATAAAAGGATATTTCTCTTCAGCTACTTATATGTGAGTCCATATCCTTCGTTGCATGATTTCGATAGTGATGAGTGGGTTGTAAACTCTACATTATCTCTTGCCATTATGTGGTGTAAATGTAGTACGTACCCGCTTTTCTTTGAATGCGTACTACTCCTATAACTCTTTGCCGGAACATAGTGTCAACAGCAACAATTTTTATCATTGGTTCAATTCTGTAAAAATCTTTCCAAAATCATTTCGATGATAAGGATGATGATGATGGTGATGATGACAATGACGGTGATGATGACAATAGTGAAGAACAAATTCGAGTAGTAGATGTCCTGGTAAACCCATTGGTTGCCTTAATGTACGCAAAACATCACACGCACACACATACACATACTCAAGCATTCACCATACTCACTCTCCCTTCCATATGTAGTGGCTGAATTCACACATACTTGCATTTTTTTAAACCCCACTCCCAGAGTTTTTCACATAGGGCAAGTAGCTAGGTCCCCTATGTTGCAAGAATGGCTATGGCATTGGTGCACAATTGATGTTGCCGAGGCCATGTATCGTGCTGTCATCACTACAGGCAAAGTAATAGTTAAAGTTAATGCCAAACCATGCTGAGCTATCCATTCGTTGCATACTTTAGGAATGTATACGAGGAATGTATCGACAAGCCAAGAGGATAAACATTTTGTGGAAGACTGGGAATTTGTATGTTACATAGAAGTTAATCACTGAGATCTTTTATTTGTTCGAGCTAATTAGAGACTTGGACTAACTATCCCTGGAATAAAAGGTCTACCAATCTGGCTTTGCATTGTATACTGGTTAGGTTAGGTTAGGTGGCAGCCCGATGTATCAGGCTCACTTAGACTATTCAGTCCATTGTGATACCACATTGTCTCTCTTATCACTGAGTGCTGCCCGATTCCCTGTTAAGCTCAATGACAAGGGACCTCCTTTTTATAGCCGAGTCCGAACGGCGTTCCACATTACAATGAAACCACTTAGAGAAGCTTTGAAACCTTCATAAATGTCACCAGCATTACTGAGGTGGGATAATCCACCGCTGAAAAATTTTTTGGTGTTCGGTCGAAGCAGGAATCGAACCCACGACCTTGTGTATGCAAGGCGGGCATGCTAACCATTGCACCACGGCGGCTCTATACTGAAAACGATTGCAAACAAAAAATTACCGATTACTGGTTTTCCCTTTTCAGTGCTGCTAGAGATAACACCAAGGATATACAGTTTCTCTCCTGGGTGCTTCGGATCTACAGTACCTTGAGTGTTCAGGATCTACAGTTACCCGCTCAGATGTATTTTTATTAGCAGTTCCCTTACTGGGGTCTTCATAACTTTATTTCCCCTACTGAGTGCTTCAGATCTATATTTCCACAAATAATTCTTCTACAATTCAATCATTGAGTTGTTCGGATAAACAGTTTCCTTACCGAGTTCTTTCGATAGGCAGTTCGCCCCATTGAGTTATTTGGATAGAGAGTTCCGCCACCTACTGCTTAGGTTTTATTATACCCTACAGAGTTTTTGGAAGCTACTGAGTTTCTGGGCTCTACAGTTGTCCCATTGAGTGCTTAGGATAAACATATTCCACTCTCAATGTTTAGGATCTTCAGTTCTCCCACTGAGTTCTTTGGATGGGCAGTTCTCACATTGGGCCCTTTGTATTTACAGTTTCCCCACAGAGTTCTTTAAATCCACCATTCCGCTAATGAAGGCTTTCCATCATCATTTCCTCACTATGTACTTGGGATCACCATATCCTCCACAGAATTCTTTGATTTTATAGTTTAATAACAAGTATATACGGCCGTAAGTTCGGCCAAGCCGAATCTCATGTACCCTCCACCACTTCTACGAAAGACTGTCATCCACAATCGAATTACTAGGGTTGTGGTATCTTAAAACTTCTTAACATCGTTTTCTAAATTGTGAGTTAGTCCATACGTGGTATATATTAGACAAACAAGGTATGTATAGGTAAGTCTACAAATAATTACGACTCGATATGGACTTTTGCACGGTACGTAGAGAGCCAGAATTGAAATATGGGGGTCGCTTATATGTGTGCTATATGCAATTATGAACTTGATATGGACCAATTTGTGTGTGATTGGGGATCGATTCATCAGAGGGCTATATATAACTATAGACCGATATGGACCTAGTTAGGCATGGTTGTTAACGGTCATATACTAGCACAATGTACAAAATTTCAACTGACTCGGATGAAATTTGCTCCTCCAAGTGGCTCCAAAACCAAATCTCGGGATCGGTTTATATGGGGGCTATATATGATTATGGACTGATATGGACCACTTTTGGCATGGTTGTTAAGTATCATATACTACCACCACGTACCATATTTCAACCAGATCGGATGAATTTTGCTTCTCCGAAAGGCACCCAGGGTCAAATCTGGCGATCGGTTTATATGGGGGCTATATATAATTACGGACTGATATGAACCTGCATGGTTGTTGGATACCATATACTAACATCACGTACCGAATTTCAACCGAATCGAATGAATTTTGCTCATCCAAGGGATTCCGGAGGTCAAATCTGGGGATCGGTTTATATGGAGGCTATATAAAATTATGGACCGATTTCGACCAATTTTTGCATTGGTGTTTGGGGCCATATATTAACACCACGTACCAAATTTCAACTGAATCAGATGAATTTTTTATCTTCCAAGAGGCTCCGGAGGTCAAATCTGTAGATCGGTTTATATGGGGGCTATATATAATTATGGACCGATGTGGACCAATTTTTCCATGGTTGTTAGAGACCATATACTAACAACATGTACCAAATTTCAGCCGGATCGGATGAAATTTGCTTCTCTTAGAGGCTCCGCAAGCCAAATCGGGGGATCGGTTTATATGGGGGCTATATATAAAGGGTGATTTGTTAAGAGCTTGATAACTTTTTTTTAAAAAAAAACGCCTAAAATTTGCAAAATCTCATCGGTTCTTTATTTGAAACGTTAGATTGGTCCATGACATTTACTTTTTGAAGATAATTTCATTTAAATGTTGACCGCGGCTGCGTCTTAGGTGGTCCATTCGGAAAGTCCAATTTTGGGCAACTTTTTCGAGCATTTCGGCCGGAATAGCCCGAATTTCTTCGAAAATGTTGTCTTCCAAAGCTGGAATAGTTGCTGGCTTATTTCTGTAGACTTTAGACTTGACGTAGCCCCACAAAAAATAATCTAAAGGCGTCAAATCGCATGATCTTGGTGGCCAACTTACCGGTCCATTTCTTGAGATGAATTGTTCTCCGAAGTTTTCCCTCAAAATGGCCATAGAATCGCGAGCTGTGTGGCATGTAGCGCCATCTTGTTGAAACCACATGTCAACCAAGTTCAGTTCTTCCATTTTTGGCAACAAAAAGTTTGTTAGCATCGAACGATAGCGATCGCCATTCACCGTAACGTTGCGTCCAACAGCATCTTTGAAAAAATACGGTCCAATGATTCCACCAGCGTACAAACCACACCAAACAGTGCATTTTTCGGGATGCATGGGCAGTTCTTGAACGGCTTCTGGTTGCTCTTCACTCCAAATGCGGCAATTTTGCATATTTACGTAGCCATTCAACCAGAAATGAGCCTCATCGCTGAACAAAATTTGTCGATAAAAAAGCGGATTTTCTGCCAACTTTTCTAGGTAATAAAATTCAATGATTTGCAAGCGTTGCTCGTTAGTAAGTCTATTCATGATGAAATGTCAAAGCATACTGAGCATCTTTCTCTTTGACACCATGTCTGAAATCCCACGTGATCTGTCAAATACTAATGCATGAAAATCCTAACCTCAAAAGAATCACCCTTTAATTATGGACCGATGGGGACCAATTTTGTTAGAGACCATATACTAAAACCATGTGCAAAATTTCAGCCGGATCTGATGAAATTTGCTTCTCTTAGAGGATCGGCAAGCCAAATTTTAGGGTCCGTTTATATGGGGGCTATACGTAAAAATACACCGATATGGCCCATTTGCATCCGACCTACATCAATAACAACTACTTGTGCCAAGTTTCAAGTCGAAAGCTTGTTTCGTTCGGAAGTTAGCGTGATTTCAACAGACGGACATGGTCAGATCGACTCAGAATTTCACCACGACCCAGAATATATACTTTATGGAGTCTTAGAGCAATATTTATGGAGTCTTAGATCACCCTCCTATGGTGGAGGGTATAATTACTTACTTTCTTTATATTAGACAAACAAGGTATATATAGGTACGTCTACAAATAATTACGAATTGATATGGACTTTTGCACGGTACGTAGAGAGCCAGAAATGAAATGTGGGGGTCGCTTATATGTGTGCTATATGCAATTATGAACTTGATATGGACCAATTTGTGTGTGATTGGGGATCGATTTATCAGAGGGCTATATATAACTATAGACCGATATGGACCTAGTTAGGCATGGTTGTTAACGGTCATATACTAGCACAATGTACCAAATTTCAACTGACTCAGATGAAATTTGCTCCTCCAAGTGGCTCCAAAACCAAATCTCGGGATCGGTTTATATGGGGGCTATATATGATTATGGACTGATACGGACCATTTTTGGCATGGTTGTTAAGTATCGTATACTTAACACCACGTACCATATTTCAACCAGAGTGGATGAATTTTGCTTCTCCGAAAGACACCCAAGGTCAAATCTGTGGATCGGTTTATATGGGGGCTATATATAATTATGGACCGATGTGGACCAATTTTTCCATGGTTGTTAGAGACCATATACTAACAACATGTACCAAATTTCAGCCGGATCGGATGACATTTGCTTCTCTTAGAGGCTCCGCAAGCCAAATCGGGGGGTCGGTTTATATGGGGGCTATATATAATTATGGGCCGATGTTGGCCAATTTTTGCATGGTTGTTACAGACCATATACCAACACCATGTACCAAATTTCAGTCGGATCGGATGAAATTTGCTTCTCTTAGAGGCTCCGCAAGCCAAATCGGGGGATCGGTTTATATGGGGGCTATATATAATTATGGACCGATGGGGACCAATTTTTGCATGGTTGTTAGAGACCATATACTAAAACCATGTGCAAAATTTCAGCCGGATCTGATGAAATTTGCTTCTCTTAGCGGATCGGCAAGCCAAATTTTAGGGTCCGTTTATATGGGGGCTATACGTAAAAATACACCGATATGGCCCATTTGCATCCGACCTACATCAATAACAACTACTTGTGCCAAGTTTCAAGTCGAAAGCTTGTTTCGTTCGGAAGTTAGCGTGATTTCAACAGACGGACATGGTCAGATCGACTCAGAATTTCACCACGACCCAGAATATATACTTTATGGAGTCTTAGAGCAATATTTATGGAGTCTTAGAGCACCCTCCTATGGTGGAGGGTATAATTACTTACTTTCTTATATCTACAATGGCCTCATTGAGTTCCTCGTATCTACAGTTTTCCCATTGACTTCATCGGATCTACAGTTTTCTCACTGAGTGTTTCGAATCTGCAGTTCCGCCATTGAAATCTTTGGGGTGTTTCGTATCAACAGATCCTTCTCTATGTTCTTCGATTGTACTATTCTACTATTGAGTTTTTGGAAACTATAGTTTAGCTACTAAGTTTCTCTATTCTACAGTTGCCCCACTGAGTTCTGAGTGCTTTGGATCCTAAGTTGCCACTCTGAAAGGTTAGAATCTCCAGTAACCCCATCTGATTTTCTGTTCCCCCACTGAGTTCTTCGAAATCGCAGTTCTCAAGAAAATCCTTCTACAGTTCGATCATTGCGTTAATCGGGTGTACATTTATTCGGAGTTCTTTGGATCTAGATTTCACCTATTGCGTTCCTTGGCTAAGCGCTTCCCCTAATGAGTGTTACGGATAAACGGGCCCACACTGTGTTCTTTAAATTTATTGTTACCAACAGAGTTCGTGGTCTGTAGTTGCCTCACTAAGTGAGGATCTGGTGCTATACAGTTCCGACTTTGAGTCTTTTTGATCTACGCTTCCCCCATTTAGTTCTTTGTATAGACAGTTCTCACATTGGGTTGCTAGTATTTACAGTTTCCTCGCAGAGTTCTATGGATCTACAGTTTCGCTAGTGATGGCTTTCCATCAACATTCCCTCACTTAGTGCTTGGGTCAATATATCTCCTATGGGGTTTTAGAATATTTAGTTTACTTACTTAGTTCCTCGGTTCAACAGTTGCCCCACTGAGTTCTTGAGTGCTGGATCGACAGTTTCCACTCTGAAAGGTTAGAATCTCCAGTAACCCCATCTGATTTTCTGTTCCGCCACTGAGTTCTTCGAAATGGCAGTTCTCAAGAAAATCCTTCTACAGTTCGATCATCGCGTTAATCGGGTGTACATTTCTTTCTGAGTTCTTTGGATCTAGATTTCACCTATTGCGTTCCTTGGCTAAGCGCTTCCCCTAATGATTGTTACGGATCAACGGGCGCACACTGTGTTCTTTAAATTTATTGTTCCCAACAGAGTTTGTGGATGGTTTATCTACTGAGATTCGAAGGTCTGTAGTTGCCTCACTGAGTGAGGATCTGGTGCTATACAGTTCCGACTTTGAGTCTTTTGGATCAAAGCTTCCCCCATTTAGTTCTTTGTATAGACAGTTCTCACATTGGGTTGCTAGTATTTACAGTTTCCTCGCTGAGTTCTTTGGATCTACAGTTTCGCTAGTGATGGTTTTCCAACAACATTTCCTCACTTAGTGCTTGGGTCAATATATCCCCTAGTGGGTTTTAGAATCTTTAGATTACTTACTTAGTTCCTCGGTTCTATAGTTGACCCACAGAGTTCCTGAGTCCTTTGGATCCAAAGTTTCCACTTTGAAAGGTTAGAATCTCTAGTAAACCCATCAAATTTCTGCAGATTTACCATTCCCCTGAGTTCTTCGAAATTGTAGTTCCCAGGTAAATCCTTCTACAATTCGATCATTGCGTTATTCGGATGTAAAGTTTTCTTACTGAGTTCTTCGGATCTAGAATCCACCAATTGAGTTCTTTGGGGTCAACAAGTCCCCCTTTATGTTCTTTGAATTTACTGTTCTCCTACAGAGTTCTTGCCGTCTGGGGTCTATAGTTGTCCCACTGAGTGTTTTGGATCCACAATTCTCCCATAGAGTTCCTCGGATCTTCAGTTTACCCACTGTTTACTGTTCCCTCCTCAGAGGTCTTTGGATATAACATTCCCCACACAGAGTGTTTCAGATCTAAAGTTCCACAATTAAATTATTATTCTACTGTCCGGTCATTGAGTTGTCGGTTGTGCAATCCCCTCACTGAGTTCTTCGGATCTACAGTTTTCCCTCTTAATTTCTTAGGATAGGGAGTTCCCTCATCGAGTGCTTCGGATCAACAGATCCTTCTCTGTGCTCTTTGATTTTACTGTTCTCTACAGAGTTCTTGCATTCTATAGCTAACCTAATTAGTTTCTTGGATCTACAGTTGCCCTACTAAGTTCCTCGCATTTAAATTTTCTCCAGTAGCTTCTCGGATCTTCAGATTTTCTACTGAGTACCTCGGGTCTACAGTTTCCTTATTGAGTTCTTTGGATGGACACTTTCAACGGTGGATTCTTTAAATTTGCAGTTTCCCCACGGAGTTCTTTGGATCTACAGATTCCCTAATGAAGACTTTCCATGAACATTTCCTCGCTGAGTTCTCGAATCGACAGATCCCTCACTGAGTTCATTCCATTGATTCATTCTCCACAGAGATCTTTGGATCTAAGCTTTCCATACTTGAGTTTACTGTTGCATCACAGAGTTTCTCGGATCTACAATTTTCCTACTGAACACTTTGGGTCTACGGGTCCCACTCTGAATGATTTATATCTACAGTTCCTCCCCCGAGGCTTTCTATATATATCCCCGCTGAGTTATAGTAAACATTTGTTTTCCTTGAGATCAGAAGATCCACAAGTAAAATTGTCTACAGCTCAATCATTACACCCCTGTTTATTTGAAAGTACTGTGTCTGCTTAACTGATTTATTTGAAAGTACTCTTTCCTTGCCGAGTTCTTTGGATCTTCAGTTTCCCTAATGAGTTATTTTAGAGTTTTCCTGATGAAATACTTGGGTTTAAAGTTTTCCTATTTCGGATATACAACTCACACTCTGAGTATTTAGGAACTACAGTTCGTCCCTCAGAGGTTTGCTGATATGCCGTTCTCCCACTGAGTTCTTCGAAACACCACTATTGAAGTTGTGGAACTTCAATAGCTTGGATATTCAGTTTTCCCATTGAGTGCTTCGAATCTACAGTTCTCCCCAATGAGTTCTTTGTATAGGCAGTTCCCACAGTGGATTCTTTAAATTTACAGTTTCCCCACGGAGTTCTTTGGATCTACAGATTCCCTAATGAAGACTTTCCATGAACATTTCCTCATTTAGTTCTCAGATCCCTTACTGAGTACTTTCCATTGATGCATTTTCAACAGAGATCGAGGCCTCCATACTTGAGTTTACCGTTAGGTTAGGTTAGGTTATGTGACAGCCCGATGTATCAGGCTCGCTTAGACTATTCAGTCCATTGTGATCCACAGTGGTGAACTTCTCTCTTATCACTGAGTGCTGCCCGATTCCATGTTAAGCTCAATGACAAGGGACCTCCTTTTTATAGCCGAGCCCGAACAGCGTTCCACATTCCAGTGAAACCACTTAGAGAAGCTTTGAAACCCTCAGAAATATCACCAGCATTACTGAGGTGTGATAATCCACCGCTGAAAAACTTTGTGGTGTTCGGTCGTAGCAGGAATCGAACCCACGACATTGTGTATGCAAGGCGGGCATGCTAACCATTGCACCACGGTGGCTGAGACTACTGTTGCATCACAGAGATTCTCGGATCTACAATTTTCCCACTGAACACTTTGGGTCTACAGGTTCCACTCTGAATGATTTATATCTACAGTTCTTCCTCCGAGGCTTTCGGATATACCGCAGCCCCGCTGAGTTATTGTAAACACTTTTTTTTGCCACCGAGTGCTTTTAGATCAAAAGATCCACAAGTAAATTTGTCTACGCTACATCATTGCACCACTGATTACTGTTCCCTTACTGAGTTCTTTGGATATTCAGTTTCCCTAATGAGTTCTTCTACAGTTACCCTTTGGAGTTCCTTGGGTTTGAAGTTTCAATATTTTGGATATACAATTCACACTCTGAGTGTTTAGGAACTACTGGTCATGCCTCCGATGTCTGCGGATATGTCGTTCCCCCACTGAGTTCTTCGAAACTGCATTTCCACTACTGAAGTTTCACAAGTAAATGCTTCAATAGTTCCATCATTTAATTTTTCTGATCTACAGTTCTCTTATTGAGGATCTACAGTTCTCTTACTAAGGATCTACAATTCTTCAACAAAGTTCCTTGGATCTACAATTCCCCTAACTAAGTTCTTGAAATCTACCCACTGACTTCTTCGGATCTTCACCTCCACTGAGTTCCTACAATTTTCAGTTCCCCAACTGAATGCTGTCGATCAACATTTCGTTACTGAATTCTTGGGATCGAAAGTTCTCCCACTGTTCAGATCTACGTTACCCCAACGAGTTTGTAGGATCTGTAGTTTCCTCACCCCAGAGATTTTCAAATCTACAGTTTCTCCACAGAAACCTTCGTATCTTCATTTCTCCGACTGAGATCTTCCCATCTGGATTTATTCCACTTAGGATCTACAATTCTTCAATAAAGTTCCTTGGGTGTACAATTCCCCCTCCGAATTCCTCGGATGTACAGTTCCTGACATCTACAGTTGTGCCACTGATCTTCAACTCCACTGAGGTACTTGAATTTACAGTTCTGGTACTAAGTGTTTCGTTCAACATTTCGTCACAGAGTTCTTGGGAGCTACAGTTCCGCCCACTGAGTTCATTAGAACTACAGTGCTTAGATCTTCCGAGTTATTTAGATCTACGTTACCCCAACGAGTTCTTAGGATCTGCAGTCCCCTAACTGCAGAGCTTTTTAAATCTGCAGTTTCCCCACAGAGTTCTTTGCATCTTCACTTCTCCAACTGAATTCTCCCCCAATGAGTTCGTAGGATCTGCAGTCCCCTCTCTCCAGAGATCTTCAACTCTACAATTTCCTCACAAAGTTCATCGTATCTTCATTTTTTCGACTGAGTTCTTCCCATCTAGATTTACTAGACTCAGTTCTTCGTATCTACAGTTCTGTATATGTGGATTAGGTTAGAAAGAAGTTTGAAAGAGTTGTTACAGAACCCGTAATTATTACCGAGACGAAGCTACCACTGACCCCTGGTAATTACGCTACTGCTAATGAACCTAAGACGGGTATCACAACGAATCAGAAGCCAATCAACTTCCCACTGTGCTCATCAATTTTCCTTTATCTATCCATCTACGAATTCCGATCATCAAGGAACAAAATTCCCATTAATTACGGATACCATACCGGTTTCCATTCGAAGTCCTGTCAATGTCAATACCTTATTTCCCTAATTAACCACATGCAAGGAATTCAACAGTTTCCATTGGTGTATGACCAGAATTCCAATCAACAAGGAACAATAGTTCTTATCATCTCCCCATCTTCAAAATTTCAAAATTTTCCGAATTCAAAATTTTCCGACAGTATATGGCTCGAATCACAGCACATCCAATCACCTGCATTCATTGCATTTCCAGTGTTTAGGCTCTACACTCGTATTGCATAATGTTCCATATGAGGCTACTGGAAGGGATACAAAGAATGAAAGCTCCACCAAAACAATTCAACAGAAAGCCGTAATGTTGCTACCAGAACCAAAAGATAAATTTTAAGCCACAAATAAACAATGCGAGTAGTAAATTAATGAATAAATGAAAGTTAAAACTCAAATATGCTTCACCACTTGGTGAAAAGTACAAAAGTGAGAGGGAGAGAGGGAGAGAGAAGATATTCCTCGATACCACAAACCTTGACATGATGACAAACTCTTCAGCCATAATACCAACTCACAGGGTCTCCTTATGGTTTACTGGGCTTGATATTGAGATTTCCATGGCACAACCTATAGTGCACAAATATATAGATGGGGTAAGAGGGGACGGATTTGAATTCTTCAGGAATCCCTAGTGGTCATCACAGCATGGAATGTCATGTGGGGAGTATTTTGTTGCCAATGACATTTTGTATGCGTAATAAATTTTTCCTCAGGATCATTTAACTGAAAGGATATCTGAGATTCATTGAAAAGATCAATATGGGTGAGGGTATGAGAATAATTCCAAGTGGGGTTTTATTAAATGAATGACAACCAAATAAGCAATCTTAAATATCGAAAATCATACAAAGTCTGTTTGAAAATCATACCAAAAACGGAACCATTGGTAAGAACTTTGAAAGCGTCACAAATCACTATCTTAGAGAGAAAGTAAGGCGTTGCCTAAAAAGTCATTTGGTTTCCGTCCTTAAGGAAAGTGAACCGATAAATACTTAGCATATAAAAAACATTGTAACGAGCCAATTGGTCTTACATATTGTCCTTTTTGATTTAATTTAATTTCCCCCATTTTCCGCATTGCTACCATTACTTGGATAAAGTACGAGTGATACTGAAGAGAAGTTACTTCCACCACTCAACGTTAATGACTTATACGTTGAGAATTCCCATTTGGTTGCGGTCGCTAACGACTTAAGAATGCCGGTTTGTGGGGACGAATCAACCGAAGCTTGACGAGTAGTAAAACAAATGGCACCGACCGCTGCCGAACTTCCGATAGCAGCACCCGATTCGTTCGCATCCCGATTATACCTAAGGCGATTCGTTCGCATCCTACCTTTGTAGTTAACCACTCCCTCACCACCATCGAAACTTCACCAGCCGCCGCCGCCTCTGCAGCCCACTCATTGCTCTCATCCACATTTGTATTGTAAATATAATAAGAATTGCAAATAAAAAGCCTGCAAACAAATAAAGTAGTGTGTTATTATTTAAGGTTTGTGGAACCTTAACAGGTAATCCTAGGCCATTGGCCTACCTCAGCCCAGGAAGAATACCACTTTACAACATATGTTTAATACTTGCGAAAGGGACTATTTTTCCCATTGAGACTCCTTTTAAATTCAGTATAAAATCAATCCCCGTACATGCTCTTATATTTCAGCGGACGGCAAAGGCATAGATGGATATATTTATTGCGATAAAATTCTGAGTGGATCGTTATATTTAAAGCAGAGTTTTACCTCAAAATAAAAAAAAATAAAAAGAAGTTTAATGTTTATTATAAATTAAAGCTCATAATTAAATTTAATAATTCCCATTAAATTTCTTCTCTTTCTACGATCAATCAAGCATTGATTTCATTTAACCAAAAACTACTAATTGACAATGGCCAAAGTGTAATTGGAGAGTTCATTAAAATGTTTTCACTTGGAGGATTTAAATGATATCGTAATTTTATTATTTGTTGGCAAGCCAATAGAACTAAGTTGACATGGAGTAAAAAGTGGCTAATAGGCATCATAACAGAACTATATGGAAAAGTTTGCGAATATATTTGTCAAGATTGTCACTTGAGCCAAAACTAGTCTCCCAAACATAGAAGAAAATTTTACCAAATAAAAAATCTTATTTGGCACCTTTTGATAAAATTGTTATAGTTTTATGAAAAAAACAAGTATATACGGCCGTAAGTTCGGCCAGGCCGAATCATATGTACCCTCCACCATGGATTGCGTAGGAACTTCTACTAAAGGCTGTCATCCACAATCGAATTACTTGGGTTGCGATAACACTTGCCGATGGCAAGGTATCGTAAAACTTTTTAACACTGTCTTCTAAATTGTAAGTTAGCCCATACGGGGTATATATTAAACAAAAAAAGGCTGGTTAAATACGTATATAATCTAGTTTGACAAAATTTTCTATAGAAATAAAATTTTGACAAAATTTTCTATAGAAATGAAACCTTGACAAAATTTTCTATAGAAATAAAATTTTGACAAAATTTTCTATAGAAATAAAAATTTGACATAATTTTCTATAGAAATAAAAACTTTTCTATAGAAATAAAATGTTGACAAAATTTTCTATGGAAGTAAAATGTTGACAAAATTTTCTATAGCAATACAATTTTGACAAAAATTTCTATAGAAATAATATGTTGACAAAATTTTGTATAGAAATGAAATTTTGACAAAATTTTGTATAGAAATGAAATTTTGACAAAATTTTCTACAGAAATAAATTTTTTACAAAATTTTCTATAAAAATAAAATTTTGACAAACATTTCTATAGAAATAAACTTTTGACAAAACTTTCTATAGAAATGAAATTTTAACAAAACTTTCTATAGTAATAAAATTTGACAAAATTTTCTATGGAAATAAAGTTTTGGTAGATTACAAAATTTTCTATAGAAATAAAATTTTGACAAAATTTTCTATGGAAATAAAATTTTGACAAACATTTGTATAGAAATAAACTTTTGACAAAACTTTCTATAGAAATGAAATTTTGACAAAACTTTCTATAGTAATAAAATTTGACAAAATTTTCTATGGAAATAAAGTTTTGGTAGATTATTTTTGGCGATATGGACCAATTTTTGTGTAATAAGTCATCGGCTATATATAACTAAAGACCGATATGGACCAATTTTTACATGGCTGTTAGAGGCCATATATTGACAAAATGTACCAAATTTCAACCGTATCGGATGACTTTTGCTCCTCCAAGAGGTTCCGGACGTCAAATCTGGGGACGGTTTATATGGGAACTATATATAATTATGGACCGATATGGACCAATTTTTGCATGGTTGTTAGAGACCATATACTAACACCATGTACCAAATTTCAACTGGATCGGATGAATTTTGCTCTTCCAAGAGGCTCCGGACCGATATGGACCAATTTTTGCATGGTTATTAGAGGCCGTAAACTAACATCAGGTACCAAATTTCAACCGGATCGGATGAATTTTGCCCCTCCAAGAGGCTCCGGAGGTCAAATCTGGGGATCGGTTTATATGGGGGCTATATATAATTATGGACCGATATGGACCAATTTTTGCATGGTTGTTAAAAACCGTATACTAAGACCACGTAGTAAATTTCAACCGGATCGGATGAATTTTGCTCCTCCAAGAGGCTCCGGTGGTCAAATCTGGGGATCGGTTTATATGGGAGCTATATATAATTATAGACCGATATGGACCAATTTCTGCATGGTTGTTAGAGGCCGTATACTAACATCAGGTACCAAATTTCAACCGGATCGGATGAATTTTGCCCCTCCAAAAGTCTCCGGAGGTCAAATCTGGGGATCGGTTTATATGGGGGCTATATATAATTATGGACCGATATGGACCAATTTTTGCATGGTTGTTAGAGACCATATACTAACATCAGGTACCAAATTTCAATCGGATCGGATCGGATGAATTTTGCCCCTCCAAGAGGCTCCGGAGGTCAAACCTGGGGATCGGTTTATATAGGGGCTATATATAATTATGGACCGATATGGACCAATTTTTGCATGGTTGTTAGAGACCGTATACTAAGACCACGTACCAAATTTCAAACGGATCGGATGAATTTTGCTGCTCCGGGAGGCTCCCCAAGCCAAATTTGGGGTCGGTTTATATTGGGGCTATATACAGTTATAAACACGATTCTACCAAAAATGGCAGATTTTTTACTGTTTGGTAGATTGGTAGAATTCTTGATGCTTTGGCAGATTTTGCAAAATATTCCTCTCCAACTAAGAGATGCTTCATAAATTTCCACTGGAAATAAAATTTTCTACAGAAATTAAATTCTGAAAAAAAATCTATAGAATACAATTTTCTATAGAAATAAATATTTAACAAAATTTCCTATAGAAATTGCGTTCTGACAAAATTTTCCAAAGAAATAAAATTTTGACAAAATTTTCTAAAGAAATAAAATTTTGACAAAATTTTCTATAGAAATAAAATTTTGACAAAATTTTCTCTAGAAATAAAATGTTGACAAAATTTTCTCTAGAAATATAAAATTTTAACAAAATTTATTATGGCAATAAAATTATGGTAGATTATTTTTGGATCGAGTAGCAATCATGATTATGAACCTAAAAGGGCCAATTTTCCTGTGATTGGGGATTGGTTTATCTCGGGGCTATATATAACTATAGATTGATACGGACCAATCTTGGCATGGTTGTTATCGGTCATTATAGACCGATGTGGACCAATTTTTCCTTGGTTGTTAGAGACCATATACTAACAGCATGTACCAAATTTCAGCCGGATCGTATGAAATTTTCTTCTCCAAGAGGCTCCGCACTCCAAATCTGGGGTCCGTTTATATGGGGGCTATATGAAAAAATGTGGACTATATACTAACACCATGTACAAAATTTCAGGCGGATCGGATAAAATTTGCTTCTCTTAGAGACTCCGCAAGCTAAGTCTGGGGATCGGTTTATATGGGGGCTATATATAATTATTTTTTTCTCAGTAGTTAGAGACCATATACTAACACCATGTACCAAATTTCAGCCGGATCGGATTCGATTTGCTTCTCTTTGAGGCTCCGCAAGCCAAATCTGGGGATCCGTTTATATGGGGGCCCATTTACAATACCATCCAACCTACATCAATAACAACTACTCGTGCCAAGTTTCAAGTCGATAGCTTTTTTCGTTCGGAAGTTAGCGTGATTTCAACAGACGGACGGACGGATGGACATGGCTAGATCGACTCAGAATTTCACCACGACCCCAAATATATATACCTTATTTATTATTTATTTATATTTCGATGTGTTACAAAAGGAATGACAAAGTAAATATACCCTATGGTGGAGGGTTTCAAAAGAGAATTCAAAGTTTTAAAGATGTTGGCTTAATATTGGCTTTATAGAAAATTTATTCAAAATTTTATTTTTATTGAAAAAATGGCAAAATTTGATTTCCATAGAAATTTTTCTTTACTTTAAAAAATGTCAAAATTTTATTTCTATAGAAGGTTTTATCAAAAATTTATTTGTGTAGAAGATTTTGTCACAATTTTATTCCAATAGAAAATTTTGTGAAAATTTTGTTCCTAGAGAAAATTTTGTCACAATTTAATTTCTATAGAAAATTTTGCTAAGATTTGTTTCCTATAGAAAATTTTGTCAAAATTTTATTATTGTTGTTTTTGATCTCAGCTTAAAACCATGCATTGACTAAACTACAAGTGTAGCTTAGCCAACAGAGGAAAAGTATGCTTATCAAATTTATTCGGGCAAAGCCCTATAGACTGCAAGATGGTTGGATGGACGCACGTTTCGGAATTACCATATTCCTCATCAGCATCCTCCACTTTCAGCAAAACTATCAACCAATTATGAGAATCAACCAATTAAAGAATAAATTCGGGTAATTCACTCAACCCAAAGTGAACTACACTTGAACCTTCCGAAAAAAGGTTTGATATTCGGCTAATGCCTAAACAAATTTGCAAGCATATCTCTTTTCCTTTGCCAAACTCAAGTCATCGATTTGAATGTAGTTTGGCTGGGTTTATTTTTGAGCGTGCTTCCTCTATCTTCAATCGTTTTGTTTGTTGTTGTTGGTTTCTTTTCAATCATTATTGTTGTTTTTGATCTCAGCTTAAAACCATGCATTGACTAAACTACAAGTGTAGCTTAACCAAGAAGATTTTGTCAAAATTTTATTTCTATAGAAAATTTTGTCAAAACTTTATTGCTATAGAAAATTTTGTCAAAATTTTATTCCTCTAGATGTCAAAACTTTATTTCCATGGAAAATTTTTTCAAAACTTTATTCCTATAAAAATTTTTTTCAAAATTTTATTCCTATTGAAAATTTTGTGAAAAATTTATTTCTATAGAAAATATTGTCAAAATTTTATTCCTAGAAAATGTTATCAAAATTTTATTCCTAGAAAATTTTGTCAAAATTTTATTTCTATAGAAAATTTTGTCCAAATTTTATTTTTATAGAAAATTTTGTCAAAATGTTATTCCTATCGAAAATTTTGGCAAAATTGTTTTCCTATAGAAAATTTTGGCAAATTTTTTTCCTATAGAAAATTTTGTAAATATTTTATTTCAATAGAAAATTTTTTTCTGTAGAGAATTTTGTCAAAATATAGAAAAATAGAGAATATACTACAATTTTATTTTTACATTTTTTTTTCTCAAAATTTTATTCCTAGAAAATTTTTCCAAATTTTATTCCTATAGAAAATTTTCTCAAAAATTTATTCCTATAGTAAATTTTGTCAACATTTTTTTCCTATAGAAAATTTTCTCAAAATTTTATTCCTATAGAAAATTTTGTCAAAATTTTATTCCTATAGAAAATTTGTCAAAATTTTATTCCTAGAAAATGTTGTCTTGTAAATATTTTATTTCAATAGAAATTTTTTTTTCTGTAGAGAATTTTGTCAAAATATAGAAAAATAGAGAATATACTACAATTTTATTTTTACATTTTTTTCTCAAAATTTTATTCCTAGAAAATTTTGTCAAAATTTTATTCCTATAGAAAATTTTCTCAAATATTTATTCCTATAGAAAATTTTGTCAACATTTTTTTCCTATAGAAAATTTTCTCAAAATTTTATTCCTATAGAAAATTTTGTCAAGATTTTATTCCTATAGAAAATTTTGCCAATTTTTTTTCCTATCGAAAATTTTGTCAAAAATTTATTTCTTTAGAAAATATTGTCAAAATTTTATTCCTAGAAAATGTTGTCAAAATTTTATTCCTAGAAAACATTGTCAAAATTTTATTCCTAGAAAATTTTGTCTTGTAAATATTTCATTTCAATATAAAACTATTTTGTGTAGAATAGAAAATATGCCACAATTTTATTTTACAAGTTTTTTTCTCAAAATTTTATTCCTATAGAAAATTTTGTCAAAATTGAATGAAGTAAATACCTCTTAGGTGAAGAGGAATATTTTGGAAAGTCTGCAACAGACAGATGAACAGACGGTCTATGTGTCGTTCGGTTTATTGAAATTTAGCTTCCACAAAAAAATTCCCCTTATCAGTAAATAAACGAAAGTATTGAAAACGAAAAAAAATCTCCATTTATCACTTATATCTTTTATCATTTCATCTAACCTTAAATGCCAATCAATATTTCAATAAATTATCCAACTAATGATAATGAACCATTTATGCTTCCCTTAGGCTCAATTGATGTTTATAAATTTACCATGGTTGATTTGTTTCCATTACTGTGGTCTATTGCAGTATAGGGCTCGACTTGATGGCAATTTGTAGAAATAGATATACGAGTTTATTTTTGCGGTTTTCACGCACAATTTTAAAATATTTGTATCAAGGTCGTTTGTGGGTTGATGATGGGCCTTGACAGGATATGAGAACAGGATTTCCAGCACCACCACCACCACTACCACTGGTCAAATCACAAAATTACAATATTGAATATGAAATGCAAAAACTAACCAAATTGTCCATGTTTTAGTTTACGAAAATCATACTTTCTACTCTATGGGAATAATCGAAATATCATGGTTGGCTATGGGCATACTTAAATTATAATTGAATTTTTTCCAGCCCAGCTTAATTGTTTTATTTAGTCCTAGTTTCCCAATAAATCAACGAATGCCAAATTTTTCAATAGAGAAATTGAGCACATGTAAGCAATTCAATGCAAATTTGGATAATCCAAAAATAAATTGATATACAAGCTTTGGCTAAGATTTACCACAATACTGTGCACTGATAGAAAAAGCTTCGGGAAATTTCTCATTAAAATTGTGGCAATGAAATAATTTGAAAAAAATTAATATATGATTTTTCGAAATATTTCATACTCTTAATGAACATTTTCTCAGTGAAAAGTTTTGGTCAATGAAAAATTTTCTTTCTATGTATGAAGGACAAAGATGTTTGGAAAGTGGATAATCAAAAAGATTTTTTAATATGAAATAAATTAAATAGAAAGAATGGCAGAAAGGAATGAAAAGCAGTAGAATTACTGAGAGGGATAATCCACTGCTGAAAAGCTTTTTGGTGTTTCCCCGAAACTGGAATTGAACCCATGACCCTTTATACTCAAGGGGACATGATAATGACCGCATCTATTTCTTTTCAATTCTATTGTTAAATAAAATAATATTAAATTAAAGAATCTGTTTAGATTTTATCAAATTGGCACGAATTATGGTCATGGTTGCCACAGTTGGTAGAATTCTAGAAAAAATAGTAGATTTTTTACTGTTTTGTAAATTGGTAGGATTTTTGATGTTTTAGGGGATTTTGCAAATTATTTCCCTCCAACTAAGAGGCACTTCACAAATCTTCTATAGAAATAAAATTTTGAGAAAACTTTCTATAGAAATAAAATTTTGAGAAAATTTTCCATAGAAATAAAATGTTGACAAAATTTCCTAAAGAAATAAAATTTTGACAAAATTTTGTATAAAAATAAAACGTATACAAAATCTTCTATAGAAATAAAATTTTGACATAATTTTCTGTAAAAATAAAATTTTGACATAATTTTCTGTAAAAACAAAATTTTGACAAAATTTTCTATAGACACAAAATTTTAAGAAAATATTCTATAGACATAAAATTTTGACAAAATTTTCAACAGAAATAAATTTTGACAAAATTTTCTATAGAAGTAAAATATTGACAAATTTTCTATTAGAAATAAAATTTTGATAAAAATTTCTATAGAAATAAAATTTTGACAAAATTTTTTATAGAAATAAAATTTTCTATAGAAATAAAATTTTGACAAACTTTTCTATAGAAATAAAATTTTGACAAAATTTTCCATAAAAAATTTTTTTGACAAAATTTTCTATAGAAATAAAATTTTGACAAAATTTTCTATAGAAATAAAATTTTGACAAAATTTTCTATAGAAATAAAATTTTGACAAAATTTGCTATAGAAATAAAATTTTGACAAAATTTCCTATTAGAAATAAAATTTTGAGAAAATTTTCTATAGAAATAAAATGTTGACAAAATTTTCCACAAAAAAAATTTTTGATAAAATTTTCTATAGAAATAAAATCTTGAGAAAATTTTCTATAGAAATAAAATTTTGATAAAAATTTCTATAGAAATAAAATTTTGACATAATTTTCTGTAAAAACAAAATTTTGACAAAATTTTGTGTATAAATAAAATTTGGACAAAATTTTGTGTATAAATAAAATTTGGACAAAATTTTTTATAGACACAAACTTTTGAAAAATTTCACAAAATTTTGTATAAAAATAAAATTTAGACAAAATCTTCTATAGAAATAAAGCTTTGACATAATTTTCTTTAAAAATAAAATGTTGGCATAATTTTCTGTAAAAACAAAATTTTTACAAAATTTTCTATATAAATAAAATTTTTACAATATTCTCTATATATAAAATTTTGACAAAATTTTCTATAGACACAAAAATTTGAGAAAATTTTCTATTGACATAAAATTTTGACATAATTTTCAACAGAAATAAATTTTGGCAAAATTTTCTATAGATATAAAATTTTGACAAATTTTCTATTAGAAATAAAATTTTGAAAATTTTTTTATAAAAATAACATTTTGATAAAATTTACTATAGAAATAAAATTATGACAAATTTTCTATTAGAAATAAAATTTTGAGAAAATTTTTTTATAGAAATAAAATTTTGATAAAATGTTTTATAGAAATAAAATTTTGACAAATTTTCTATTAGAAATAAAATTTTGAGAAAATTTCTGCATAAGCCGGCTATCAATGTAAAGCCTTTTTTCGGAGGGTTCAAGTGTGGATTATTGTTGGGTTTAATGAACTGCCTGAATTTATTCTGATAATTGGTTGATAGTTTTGCTGCAAGTAGAGGATGCTGATGAGGGATGTGGTAATTCCGAAACGTGCGTCCATCCAATCACCTTGCAGTCTATAGGGCTTTGCCCAAATAAATTTGACAAACATTCCTTTCCTCTGTTGGTTAAGCTACACTTGTAGTTTGGTCAATGAATGGTTTTAAGCTGAAATAAAAAAAAAAAACAAAATTTTCTATAGAAATAAAATTTGGAAAAAATTTTGTATAGAAATAAAATTTTGACAAAATTTTTTATGGAAATAAAATATTTACAAAATTTTTTATTGAAATAAAATTTTGACAAAATTTTTTATAGAAATAAAATTTTGACAAAAATTTCTATAGAAATAAAATTTTTACTTAATTTTCTACAAAAATAAAATTTTGACTAAATTTTCTATAGAAATAAAATTTTGACAAAATTTTCTATAGAAATAAAATTTTGACAAAATTTTCTATAGAAATAAAATTTTGACAAAATTTTCTATAGAAATAAAATTTTGACAAAATTTTCTATGGAAATAAAATTTTGACAACATTTTCTATAGAAATAAAGTTTTCAGAAATTTTTCTATAGAAATAAAGTTTTCAGAAATTTTTCTATAGACACAAAATTTTGAGAAAATTTTCTATTGCTATAAAATTTTGACAAAATTTTCAATAGAATGAAAATTTTGACAAAGTTTTCTATATTAATAAAATTTTGACAAAATTTTCTATAGAAAAAAAATGTTAGCAAATTTTCAATAGAAATAAAATTTTAGCAAATTTTCTATAGAAATACAATTTTGATAAAATTTTCTATTGAAATAACATTTTGCAAAAATTTTTTATAGAAATAAAATTTTGACAAAATTTTCTGAAGAAATAAATTTGTGGCAAAATCTTAATTTAGAGAAAATTTTTTGACAAAATTTTCAATAGAAATAAAATTTTGACAAAATTTTCTATAGAAATAAAATTTTGACAAAATTTTCTATAGAAATAAAATTTTCAGAAATTTTTCTATAGACACAAAATTTTGAGAAAATTTTCTATGGATAAAAAATTTTGACAAAATTTTCAATAGAATGAAAATTTTGACAAAGTTTTCTATATTAATAAAATTTTGACAAAATTTTGTATAGAAATAAACTTTTAGCAAATTTTCTATAGAAATAAAATTTTAGCAAATTTTCTATTTTGACAAAAATCAAATCAGATGATCTGTTTAGAAATTATACTAACCCGAAATTAGTTGCAATGCATATCAGCCACGCTGTATATAATCATTTGCCTTATGTGTATTATCTGTATTTTTTATAATATATAATAAACATCAAATCAACTACAAAAACTATTTTCAAGTACCATTTGCCAGTGCAAGATTCTAACCAAAAAAATCGCCTTTGGAAAATTTGTCTTTAATATTAATATTATTGGACTCTCTAGTTGACATAATTGTATTTGCAATTTGTGAAATTTTTATTAAAATTTAATAAATTGTTTTTTTTTTCGGAAAAAATCGATTGCAAATTAAATCCATTATCATTTTATCGAGCGTAGTATTATAGGTTTTTTCGCACTTGTTATCTTCCATTCTGTTTGAGATGAATGGCCTTTGTTAAGCAATGGTGTCTCTTGTTTGAGTTTTCCTTTTATTTCATTTTTGTTTTTTTTTTATTTGGTTTGTTTGTTTGGTATATGCAATTTTTGAATTCATATTCATTTGTTTGAGCATGCAAAAAGGTTGCGGCATATGAACACCAACTGCTGCATTGCAGGCGACAAGCTGCGTCCATAAATTTTCCAACATGTTATGCAAAATGACATTTTTATTACTATTATTTTAAAGTAATTTACAAACCAGTAAATTCCATTTGGCATTTTATGCCTTCCATTCACTCTTTTATGGTGTCACAAATACTACAAAAACAACTACAACACAACGACGACGACGACAAAAAAAAATTAAGCATTTCGCCGTTAACATTCATTGTTTAGCAATAAATTGTTAGTGTGAGGGAGGGAGAGAGAGAGTGTATGGCTGAATCTATTTATGTGTCAGAGTGACTAAAACACCCAATTAAGCTGCTTTTGTAGAACTGTTAGTAATTGGAAATGTTAATACGCTCAAAACATAACAGAGGTGAGTATTAAATTGAGCTGATGTTACATTGTTATTGGTTGATTTGTAGTCTCTCATGCATAGAGAGCAGTGAGAGGGGTTAAGCCAAAGCTTAAAGACCCTTTGCCATTATAGATTTCAATTGATGGGATGTGGTCACAAAAAATAGAACAAATAATATTCCAATTTTAAATAATGATCTCTATAGGATAGATGACACCAAATGTAATAAATTTAAACGGTTATATATTCTGGTATTTTTTATTCAAACAAATCTATAATATAAATTTCTGAATGCTTTGATTTTTGGTCCTCAAGACCATGATTATAATCACCTGGAATTTTTCCCATACCCGCGATTTCTTCAGATATATTTCCCCCCAAAGGATGGGGGTAAATAAGTTTGCCATTTTATATAAAGTATATACAGAGTGGCCGGTATGTATTACAACCAAATTCAGGTTACTATCATTTCTAAACTGCTCGTCTGATAGCTGATAAATTTCAGTGACAGTTCATTTTATTCTTTACAAGCTTACAAAAGCATTTTGATATAATGGATTCAGAAATAAAATTCTTCGCAATGGAATTCAAGTATGATAGTGTGATTGCTTTATATTTGGCTGGAATACCACAGGTGGATATGGCTAGAGCTCTCCACCATTTAAATATAAATAAATCTTTAAACCATTGTTAGTTTAAGTGATACGGTGATAATGGAAAATTTTTTACTATTTTGTAAATTGGTAGAATTCTTAATGTTTTAGTAGATTTTGCAAATTATTTCTCTCCAGCTAAAAGGTGCTTCACAAGTTTCTATAGAAATAAAATGTTGCCAAAATTTTCTCTAGAAATAAAATTTTGACACAATTTTCTAAAGATATAAGATTTTGACAAAATTTTCTATAGAAATAAAATTTTAGTAAAATTTTCTATAGAAATAAAATTTTAGGAACATTTTCTATAGAAATAAAATTTTAGGAAAATTTTCTATAGAAATAAAATTTTGACAAAATTTTCTATAGAAATAAAATTTTAGGAAAATTTTCTATAGAAATAAAATTTTGACAAAATTTTCTATAGAAGTAAAATTTCGACAAAATTTTCTATTGAAATAAAATTTTTACAAAAATTTTTTTGAAATGAAATCTTGAGAAAATTTTCTATAGAAATAAAATTTTGAAAACATTTTCTATAGAGTTAAAATTTTGAGAAGTTTTTCTATAGAAATATAATTATATAATTATATAATCTGTAGAGTTAAAATTTTGAGAAAATTTTCTATAGAAATATAATTATGAGAAAAAATTCTATAGAAATAACATTTTGACAAAATTTTCTATAGGAATACAATTTTTTGAACATTTTTTATAGCAATAAAATTTTAGGAAAATTTTTTATAGAAATAAAATTTTAGGAAAATTTTCTATAGAAATAAAATTTTGACAAAATTTTCTATTGAAGTAAAATTTCGACAAAATTTTCTATTGAAATAAATTTTCGACCAAAATTTTTTTGAAATGAAATCTTGAGAAAATTTTCTATAGAAATAAAATTTTGAAAAAATTTTCTATAGAAATAATATTTTAGCTCCTCTAAGTGGTTTCAGTGCAATGTGGAACGCCGTTCGGACTCGGCTATAAAAAGGAGGTCCCTTGTTATTGAGCATAACATGAAATGGGGCAGCACTCAGTGATAAGAGAGAAGTTCACCAATGTGGTATCACAATGGACTGAATAGTCTAAGTGAGCCTGATACATCGGGCTGCCACCTAACTTAACCTAATCTAATATTTTACCAAATTTTCTCTAGAAATAAAATTTTGACAGAATTTTCTATAGAAATAAGATTTTGACAAAATTTTCTATTGAAATAAAATTTTAGGAAAATTTTCTATAGAAATAAAAGTTTAGGAAACTTTTCTATAGAAATAAAATTTTGACAAAATTTTCTATAGAAGTAAAATTTTGACAATATTTTATATAGCAGTAAAATTTCGACAAAATTTTCTATAGAAGTAAAATTTCGACAAAATGTTTTATTGAAAAAAAATTTCGACAACATTTTCTATAGAAGTAAAATTTCACCAAAATTTGTTATATATATTATATATAATAATATTTCGACAAATTTTTTTTTCAAATAAAATCTTGAGAAAATTTTGTATAGAAATAAAATTTTGAAAAAATTTTGTATAGAATTAAAATTTTTAGAAAATTTTCTATAGAAATAAAATTTTAGGAAAATTTTCTATAGAAATAAAATGTTTGGAAAATTTTCTATAGAAATAAAATTTTGACAAAATTTTCTATAGAAGTAAAATTTCGAAAAAATTTCCGATTGAAATAAAATTTCGACAAAAATTTCTTTGAAATGAAGTCTTGAGAAAATTTTCTATAGAAATAAAATTTTGAAAAAATTTTCTATAGAAATAATATTTTACCAAAATTTTCTCTAGAAATAAAATTTTGACAGAATTTTCTATAGAAATAAGATTTTGACAAAATTTTCTATAGAAATAAAATTTTAGGAAACTTTTCTATAGAAATAAAATTTTGACAAAATTTTCTAAAGAAGTAAAATTTTGACAACGTTTTCTATAGAAGTAAAATTTCGACAACATTTCTATAGAAGTAAAATTTCTACAAAATTTTTTATTGAAATAAAATTTCGACAAAATTTTCTATGGAAGTAAAATTTCAACAAAATTTGTTATTGAAATAAAATTTCGACAAAAATTTTTTTGATATGAAATCTTGGGAAATTTTTCTGTAGAAATAAAATTTTGAAAAAATTTTCTATAGAAATAAATTTTTGAGAAAAATTTCTATAGAAATAAAATTTTGAAAAAAATTTCTATAGAAATAAATTTTTCTATAAAAGTAAAATTTTGACAAAATTTTCTATAGAAAAAAAAAATATGACAAAATTTTCTATAGTAATAAAATTTTGACAAAATTTTCAATAGAAAGAGCCAATTAATTGGTTTGCTTGGAAGTTACTTTCTTACGAATTTAACGAATTCGATTTTCTTCGACAAGTAGCCACTCCTTATTCCGCAATTTGTGAAAAAAAAACTAATTGATCGCGTTTACTTGCCAAACTGGTCAGCGGAAATGTACACCTTCGATTGGCCACTAGGACTATAAAATTTTGACAAAATTTTCTATAGTAATAAAATTTTGACAAAATTTTCTATAGTAATAAAATTTTGACAAAATTTTCTATAGTAATAAAATTTTGACAACATTTTCTATCGAAAAAAAATGTTGGTAGATTATTTTTGGGGATCGGATATATAAATATAGACCGATATGGACCAATTTTGGCATGGTTGTTAGCGGCCATATACTAGCGCAATGTACCAAATTTCACCACGTACCAAATTTCAACCGGATCGGATGAATTTTGTTCCTCCGGTTCGGATGAAATTTGCTTCTCTTTGAGGCTCCGCAAGCCAAATCTGGGGATCGGTTTATATGGGGGTTATATATAATTATGGACCGATGTGGACAAATTTTTGCATAGTTATTAGAGACCATATACCAACACCATGTACCAAATTTCAGCCGCATCGGATGAAATTTGCTTCTCTTTGAGGCTCCGCAAGCCAAATCTGGGGATCGGTTTATATGGGGGCTATATATAATTATGGACCGATGTGGACCAATTTTTGCATGGTTGTTAGAGACTATATACAAACACCATGTACCAAATTTCAACTGAATCAGATTAATTTTGCTCCTCCAAGAGGCTCCGCAAGCCAAATCTGAGCGTCGGTTTATATGGGTGCTATACGTAAAAGTAGTCTGATATGGCCCATTTACAATACCATCCGACCTACATCAATAGCAACTACTTGTGCCAAGTTTCAAGTCGATAGCTTGTTTCCTTCGGAAGTTAGCGTGATTTCAACAGACGGACGGACATGCTTAGATCGACTCAAATTTTCACCACGACCCAGAATATATATACTTTATGGTGTCTTAGAGCAATATTTCGATGTGTTATATCATCCTATGGCGGAGGGTATAAAATTGAGCAAAATATAAAGTAAATTTCCGTTCACAAAAAAAAACAGCATTTTCGGGATTTCTTTCATTAGATCTTTACTGACGTTCAAAATTAGATCCACTTGGACAATCCCAAGTGAAAAACATATGTTTACCCCGGTCATACCTCATCATGGACTCGATATTCATAGAAAGAAGCTTATACTATCAGTCTTCTCATCAGCCTGTTACAATTTTTTCCAGAAATTATTCTCAAATATTTTCCTACTGTTATACTTATTAAATTAAACACAAAATTATTCATTCTAAATATCTAAAATATATTTTTTTTATATTTTTTGGGTGCCACATAAAACCATAGTCATACCTTGCCTTCTGACTGACTTACTATACAATTACTTTTCCTTCATTAAGTCCCAAGCACATGTAGCAATCATAAAACTGTATTCACAAGGATCCTGAATGGCATCATGTTCTGCCTTACATTTGGCAGCTATATCCTTATGCTCTTGTGTTATACGATCATTCCCTTCTAATTTAGCCATATCGAGTTTACCAAAATCATCAAAATAGCCCATTTCACCCATTAAACATTGGAAGAAACATTTGAATTTATCATCAAGTTGTGAAGGATCAAAATCGTCGTCCTGAAATTGAGCCATCTCTTTCTCGGAGATGTCATTGCGTTCCATACACAAAGCATTTATACGCATTAAGTCCTCTTCCTCTTTGGCTGATATCTTTAAGAAAATATACTTGTTTCTATAGTATAGATAAGAAAAAAACAAAAAATAAGAAAAAATCGTATCTGAATATTTACCACTCCCACAAAGAAAGCCAAAGCTATTGTAATTCCGATAGAGCTTAAAACAAATTTCATTTTGATGATTTTTTCACCGCTACGATTTGTGAATGTTTAATGTTAATTGAAAATCTGTTGGGATTTTTATACAATTTTGAAACAAAAAATCAAGTGTTAACATTGCATGTAAAAATTATCAGTTATCATGCTATTCTTTTAGACTCTCCTCTATTGAATGCAGATTTCATGTTTTTGTATTTTATTCGATTAACAATGTTTCATGTTTAATTACCTTTCGGTCAGATTGTTTTGGCCCTGGGTGAAAGATAGAAACTGACTGACAAAAACGTACGAATTTCATTAACTATGTAATTATTATGACATACCGAAACAATTGCATTCATTTAGGTTCTTTTGTGAAATTCAAATGCATTTCATCCAACCAACCGCATGCAAAAAAAGTGAACGAAAACAACAAACCGTTAACTCCATGCAATCTCTACAATTCCGTCTATAACTATGATGATGTTTTCCTAGGTTATGTCACTACTCTTCAGAGAATAGGATATTACGATTGTATGTATATGTATGTAACATCAAATCGTTCACAAAATGTCATCTTGTGAGTCTTATAGCACATCATTACATTATACCCACTGATTATGGGCATATATGGTGTAGAAAAAGAGAGAGAGAGAGAGCGAAGAGCAGTTATGGAGATAAATAGCTTGTACTGACTCTTGGTGTGCTTGTAGAGTAGACCATGAGATTCAATTACGGTGGCAAAAGGGGTTTCAGCAAGAAGAAAAGGAATTCAAAATGCAATACTTTGCCCAACATAACATTTCGGAGAATGAGGTATTATGGCCAAGAATGAAGAGACAATAAAAGAGTCTGAGAGTTAGTCTTAATTCAAACTGAATTCAAGTGATGTATGCTCACCTTTGTAATGTCCATATGTCTGTCTTTTCATAAATTTTTGTGTTCGCATTTTAAGTCTGATCGTGCCCAAATTGGGCAAAGAGTTTTACTATTTTCTATAGAAATAAAATTTTGACAAAATTGTCTATAGAAATAAAATGTTAACATAATTTTCTATGGAAATAAAATTTTGACAAAATTTTCTATAGAAAAAAAATTCTAGCAAAATTTTCTATAGAAATAAAATTTTTGCAAAATTTTCTATAGAAATAAAGTTTTGTCAAAATTCTCTATAGAAATACAATTTTGTCAAAATTTTCTATAGAAATAAACTTTGTCAAAATTTGCTATAGAAATATAAGTTTGCCAAAATTTTCTATAGAAATATAAGTTTGCCAAAATTTTCTATACAACTAAATTTTTTTCAACGTTTTCTCAAAAAATAAAATTTTGTCAAAATTTTCTATAGAAATAAAATTTTGTCCAAATTCTCTATAGAAATAAAATTTTGACAAAATAGTCTATCGAAATGAATTTTTTACAAAATCTTCTCTAGAATTGTTTATTATACCCTCCACCATAGGATGGGGGTATATTAACTTTGTCATTCCGTTTGTAACACATCGAAATATTGCTCTAAGACTCCATAAAGTATATATATTCTGGGTCATGGTGAAATTCTGAGTCGATCTGAGCATGTCCGTCCGTCCGTCTGTTGAAATCACGGTAACTTCCGAACGAAATAAGCTATCGACATGAAATTTGGCACAAGCAGTTGTTATTGATGTAGGTCAGATGGTATTGCAAATGGGCCATATCGGTCCACTTTTACGTATAGCCCCCATATAAACGGACCCCCAAATTTGGCTTGCGAATCCTCTAAGAGAAGCAAATTTCATCTGATCGTGCTGAAATTTGGTACATGGTGTTAGTATAAGGTCTCTAACAACCATGCAAAAATTGCTCCACATCGATCCATAATTATATATAGCCCCCATATAAATCGATCCCCCGATTTGGCTTGCAAGGCCTCTAAGAGAAGCAAATTTCATCCGATCCGGCTGAAATTTGGTATATTTTGTTAGTATATGGTCTCTAACAACCACGCAAAAATTGGTCCACATCGGTCCATAATTATATATAGCACCCATATAAACCGATCCCCAGATTTGACCTCCAGAGCCCCTTGGAAGAGCAAAATTCTTCCCATTCGTTTGAAATTTGGTACGTGATGTTAGTATATGGTATCCAACAACAATGCAGGAATTGGTTCCTATCAGCCCATAATTATATATAGCTCCCATATAAACCGATCCCCAGATTTGACCTCCGGTGCCTTTAGGAGAAGCAAAATTCATCCGATCTGCTTGAAATTTGGTACGTGGTGATCGTATATGATATTTAACAACCATGCTAAAAGTGGTCCATATCAGTCCACAATCATATATAGTCCCCATATAAGCCGATCCCGAGATTTGATTTTGGTGCCTCTTGGAGGAGCAAATTTCATCCGAGTCAGTTGATATTTGGTACATTGTGCTAGTATATGGTCGTTAACAACCATGCCATATCGGTCTATAGTTATATATATATATATATATATCCCTCAGATAAAGCGATTTCCAATCACACAAAAATTGGTCCATATCAAGTTCATAATTGTATATAGCCCCCATATAAGCGACCCCCATATTTCAATTCTGGCTCTCTACGTACCGTGCAAAAGTCCATATCGATTCGTAATTATTTGTAGACTTACCGATACACACCTTTTTTGTCTAATATATACCACGTATGGACTAACTCACAATTTAAAAAACGATGTTAAGAAGGTTTAAAATACCACAACCCAAGTATTTTGATTGTGGATGACAGTCTTTCGTAGAGGTTTCTATGCAATCCATGGTGGAGGGTACATAAGATTCGGCCTGGCTGAACTTACGGCCGTATATACATGTTTTGTTATTTGGTACTTTTTTGGTAGAATTTTCTCTAAATTTTGGTAGTTTTTTTTGGTTCGAGTGGCAACCGTGCATCCGGAGGCTATTGGAATAGAAATTTACAACCGATCAGGTTGAAAGTTGGTATGTAGGTATATGCTCTCTAACAATTATGCAAAAATTGGTTCCTATCGGTCCATAATAATATATAAATCCCATATAAACCGACCCCCCTTTTGAAGTCAACAAATCTCTTCTGATCTGGTTGAATTTTGGTATACGAAATACTATTCGAAAAGTGGATCATATCATATTATCATATCTATATAAAAATCAAGAACTAAAGAGATATCGATATTTATTCTGCTCTTTTTTTATTCAACATAGACTAACATACAATTTAGAAGACAATGCTAAGAAGGTTTAATACTTCTTGCAATCCATGATGGATGGTAAAAAAATATTCGACTTGGTGGATTTTACGACCTTATTTAGTTGTTTTTAATAACCTTGTACAAAGCAAAATTAAAATCAAATTTTTAAATCACTAAAAATTTATTTATTTATTTATTAGCCCGGATTTTACGACCTTATTTAGTTGTTTTTAATAATCTTGTACAAAGCAAAATTAAAATCAAGTTTTTAAATCACTAAAAATTTGTTCGAATTTGCTACCCTAGACACGAATTATGGCATTCAAACTGTCGATAAAGCCGTTACACGTTGCATGAAAGTGATTCGATGGTATTTTGATCTATTCCCGGTGAAAGAGCCGTTTTTAGATGATCGACACTTTGGTATTTTTTAGTGCCAACCTTACGTTCCAAACTGCCCCAGGAGACAGAGAACAACGGATTGAGGTCCAAAGATTTTGGGGACCATTGTGCTTTAGCATAGAAATGAGGAAACTCCTTTTTTAAGGCACGTGTGCTGAGTGTTATGGTGCTGAGTTTGTCTTACTAGGTGGATTTCGTCTCTTAATTTCACCCCCAATAACTGATTTGTTATATATATATGGGAAGCCGATGTGTTACAAAGTCTACGACAAACTTGTGACACCCTCTGCCTTATAGTAAAACAAGTATATACGGCCGTAAGTTCGGCCAGGCCGAATCTTATGTACCCTCCACCATGGATTGCGTAGGAACTTCTACTAAAGGCTGTCATCCACAATCGAATTACTTGGGTTGCGATAACACTTGCCGATGGCAAGGTATCGTAAAACTTTTTAACACTGTCTTCTAAATTGTAAGTTAAACAAACAAAACAAAAAAAGGCCGATTAAATACGTATATAATCTAGTTTGACAAAATTTTCTATAGAAATAAAATTTTGACAAAATTTTCTATAGAAATGAAACCTTGACAAAATTTTCTATAGAAATAAAATTATGACAAAATTTTCTATAGAAATAAAAACTTGACAAAATTTTGTATAGAAATAAAATGTTGACAAAATTTTCTATGGAAGTAAAATGTTGACAAAATTTTCTATAGCAATACAATTTTGACAAAAATTTCTATAGAAATAAAATGTTGACAAAATATTGTATAGAAATAAAATTTTTAAAAAAATTTTGTATAGAAATAAAATGTTGACAAAATTTTCTACAGAAATAAATTTTTTACAAAATTTTCTATGGAAATAAAATTTTGACAAACATTTCTATAGAAATAAACTTTTGACAAAACTTTCTATAGAAATGAAATTTTAACAAAACTTTCTATAGTAATAAAATTTGACAAAATTTTCTATGTAAATAAAGTTTTGGTAGATTATTTTTGGCGATATGGACCAATTTTTGTGTAATAAGTCATCGGCTATATATAACTAAAGACCGATATGGACCAATTTTTACATGGCTGTTAGAGGACATATATTGACAAAATGTACCAAATTTCAACCGTATCGGATGACTTTTGCTCCTCCAAGAGGTTCCGGACGTCAAATCTGGGGACGGTTTATATGGGAACTATATATAATTATGGACCGATATGGACCTATTTTTGCATGGTTGTTAGAGACCATATACTAACACCATATACCAAATTTCTACTGGATCGGATGAATTTTGCTCTTCCAAGAGGCTCCGGAGTTCAAATCTGGGGATCGGTTTATATGGGGGCTATATATAATTATGGACCGATATGGACCAATTTTTGCATGGTTATGAGAGGCCGTAAACTAACATCAGGTACCAAATTTCAACCGGATCGGATGAATTTTGCCCCTCCAAGAGGCTCCGGAGGTCAAATCTGGGGATCGGTTTATGTGGGGGCTATATATAATTATGAACCGATATGGACCAATTTTTGCACGGTTGTTAAAAACCGTATACTAAGACCACGTACTAAATTTCAACCGGATCGGATGAATTTTGCTCCTCCAAGAGGCTCCGGTGGTCAAATCTGGGGATCGGTTTATATGGGAGCTATAAATAATTATGAACCGATATGGACCAATTTTTGCATGGTTGTTAGAGGTCGTATACTAACATAAGGTACCAAATTTCAACCGGATCGGATGAATTTTGCCCCTCCAAAAGTCTCCGGAGGTCAAATCTGGGGATCGGTTTATATGGGGGCTATATATAATTATGGACCGATATGGACCAATTTTTGCGTGGTTGGTAGAGACCATATACTAACACCAGGTATCAAATATCAATCGGATCGGATGAATTTTGCCCCTCCAAGAGGCTCCGGAGGTCAAATCTGGGGATCGGTTTATATGGGGGCTATATATAATTATGGACCGATATGGACCAATTTTTGCATGGTTGTTACAGACCGTATACTAAGACCACGTACCAAATTTCAACCGGATCGGATGAATTTTGCTGCTCCGGGAGGCTCCCCAAGCCAAATTTGGGGATCGGTTTATATGGGGGCTATACGTAAACGTGGTCCGATATGGCCCATTTTCAATACCATCCGACCTACATCAATAACAACTACTTGTGCCAAGTTTCAAGTCGATAGCTTGTTTCGTTCGGAAGTTAGCGTGATTTCCACAGACGGACGGACAGCCGGACAGACGGACAGACGGACGAACAGACGGACAGACGGACGGACATGCTTAGATCGACTCAGAATTTCACCACGACCCAGAATATATATACTTTATGGGGTCTTAGAGCAATATTTCGATGTGTTACAAACGGAATGACAAAGTTAATATACCCCCATCCTATGGTGGAGGGTATAAAAAATGGAAAGAATCGATTTTATTTTTTTTAAGGGAAACCTACAGATTCTTCCATAAATATAGAGATATACACGACTTTTTTCGTTATATATATATATAATTTTTTATAAACTCTTTTTAATTGAATTTACCTTTACAATTTGTTCAATAGGATTGTTTTTAATTTTATTATGATTGTTCAGATTTTTTCCAAAGGTTTTGTCTGATAACAGACCAATGGCATTTTGTCATACTTCATGTCATTCATTCAATGTTGTAAATTACATTATTTTGCCATGAAAGTGATGAAAAATAGATTTTGTTTTGTATAGACATTTTAAGTGCCATGTGTTACGATCTCATATTTATTCAAGCAGGAAACAAAAGGTAGTGCATTTTTGCATTTTTGATGTAGAACATGAAAAGTGAAAATGGGGAAAATTGTGGCACAGGTAACAAAATAAATTTCGCTGGATGGTCAACTGAAGATAATTTAATAAATTTTTAGAGATTTTTGAAAGATACGAAATTTTTCAATACACTCTCTAATAAACTTTAAAATTTTAACAAAGAAAAGTGAAAGTAAATTTCACTGCTTCGTCCTCTTCGATTGTAGGAAATTTCCCTACGTGAAGGCTATTTCAATATAGGATTTTATGGACTAGGTATGAATATGTGATTTTTTATTGTTAGAACAAATATTAGGTATCCTACATTCGTCTCCATCCCATATTGCCACTTTTGTTAAATGATTTTCTTTATTTATTGTAAAAATATTTTTCAACATTTCAAAAGAATTTTTCCTTATTAGCCATCAGCATAAAAGTTACTATGAATTTTCATATTCATATGAAGTTTGTTATTTCTTGTTTTCTTGCAAGTCACTACGAAGAAGATTTTCCACAAAAACATTGAACCTGAATCAGGATAATATAACACACCCAAACACATACATGTACGATAGGTAAGAATGCTGCTCCCTTTTCTCTATCTCTCCCTCTCTCTAAAATAGTTTCATACACTCACCAAACTTAAGAGAGGAAGCAAAAAAAAAGAATCCTTAAGAACAAATAAGAATAACTCGCAACTTTATTAATCTTCGACATGTGAGTTTACATTCACATCATAACTAAAAGTCCTTGGGTTTTCCTTTTTGGCTACATGTGTTTTCAAGTGTGAGTCAGATTGTGGTCCTTGGAGATCAAAGGAAACGCACATGCATGAGTGTATGTTAAATAAGAGGGAAAACATATAGCTGAGGTAATTCTCTGAAGTGTCCTCTGGGTAAATTGGTACGGGCGAAGAAAAACAAAAATCAATTCATTGCAATGGGATTTAAGAATTTATTGATAAACTGCTAGACAAGAGTAATCACCACAGACCAGAAGTTAAGAGTTCAAAGGAATCTATGAATGATTCTCTAATTGAGGATACTATAGATAATACAGGAAATTCGATAAACAGATGAGGAATAAATCCAGATTTTGGGAAAAAAGGAGATATCTTAAACACGTATAAACGACTTTAGCTTCGGTCAGTTCGAATCCATGGATTGCATAGAAATTTCTATTAAAAGCCATCACTCACAAACGCATTTCGTGGATTGTGGCAACACTAGGCAGTGACAACATTCGGTTGGGATAACATTTTCTCTTCCATGAGGCTCCGCAAGCCTAATCTGGGGATCGGTTTATAAGAGTGCTATTTTTTATTATGGAACGATATGGACATATTTTGACATGGATATTGGAAGCACGGTTGCCACAGTTGATAGAATTCTACAGGGTGACCCAAAAAGGACTGAAGGACTAAAAATAATTGTAATTTTTTTTTTTGGTTTTTTTTATGTTTTTAAATATTTAATTCATGGAAATTTTTTGCATTTAAGTGTGAAATATAACATCTCTCAAATGGTGTCAATTTTCTTGCAAACCAAAATTTCTACTAAAAGCTATCACTCACCATCGCATTTCGTGGTTTGTGGCAACACTAGGCAATGACAACATTCGCTTGGGATAAAATTGAGAGCCCGCAAGCCTTATCTGGGGATCGCTTTATAAGAGTGCTATATTTTATTATGGAACGATATGGACCTATTTTGGCATGGTTATTGGAAGAACGGTTGCCACAGTTGATAGAATTCTACAGGGTGGCCCAAAAAGGACTGAAGGACTAAAAATAACTGTAATTTTTTTTTTTTTGATTTTTTTTTATGTTTTTAAATATTTAATTCATGGAAATTTTTTGCATTTAAGTGTGAAATACAACATCTCTCAAATGGTGTCAATTTTCTTGCAAACCAAAATTGGCTCTTTTAACCGCATTTTCCATTACTGCCCGTAGAGTTTCTGGTTCCAAGTTGCTTATTTCGGCTTGAATGTTGTGCTTAAGCTCTTGAATTGTTTGGGGTTTATTGATATACACAACACCTTTCAAATAGCCCCACAAAAAAAAAAGTCTGGAGCGGTCAAATCTGGTGAACGTGGAGGCCAAGCAAAATCACAATTTCTGGAAATTATTCTTTCACCAAAAATGTTATGAAGAAGTTCCATTATCGCTCTTGCTGTATGCGCATTTACTCCATTTAGCTGGAACCATATGTTTTGATTATTCTCAACATGTGGACGCAAGAAATTGTCTATCATAGTCCTATACAGAGCCTCGTTAACCGTTTCTGGGTGACCCTCCACATCTTCGAAAAAATATGGACTGATAATTTTATCAGTCATAAGACCTCACCAAACAGTATCAATGTTCCTCAAAACGGTAGACTAAGTTCCTAGTCATGTTGTGACTGTTCGGGTGCTGTTCGAACATTAAAATGACGACGATAATTTCGTTGAGTTGTAATAATTGACCTTCCAGAAAATACAAAAATTGAATGATTTTGACGCGTTGCTGCACATCATATGTAGCCATGATTTATCTCCAAAAACCAGTAAATAACCTGCAAAAGACCAAAAAATTATTAAAAACAAAAAAAAGATATAATCATTTTTAAACATTCCGTCTTTTTTGGGCCTCCATGTACCAAACATATTAGATTTTTTACTGTTTAACACAATTTTCTATAGAAATAAAATTTTGGCTAAATTTTCTATAGAAAACAAATTTTGTATAGAAATAAAATTTTAACAAAATGTGGCATAAAATTTTTACAAAATGTGGCATAATTTTTTATAGAAATAAAATTTTCTAAAAAAATAATTTTCTGTAGAAATAAAATTTTGACAAAATTTTCCACAGAAATAATATTTTAAAAAAATTTTCTTTAAAAATAAAATTTTCACAAAATTTTCTAAAGAAATAAAATTTTGAGAAAATTTTATATAGTAGTAAAATGTTAACAAAATTTTCTATAGCAAAAATATTTAAAAAAAAAATTCCTGAAATAAATTTTTGACAAAATTTCCTATAGAAATAAAATTTTAACAAAATTTTCTACAGAAATAAAATTTTAGCAAAATTTTCTACAGCAAACAAATTTTGCATAGAAATAATATTTTGCAAAAATTTCTATAGAAATAAAATTTTGACAAAATTTTCCACAGACAAAATTTTCTATAGAAATAAAATTTTAAGAAAATTTTATATAGTAGTAAAATGTTTACAAAGTTTTCTATAGAAAAAATATTAACAAAAAAAAATCTTTTGAAATAAATTTTTGACAAAATTTTCTACAGAAATAAAATTCTGCAAAATTTTCTATAGAAATAAAATTGTGACAAAATTTTCTACGGAATAAATATTTTGACAAAATTTTCTACAGAAATAAAATTTTGACAAAATTTCCTGTAGAAATAAAATTTTTACCAACTTTTCATTAGAATTGAAATTTTGACCAAATTTTCTATAGAAATAAAATGTTGACGAAATTTTCTATAGAAATGACTTTTGACCAAATTTTCTATAGAAATAAAATCTTGACCAAATATTCTATAGAAATAAAATTCTGACAAAACTTCCTATAGAAATGAAATTTTTTCAAAATTTTCTATAGAAATGAAATTTTGACCAAGTTTTCTATAAAAATAAATTTTTTACAAAATTTTCGATAGAAATAAATAATTGACAATATTTCCATAGGAACAAAATTTTGAAAAAAATTTTATATAGTACTAAAATTTTTACAAAATTTTCTATAGAAATAATAGAAATAATATTAAAAAAATCTATTGAAATAAATTTTTGACAAAATTTTCTACAGCAATAAAACTCTGCAAAATTGTCTATAAAAATAAAATTGTTTCAAAATTTTCTATAGAAATAAATTTTTGACCAAATTTGTTATAGAAATAAAATCTTGACCACATTTGTTATAGAAATAAAATTTCGACAAAATTTTGTATAGAAATTTTGACAAAATTATTTGTAGCAATAACATTTTGATAAAATTTTCAATAGAAATAAAATCTTGACAAAATTTTCAATAGAAATAAAATTTTGACAAAATTTTCTGCAGAAATAACTTTTTGACAAAATTTGCTATAGAAATAAAATTTTGACAATATTTCTATATAAATAAAATTTTAAGAAAATTTTCTATAGAAATAAAATTTTGACAAAATTGTCTATAAAAATAAAGTTTAGACAATATGTTTGAATATAGAAATAAAATTTTGTCAAAATTTTCTATAGAAAAAAAATTACAAAATTTTCTTTAGAAATAAAACTTTGACAAAATATTTATATAGAAATAAAATTTTGACCAAATTTGTTATAGAAATACATTTTCGACAAAATTTTGTATAGAAATAAAATTTTGACCAAATTTTCTATAGAAATAAATTTTTGATCAAATTTTCTATAGAAATAAAATTTATGTAAAAATTTTCTATAGAAATAAAATCTTGACCAAATATTCTATAGAAATAAAATTCTGTCCAAATTTTCTGTAGAAATAAAATTTTGACAAAACTTCCTATAGAAATAAAATTTTGTCAAGATTTTCTACAGAAATGAAATTTTGACCAAATTTTCTATAGAAATAAAATTTTGACAAAATTTGCTATAGAAATAAAATTTTGAGAAAATTTTATATAGTAGTAAAATTTTTACAAAATTTTACAAATTATAGAAATAATAGAAATAATATTAAAAACAAGTATATACGGCCGTAAGTTCGGCCAGGCCGAAGCTTATGTACCCTCCATCATGGATTGCGTAGAAATTTCATCTAAACACTGCCATCCACAATCGAATTACTTAAGTTGCGGTAACGCTTGCCGATGGCAAGGTATCTTAAAACCTCCTAACACCATCTTCTAAATTGTATGTAAGTCCATACGTGGTATATATTAAATCAAAAAAGATCGATCCAATACGTATATAATTCAGTTTGACAAAGTAGACATAAAATTTTGACAAAATTTTCTACAGAAATAAAATTTTAACTAAATTTTCTATAGAAATAAAATTTTCACACAATTTTCTGTAGAAATAAAAATTTTGACAAAATTTTCTATAGAAAGAAAATTTTGACAAAAATTTCTACAGAAATAAAATTTTAACAAAATTTTCTATAGAAATAAACTTTTGACAAAATTTTCTATAGAAATAAAATCTTGGTAGATTATTTTTGGCTCGAGTGGCAACCATGATTATGAACCGAATAAAATTTGAACAAAATTTTCTATAGAAATAAAATTTTGACAAAATTTTCTATAGAAATAAAATTTTGACAATGATGAAAATTTTATTATGAACCGAATAAAATTTTAACAAAATTTTCTCTAGAAATAAAATTTTGACAAAATTTTCTATATAAATAAAATTTTGACAAAATTTTCTATAGAAATAAAATTTTGACAAAATTTTCTATAGAAATAAAAATTTCTATAGAAATAAAATGTTGGTAGATTATTTTTGGTTCTAATGGCAACCATGATTATGAACCGATATGGACCAATTTTTGTGTGATTGGACCAATTTTGGTATGGTTGTTAGCAACCATATATTAACACCACGTTCCTACTTTGAACCGGATCGGATGAATTTTGCTCCTCCAAGAGGCTCCGGAGAATGTTTTATATGGGGGCTATATATAATTATGGACCGATATGGACCAATTCTGGCACGGTTGTTAAAGGCCATATACTAACACCATGTTCCAAATTACAACCGGATTGGATGAAATTTGCCTCTCTTGAACACTTCGCAAGCCAAATCTGGGGATCGGTTTATATGGGGCTATATATAATTATGAACCGATGTGGACCAATTTTTGCATGGTTGTTAGAGACCATATACCAATATCATGTACCAAATTTCAGGCGGATCGGATGAAATTTGCTTCTCTTTGAGGCTCCGCAACCAAAATCTGGGGATCGGTTTATATGGGCGCTATATATAATTATGGACCGATGTGGATCAATTTTTGCGCGGTTGTTAAAGACCATATACCAATACCATGTACCAAATTTCAGCCGGATCGGATGCAATTTGCTCCTCTTTGAGGCTTCGCAAGCCAAATCTGGAGATCGGTTTATATGGGGTCTATATATAATTATGGACCGATGTGGACCAATTTTTGCATGATTGTTGGAGACCATATACCAACACCATGTATCAAATTTCAGCCGGATCGGATGAAATATGCTTCTCTTAGAGGCTCCACCAGCCAAATCTGGTGATCGGTTTATATGGGGGCTATATATAATTAAGGACCGATATGGACCAATTTTTGCATGGTTGTTAGAGACCATACACCAACATCATGTACCAAATTTCAGCCGGATCGGATGAAATTTTCTTCTCTTTGAGGCTCCGCAAGCCAAATCTGGGGATCGGTTTATATGGGGGCTATATATAATTATGGACCGATGTGAACCAATTTTTGCATGGTTGTTAGAGACCATATACCAATACCATGTACCAAATTTCAGCCAGATCGGATGAAATTTGCTTCTCTTTTAGGCTCCGCAAGCCAAATCTGGGGATCGGTTTATATGGGGGCTATATATAATTTTGGACCGATGTGGACCAATTTTTGCATGGTTGTTAGAGACCATATACCAACACCATATACCAAATTTCAGCCGGATCGGATGAAATATGCTTCTGTTAGAGGCTCCACAAGCCAAATCTGGGGATCGGTTTATATGGGGGCTATATATAATTATGGACCGATGTGGACCACTTTTTGCATGGTTGTTAGAGACCATACACCAACATCATGTACCAAATTTCAGCCGGATCGGATGAAATTTTCTTCTCTTTGAGGCTCCGCAAGCCAAATCTGGGGATCGGTTTATATGGGGGCTATATATAATTATGGACCGATGTGAACCAATTTTTGCATGGTTGTTAGAGACCATATACCAATACCATGTACCAAATTTCAGCCAGATCGGATGAAATTTGCTTCTCTTTTAGGCTCCGCAAGCCAAATCTGGGGATCGGTTTATATGGGGGCTATATATAATTTTGGACCGATGTGGACCAATTTTTGCATGGTTATTAGAGACCATATACCAACACCATATACCAAATTTCAGCCGGATCGGATGAAATATGCTTCTGTTAGAGGCTCCACAAGCCAAATCTGGGGATCGGTTTATATGGGGGCTATATATAATTATGGACCGATGTGGACCACTTTTTGCATGGTTGTTAGAGATCATATACCAACATCATATACCAAATTTCAGCCGGATCGGATGAAATATGCTTCTTTTAGAGGCTCCACAAGCCAAATCTGAGGGTCGCTTTATATGGGGGCTATACGTAAAAGTGGACCGATATGGCCCATTTTCAATACCATCCGACCTACATCGATAACAACTACTTGTGCCAAGTTTCAAGTCGATAGCTTGTTTCGTTCGGAAGTTAGCGTGATTTCAACAGACGGACGGACGGACGGACGGACGGACATGCTTAGATCGACTCAGAATTTCACCACGACCCAGAATATATATACTTTATGGGGTCTCAGAGCAATATTTCGATGTGTTACAAACGGAATGACAAAGTTAATATACCCCCATCCTATGATGGAGGGTATAAAAAATCTATTGAAATACATTTTTGACAAAATTTTCTACAGAAATAAAATTCTGCAAAATTTTCTATAAAAGTAAAATTGTGACAAAATTTTCTATAGAAATAAAATTTTGACCAAATTTGTTATAAAAATAAAATTTCGACAAAATTTTGTATAGAAATTTTGACAAATTTTTTTGTAGCAATAACACTTTGACAGAATTTTCAATAGAAATAAAATCTTGACCAAATTTTATATAGAAATAAAATTTTGACAAAATTTTCTGTAGAAATAACTTTTTGACAAAATTTGCCATAGAAATAAACTTTTGACAATATTTCTATATAAATAAAATTTTAAGAAAATTTTCTATAGAAATAAAATTTTGACAAAATTGTCTATAGAAAAAAAAATTTGACAAAATTTTCTATAGAAATAAAATTTTAAAAAATTTTTCTATAGAAATACAATTTTTACAAAATTTCCTATAGGGATAAAATTTTGACAAAATTGTCTATAAAATCGATATCTAAAAAAAATAAATTTTCTTGTTATTTCCTACGGCAATAGCAACTACTTTTGCCAAGTACACGCAGAGAAGGAATATGATCACCTCAAACATGTTGCAAGAGCAAAATGTTATTTTTGCATGGTGACCATGTAACATGTTTGCCACTAAAATGTTATTTTCTCGTCAAATATAATCTGCTTGCCGAAATCAGATACTTGATTTTCGAGAAAATAACATGGTTGCGAAAACCATGTTACATGGTCACCACCCAAAAATTACATTTTGCTCTTAAAACATATTTGAGGTGATCATATTCCTTCTCTGGGTGTATCAAGTCGATAGCTTGTTTCGTTCGGAAATTAGCGTGATTTCAAAAGACGGATGAACCGACATCACTAGATCGACCGAGAGTTTCACCACGATGAAGAACATAGGGTCTGAAACCAATATTACGATGCGATACAAACGGAACTACAACGATGGTATACCCCCATTTTCATAGTGGCGGGTTTAAAACCCCATAGAACTAAAAACTTTCCACTTTTCTATACACAGACATTTTTGAGTTTTTGACGCTCAATTTGCAAAGCCATTACTCAACCTGGCCACATCAGCAAGTGTATCCCTTTTGTAATATAAACAAAAAAAACCGTTTTTCTCTTAACTTAAACAATGTCAAGAATTCCCGGTTGGAAATTCTCCTTCATATTTCTTCATACGAACATAGAATCTTATAGTGGCTTTTACCCTCGTAACCATGCCAAGTGCACATATGCAAATATTCCATTGCACTTTTCTTATATCGTTCTTTTAGTTCGTTTATGTTTCTGTGATATGTTGTACAAGTGAGATTAAGAGAGAGGGAGTACAAGAGAGCGAAAAAATCATGGAGAACCAGTATAATACAAACAAACGAGCCAAGCAGCCAACTAAGATGCGATTTTAGATCAAGTGTGTGAAGGGATTTAAGTTCTGATGGGGAATTCTTTGTACTTTTGAGTGTCATGAAAACATGCGTAATACATAGTTAAAGTCGCTAGTCGTTGTACTAATAGTAGTAGTGGTTAGCCTTTGGTAATGTATCGGAAAATCAAGTTTGTTACCACATAAAATTAAATATTCTGCATAAGACTAAAACAAGTATGAGCGTTGCCTTTTATATTTAAGGATTAGAGAAGAAAAAAAACAAATATTCCTCATAAAGATCTATACAATTTTGCATGCCTTTGAACCACTTGGTAAAGCATTTTTGCCACTCTGATTGATTTATATCCAAAACATCCATTCTGAAAGTGTCAACCACTTCTTCGGTTGTCAAAAAACGTTGACCTCTCATTTTATTTTTTATATACAGGAACAAAAAAAAGTCAATCGGTGCCAAGTCAGGACTATTTGATAGGTCATCCGCAATTAATTTTGGATGATCTTCACAAAATTTGTCTTGAGGTAAACTACGACCTCGGTTGAATTCACCACACCAAAAATTTAATTTTTGGGGCGAAATTACTCTTTTAAGCGGCTGTGAACAACACAATTAAAACTCGTCTGTCGCTGCCCAGTCCTCAATATTGAAAACATTTTTATATTTTCCCTACATCTATAGAAATTTTTTTTTTTTTTTTTTTTTCTTTTTTCAAAATTTTATTTCTATAGAAAATTTTTTCAAATTTTTATTTCTATAGAAAATTTTGTTAAAATTTTATTTTCATAGAAAATTTTGTCAAAATTTTATTTCTATAGAAAATTTTGTCAAAATTTTATTTTTATAGAAAATTTTGTCAAAATTTTATTTCAATAGAACATTTTGCCAAAATTTTATTTATATAGAAATTTTGTAAAAATTTTTTTTATATAGAAAATGTTTGAAAAATTTTTTTCTATAGAAAATTTTTGCAAAATTTTATTTCTATAGACGTTGTTTGTACAATTATATTTCTATAGATTTTTTTTGCAAAAATTTATTCCTATATAAAATTTTGTCAAAATTTTATTTCTATAGAAAATTTTGTCAAAATTTTCTATAAAAAATTTTGTCAAATTTTATTTCTATAGAAAATTTTGTCAAAATTTTATTTCTATAGAAAATTTTGTCAAAATTTTATTTCAATAGAAAATTTTGTCAAAATTTTATTTCTATAGAAAATTTTGTCAAAATTCTATTTCTATAGAAAATTTTGTCAAAATTTTATTTCTATAGGAAATTTTGTTAAAATTTTATCTCTATAGAAAATTTTGTCAATTTTTTTTCTATACAAAATTTTGTCAAATATTTATATCTATAGAAAATTTTGTTAAAATTCTATTTCTGTAGAAAATGTGGTCAAAATTTTATTTCTGTAGAAAATGTGGTCAAGATTTTATTTCTATAGAAAATTTTGTCAAAATTTTATTTCTATAGAAAATTTTTGCAAAATTTTATTTCTATAGAAAATTTTGTCAAAATTTTATTTCTATAGAAAATTTTGTCAAAATTTATTCCTATAGAAAATTTTGTCAAAATTTTATTTCTGTAGAAAATTTTGTCAAAATTTTATTTCTGTAGAAAATTTTGTCAAAATTTTATTTCTATAGAAAATTTTGTCAAAATTTTATTTCTATAGAAAATTTTGTCAATATTTTATTTCTGTAGAAAATGTGGTCAAAATTTTATTTCTATAGAAAATTTTGTCAGAATTTTATTTCTATAGAAAATTTTTTCAAAATGTTATTTCTATAAAAAATGTTGTCAAAATTTTATTTCTATAAAAAATGTTGTCAAGATTTTATTTCTAAAGAAACTTTTTACAAAATGTTATTTCTACAGAAAATTTTGTCAAAATTTTATTTATATAGAAAATTTTGTAAAAATTTTATTAAAAAAAATGTTTTCTATAGAAAATTTCTTGCAAAAAAAAAATTCTTGCAAAATTTTATTTTATAAATTTTTTTGAAATGTTATTTTAGTAGAAAATTTTTGCAAAATTTTATTTCTATAGAAAATTTTTGTAAAATTTTATTCCCACAGAAAATTCTTGCATTTTATTTCTATAGAAAATTTTGTCAAAATTTTATATCTATAGAGACTTGAAGTACTTCTTATTTGGTGATGAATGTTTCGCAAAATTCACCCTCAAGTATTCTAAAAATCTGTCAATTCTAAAAATCTGCTAAAAATCTGATCTTTCGTAGAAATCTAACAACTGTGGCAAGGCATTTAAATAATGTTTGTCTCTGCGTTTGTCATTTGCTTCTTTTCCCAAAAATGTTTAATCTATGCATATTTGATCTCTCGGAAAATATTTTCTCTACCACTGTGCTGTAGCTGTATTTTGTTCTACTTATTTTTGTAGACTTTTACAGTACCCTTGTAGCTTGTGTTGAAAGTTTGAAGGAAAATGTTAATGAAGTTACCACAAGTGGAAGTTCCCAAGAAAAATTTCCCAAAGAATATTATGCCCCAGTGCAAACCATGATAAAATCTCAAAGGAGATATTGTGTTATGTTTTAAAACGAAGAAAAAAGTATGTAATAAAATATTTTTGATTAATTTATAAGTTACACATTTGAAGACATTTGATCATAGAAAAAAGTTTTAATTTATGATTTTAATTACGAGGAAATTTTGCAGAATTTAAAAAAAAATTGAAAGGATTTACATCAGGCTAAGATGACAAGGATTTTAATTTATAAAATGAATGAATATGATATATTTTAGTACAATAAATCCATTACTAGGGCTCTCAGGGGGAGGGGGGTTTATATAAGATATAGTAACAGACAAACGAACATGGGGAGGTCCTATAGAGACACCGACAAAGCATATGGTGTTTAACATGGACGATGATTGCATTAAGCTAATAGACAGACCGACGTACATAAGAATTTTCTATGGAAGCCTTAAACTAAAATCGGCAAATCTTAATATAAACCATGGCCATATGTTGACCTATATGCACGGTTGCCACTCGAGTCAAAAATATTAATATACAAGATTTGCAAAAAATTTTACCAAAAAAACTACCAAACAAAAAAATTTTAGTTTTCAATATTTTTTTAATAAAAAAATTTGTCAAAATTTTATTTCTACAGAAAATTTTGTCAAAATTTTATTTCTATAGAAATTTTTGTCAAAATTTTATTTCTATAGAAAATTTTTGTCGAAATTTTATTTATATAAAAAATTTGATTAAAATTTTATTTCTATAGAAAATTTTGTCAAATTTTTATTTCTATAGAAAATTTTGTCAAATTTTTATTTCTATAGAAAATTTTGTCAAATTTTTATTTCTATAGAATATTTTATCAAAATTTTATTTCTATAGACAATTTTGTCAAAATTTTGTTTCTATAGAAAATTGTGTTAACATTTTATTTTTTTTTTTCTTTCATTCATACTTTATTTGTAATTTCAAAGCCCTATGGCCAATTATAACAAAATTACACAGACTACAATACAGTCTACTAAAAAACACACAAATTCAAAACAGAATTGCAGAATTCTTAATATTTACCCTAAATTCTTAAAAGTAGATATGTATATAGCCCTAAGAATACAAAGCAGTTCGCTATACTACTATTTCTAGAGAATATTTTATCAAAATTTTATTTCTATAGAAAATTTTGTCAACATTTTATTTCTATAGAAAATTTTTGCCAAAATGTTATTTCTATAGAAATTTTTGTTAAAAATATATCGATGACGATTCTCGTAAAATGCTCCCTATTGGACTTAGTTGAAGGAGCGTCAATCTTTTTTACTGGGTGTCATGGTATCATGATTTCAACGAACTGAGGATTTTGATGGGCAATGTTAGAAAATTTCGTTAACATTTTATTTCTATAGAAAATTTTGTGAAATATTTATTTCTATAGAAAATTGTGTGAAAATTTTATTGCTCTAGAAAAGTTTGTCAAAATTTTATTTCTATAGAAAATTTTGTTAAATATTTTATTTCCATAGAAAATTTTGTCAAAATTTTATTTCTTTAAAAAACTTTATCAACATTTTATTTCTATAGAAAATTTTGTCAAAATTTTATTTCATAGAAAATTTTTGTCAAAATTTTATTTATACATAATTTTTGTCAAAATTTTATTTATACAGAAAATTTTATCAAAATTTTATTTTTATGGAAAATTTTTGTCAAAATTATATTTCTATAGAAAATTTTGTCAAAAATTTATTTCTATAGAAAATTTTGTGAAAATATATTTCTATAGAAAATTTTGTTAAAATTTTATTTCTATAGAAAATTTTGTCAAAATTTTAGTTCTATAGAAAATGTTGGTCAAAATTTTATTTCTATAGAAAATGTTGGTCAAAATTTTATTTCTATAGAAAATTTTATCAAAATTTTATTTCTATAGAAAATTTTGTCAACATTTTATTTGTATAGAAAATTTTGTCAAAATTTTATTTCTATAGAAAATTTTGTCAAAATTTTGTTTATGTAGAAAATTTTGTCAAATTTTTGTTTCTCTAGAAAATTTTGGCAAAATTTTATTTCTATAGTAAATTTTGTCAGAATTTTATTTCTATAGACAATTTTTGTCAAAATGTTATTTCTATAGAAAATTTTTGTCAAAATATTATTTCTATAGAAAATTTTGTTAAAAATATATCGATGACGATTCTCGTAAAATGCTCCCTATTGGACTTAGTTGAAGGAGAGTCAATTTTTTACTGGGGTGTCATGGTGTCATGATTTCAACGAACTGAGGATTTTGATGGGCAATGTTAGTTTCATACCAAATTCCTTTCGTTGAGAAAGAAGCTTATCAAGTTCTTATAAAAACACTTTTTGTTTAAATTATTTTGGATGAAAAAGAAGATAAATAATTTTTGTATAAAAAAATATTTGAAGGACTTAAAATCCTTATGATAGTGACAATATTTTTTAGTGTTATTGTCCTGTTTTCATATGATCTATAGCTTCTCCGATAGCTGCCTTACCAATAGAATCCCAGGATTATCACATGCCTATCTTACAGACCAGAGTATGGAAATAACTGTGAACTATTAGGAGGATTTGCTCCCCCCTCCCCTAAAAAACGAAAACAATTATTCCAATTTTCATAATTTTCCGGGAAACTGAATAGAGTCAATACATGACCTTCCCATCTGAACTTTATTATCCCTGTTGTTTCGTATTTTGGTCCCCCTGCTCTCTCTCTCTCTCTTGCATAAAAACAATGCTCCATCAACTACACTTTATCCCTATAGAGCTTTGGTATTCCCCGGGATTGAAAAGGGATTTAAATGTTGTATTTGTTAACATAGAAAAAGCATCTGTATCAAAGAACCATCCCTACTATCACACTCACCATAGATTCAGTTCTATTTTTTTTTTGGTGTGTGAATATACATCAATGGAATCCAATTCGAATGTCATAGAGCATTTGAGGAGTGCGAGAGAGCAGAAAACGAATTCACTTTCAAAACTCTATGCAAAGGGTATCGAAGTGTAACATTCAATGTTCAGACGACAATAATTCAATCGTGAAATCGTATAAGTTCTCAAGGGATTTGACTCAAATTACTTTACTCTGTACTTTAGTTAGTCTAAAACCTCTGGATCCATTGCTTATGTATGCTGTATGTTGTGGGCTACAATAGTTTGTACTATATTTAGAGAGAGGATAGAGAGGGAGGTAGAGAAATAGGGTATTGCAACTGATGATGATGATGGTGAAGCAGCAGCAGAAGCAGGGATTTGAATACAAATTTTCATTTTATTTTTTTTTTTCGATTTTCTCCTCCTATTGATGATGAAGCTACTAGGTTGGTTAGAAGTTCTTTTTTCTCCGCCACCTGGATTCTGTATATGAGCTTGATATTTGATTTTGTATTGTATTTGAAATATACAGCTATTGGTTTACCTACGCTAAAATGCGAGATGATTGGATAAAAGTTAAATAAATCATGTATATACGGTAAAAAGTTTCGGCGTGCGAATTTTAAATACCTACCATCATGGACCACATAGAAGATTTGGTTTTACAAACGCGTCCTCATAATGGAAATTTCCTGTGAAAAATTTCTTATTATCAGGTCAACAGTAAGACTATGATGCAGGAGGAATTCAGTTCGTAGATAATCGGCAGGCTATAAGAACTTCGACTCGTTGGTTGCTTGATGGGAGTTTCGGTTCGTTGATGAGTGCGTCGGTTCTTTGATGATTGGTAGTTGATGAAAATCCGGTTTCATGATTAAAATTACGTTCGTTGATGATCGGTAATTGACAAGAAATTCGAGTCGTTGATAATCGGAAGTTGATGATTATCAGTAGTGATGAGAACGTAGGTTTATCGATATGTGGTAGTTGATTAGAAATTCGGCTGGTTACAAGCAGTAGTAGATGAGAACGTCGCTACGTCGAAGATCGGTGGTTGATGAGAAATTCAGTTGGTTTATGATCGACAGTTCAATAGAAATTCCATTCGCCAATGATCAGTAGATGATGGTTAGGTTGTGTATAGTATTTCAGGCTCACTTCGACTATTCAGTCCACTGTGATACCACAGTGATGAACTTCTCTCTCATCACTGAGTGCTGCCCGATTCAATGTTAAGCTCAATGACAAGCGACTTCCTTTTTATAGCCGAGTCCGAACTGCATTCCACATTGCAGTGAAACCACTTGGAGAAGTTTCGAAACCCTCAGAAATTTCACCAGCATTACTGAGAGTAAATAATCCACCGCTGGAAAACTTTTTGGTGTTCCCTTGAAGCAGGAATCGAACCCACGATCTTGTGTGTGCAAGGCGGACATGCTAACCATTGCACCACGATGGCTCCCAATGAGATTAGAACGTAGGTTCATCGATGTGTAGGAGTTGATGAGAAATTGGACTCGTTAATAATCAGTAGTTGATGAGCCGGTTCGTCGATAAGCGGTAGTTGATGAGAAATTCGGGTCGTCTTTGATCGATAGTTCGTCGATGATATGTAGTTGTTGAGAAATTAAGTTCGTTGATGATCAGTAGTTAATGACGACGGAACGGAATGTTCGCCAACGATCATTAGATGACGGTCCATTGCGGATTGGAAATTGCTGCATTCACTGAAATGAAGATGATTGGTCGTTGCACAGTAGTTTTGGTTCATTAGGGATTTGGAAGTTGTGTAGTCGTCGATTTATAGTTAATCGGGAACTTGTTTATTCGTCGTCTTATTGGGAACTGCTGATGAGATCTTCGATTTGCAGAAGGTTTCTGTAGTCCTACAGTTGATTGTTGTTGAAACGGTGTGGTATCAGCTTCGTTATCGACAGTGGAGAGTGATAGCTTCGTGTCGGTAATCGATTACGGCCGGTTTTAATACAAGTGAACTGTAGGTCCGAAGGTCTCAGTGGCAGAATAGGTTCGAAGATCTCAGTGGTGCAATTGTAGGTCCGAATATCTCAATGAGGGATCTCACAGGTAGAACTTTACATCCGAAGATGTCACTGGTGTAACTTTAGATCCGAAGATCTCACTGGTGGAACTGTAGGCCCGAATGTCTCAGTGGGTGAACTGTAGGCCTGAAGGTCTTTGTGGAGGAACTGCATGTCCGAAGGTCTCAGTGGGGGACCTGCATTCCATAAGATCTCAATGGTGGAATTGTAGATCCAAAGGTCTAAGTAGTGTAACTGTAGGCCCGAAAGTCTCAGTGGTGTAACTTTAGATCCGAAGGTCGCAGTGGAGGAACTATAGGCCTGAAGGTCTTAGTGGAGGAACTGCATGTCCGAAGGTCTTAGTGGTGGAACTGTAGATCCGAGAATCTCAGTGGTAAAACTGTAGATCCGAAGGTCTCAGTGGTGGAACTGTTGGTCCGAATGTCTCCGTGATGTAGCTGTAGGTATGAAGGTCTCAGTAGGGGAACACCATGTGCGAAGGTCTCAGTAGGGGAACAGCATGCCCGAAGTTCTCAGTGGTGCAACTGTCATTGAGCTTAACATGGAATCGGGCAGAACTCAGTGATAAGAGAGAAGTTCACCAATGTGGTATCACAATGGACTGAATAGTCTAAGTGAGCCTGATACATCGGGCTGCCACCTAACCTAACCTGACGTCTTGAGTAATTCTCAGTTCATGTCTATGTCTCCTAAGATGTATTTTTATACCCTCCACCATAGGATGGGGGTATATTAACTTTGTCATTCCGTTTGTAACACATCGAAATATTGCTCTAAGACCCCATAAAGTATATATATTCTGGGTCGTGGTGAAATTCTGAGTCGATCTGAGCATGTCCGTCTGTTGAAATCACGCTAACTTCCGAACGAAACAAGCTATCGACTTGAAACATGGCACAAGTAGTTGTTATTGATGTAGGTCGGATGGGCCATATCGGTCCACTTTTACGTATAGCCCCCATATAAACGGACCCCCAAATTTGGCTTGCGATTGCTCTAAGAGAAGCAAATTTCATCCGATCCGGCTGAAATTTGGTAAATGGTGTTAGTATATTGTTTCTAACAACCATGCAAAAATTGGTCCATATTGGTCCACTTTTACGTATAGCCCCCATATAAACGGAACCCCAAATTTGGCTTGTGAGTGCTCTAAGAGAAGATAATTTCATCCGATCCGGATGAAATTTGGTAAATGGTGTTAGTATATGGTCTCTAACAACCATGCAAGAATTGGTTCATATCGGTCCACAATTATATATACCCCCCATATAAATCGATCCCCAGATTTGTCCTCCGGAGCCTCTTGGAGGAGCAAAATTCATCCGATCCGATTGAAATTTGGCACGTGATGTCAGCATATGGTATCCAACAACCATGCAGGAATTGGTTCATATCAGTCCATAATTATATATAGCACCAATGTAAACCGATCCACAGATTTGACCTCCTGTGCCTTTTGGAGAAGCAAAAGTCATCCGATCCGGTTGAAATTTGGTACATGGTGTTAGTATATGGTCTCTAACAACCATGCAAGAATTGGTTCATATGGTCCATAATTATATATACCCCCCATATGAATCGATCCCCAGATTTGTCCTCCGGAGCCTCTTGGAGGAGCAAAATTCATCCGATCCGGTTGAAATTTGGAACATGGTGTTAGAATGTGGTCTCTCAAAAACACGCAAGAATTGGTCCATATCGGCCCATAATTATATATAGCCCCCATATAAACCGTTTCCCAGATTTGATCTCCGGAGCCTCTTGGAGGAGCAAAATTCATCCGATCCGGTTGAAATTTGCAACGTGGTATTAGTATAAGGCCGCTAATAACCATATCGGTCTATAGTTATATATAGCCGATCCCCAATCACACAAAAATTGGTCCATATCAGTTCATAATCATGATTGCCACTCGAGCCGAAAATAATCTACCAAAATTTTATTTTTATAGAAAACATTGTCAAAGTTTTATTTCTATAGAAAATATTGTCAAAATTTTATTTCTATAGAAAATTTTGTTAAAATTTTATTTCTATAGAAAATTTTGTCAAAATTTTATTTCTATAGAAAAATTTGTCAAAAATTTATTTCTATAGAAATTTTTTTCCAAATTTTATTTATGTAGAAAATTTTTTCCAAATTTTATTTCTATAGAAAATTTTTTTTCAAACTTTACTTCTATAGGAAATGTTGTCAAAATTTTATTTTGTCAAAATTTTATTTCTATAGAAACTGTAAACTTAATTATATACTTATTTAATCGGCCTTTTTTATTTTAATATATACCACGTATCGACTATGTGGTATATATTACGGTGTTAGGAAGTTTTAAGATACCTTGCCATCGGCAAGTGTTACCGCAACCCTAGTAATTCGATTGTGGATGACAGTCTTCAGTAGAAGGTTCTACGCAATCCATGGTGGAGGGTGCATAAGATTCGGCCTGGCCGAACTTACGGCCGTTTATGCTTGTTCTTGTTCTACTCACCACCATAGAATGGTGATGGAGGTATAATAAGTTTGTCATTCCTTTTGTAACACATCGAAATATCTTTTTTCGACTATATAAAGTATATATATATATATATATATATATATATATATATATATATATATATATATATATATATATATATTCTTGATCAGGGAGAAATTCTAAGGCGATATTAGCATGCCCGTCTATCTGTCTGTTGTAATCACGCTACAGCCTTTAATAATGGCGCTATCGTCTTGAAATTTGACATAGATTCGTTTTTTGTTTGCATGTGGGTGAAATTCGAAGATGGGCTATATCGGTCCAAGTTTTCATATAGTCCCATATAAACAGACCTCCCGATTTGGGGTATTGGGCTTATAAAAGCCGAAGTTTTTTAGCTAATGTGCCTGAAATTGGAAATCTAGCGGTATTTTAGGATCATAAAAATGTGTGTCGAAAATGGTGCATATCGGTCCATGTTTTGGTATTATTTCATCATTTACACGATATGTTTATGATTTTTCTAAAACTCAAACAAAATTGGTTCTTATAAATCCAAAATCTGATGAAGTCTTCATAGGTATAATCTTAAATTTATCTTCGGGAAGTGTACTGATTGAACTGACTTGCTTGGGAGAATATTTGTCATCAAACCCCCTGAAATTCTATATATTATCAAGTAACCCGCTACGACGAAGAGTTTTCAATGTCAACTATTATATATGATTCATGGTGGTGGGTATTTAAGATCTGGTCCGGCCGAACATATTGCTGTATATACTTGTTTTCTTGTATGGGAGCCCGAATACTGATGATCTTAAAATAGAATTTCATAATTATTATTTAATTCCTCAGACTACCATCGATATGTCAGTCAAATAGACGTACGGGCGGACGGATTGAGGACAAATATACTTATTTCTATTCAGGGGAAAATTAAATAATGTTGTCTTTGCTAAAGCTTTCTATAGAAGTTTCTCATACTTATTAATTATTTTCTCAAACTACCACCGATACCGGACACATATAAATCATTCTACTCAGAGAAGAATAAAACGATTGATTCAAATGCTAAAGCTTCCAAATATACTTTGTTTGGACAAATAAACTTTGTTATACTCAGGGTAACATTAAACGAATTTCTTCTAAATTTACTTGATTTGGGGTTCTTTCTCTCCTTGAGATCATGTGATATAGGCATTAAACACGATGGAACTTTTTCCATGACCCTTCTTATATTTTGTAGTGGTATTTTAATATTTATGCATTGACTTTTGCTACACACAACTAAGGGTATGGTCACATAAGGCAAATATTTGCCCAAAATTATTGTCAAACTTTTTTCCTGGAGCACTTTCGAAATACCTGGATACTGGTTTTGGAAAATATGTTACTTCTACTGTATCCAATATGAGCTAAAAATGTTTGCTTTGTTAACTTTGGCGACGAATTCTTTTTTGAATTATGGCAAATATTTGTCCAGTCTGACCATACCCTAAGATATTTGAAGTTTTGCATTATAAGTCACATTAGGTCATATTCATACCAACGAATTATTCTACACATATAAGCAAATTTATATTCTATATGTCACTAGCGTAACCCGGCCCGCTTCGCTGCGCCTTCCTAAGCATATTTGGAGGAATATTTTGCGTTAACTTAGTCAACTATATCCTTCGTGCTGAAAACAAATTCGAAAAGATTTGAATTCTTTTAAACAAATCGGACTACTTGATTTTTCGTTTATAGGTACAAATACGGCGGGAGAGGGTGTACCTTCTTCTATATTTCTTGTGAATTTTAAGTGTGGTTTGTCAAGGAAAGGTATCCTTCTCCTCAACATATCTGAAAATTAGGCACTATATTATAATAACATACAAAGAATTACTGTTTCCCATCCAATAAATCGGGAAAAGCAAAAGTAGTAAAAAATTTTACCACATTAACATTTGCTAAAATGTTGGAAAATGATGCACCCTCTACGTTGGCTGCCAATTTCATGTAAATTTAAGTTCTTTACTAAAAAGAAGTCTGGCAGAAGCCTGTACAAAAATCATAAAATTATGTACCGAGTTCCCATTTACGGACAACCCTCTACTTTCAATTTAAGAAAAAAAAAAACGGACAAAAGGGAACCCTCTCCCCACCTTCGCTCCACTCCGACCTGATATCGGACTTTCACGTACCCTATATTAATTTCGCAACTACTCAATGGTCCCTATAAATTCTATCGAAGTAAATAGACAAAGTTTATTTCAATTTTCCCCTTCCCCAACCAGATATCGAAAAATCATATAGTAATTTAAAAATTATGTATAAATTTAATCACCTCCTGCCACGTCCCTGTAAATTTCAAGAAGATCGGAGATGTTTAAATTTTGCTCTATTGTTTTAAAGGGACGTCACTTTCCCCGATACAATATCGACACCCCTAACCTTCCCTGAAAATTCTTGAAACTTTCCTTCAAGTGTGGGGCAAGGAAGGTTGCCTCTTCGTTCATAACCTTCCCCCACTGCCTTTGTAAATTTCAAGAAAACTTAAATTTTTTTTGTAGTTTTAGAGGAGGACCTCCTCCCCGACCAAATATCGAAAATTGATTTAGCGTATCTTTTGTAAACGTCCCAGAAAATGTCAAGCAAATTATAAGCCTAAAGGGGCGGCCTCTCTTCCGTCCAAATATCACAAAATCAGGTATCAACTATTACGGTTGACGGAGGTTACGATCTCTCCCCAGTCCTCTGTAAATTTCAAGTAACTCGGTAAAGTTTAATTGTTTCTCTGTATGTACTTAAGAGAAGCGGATGTCTCCCTATGTCCTTTTATTTTTATTAAAAAATCAGGAACCTGATATAAATTTCGTAACCCCTTTTTTCTGTAAAATTTCAATCGGCGGAGTTTAGTTTTGTTTGAACTTTCAAAAAAAAAAAAAAAAAATTTGGGCAAAGGGGTGGTCCCCCTCCCCGACCAAGTATCGAAAAATAATGTAGCGGATTTTGTCTACATGCCAACCCCAACATTCAATGAAAATTTCAAGCAAATCGCATAATTTTGTTCCAAGTTTCAAAAAGTATGGCAAGGGGGAGGTCCCCCTCCCCATCCACATATGAAATCATCGGGTACCCCATATTAATTCCATAACCTCACCACATATTCTCTGTAAATCTCAGATAATTTAGAGAATTTTAGTTTTTTCACTGTACTTTAAAAAAAGTCGAAGAAAGGAGAGGCCCCCCTCCGCCGCCAAATATCGGAATAAAAAGTAGAGGATCTTTGTCTAGATGCCAACCCCAATCTTCAACGAAAATTTCAACCAAATCGGTCAACTTTGGTCCAATTTTCAAAAAGTCCGACAAAGAGGAGGTCCCCCTCCGCGACCAGGTGTCAAAAAATGAGGTACCCTATTTTCACCACATGAACGCCCCCTACGATCTCTGAAAGTTTCAAGTAAATCGGTTCAGCCGTTTCGGAGCCAACTCGGTACATACAAACAAACAAACAAACAAACAAACAAACAAACAAACAAACAAACAAACAAACAAATAAACAAACATAGATTGAATTTTATATATATAGAAGATAGATATGTCATAGACTTTCAAAACCTTTACGACCTAATAAATTGGCATTGTATTTTTGCCAGTTTACATATTGAATATATGGCACCCTTCATATCAATAATTCACGTGTTAAAGAGGAAATTGCAAATAAAAACCAAAACCTAAAGGTGTTACTCGTACAACGTTCAATATCTACCGACTGTATGGCATCAGGTAACAGAGAAAATCAATGTGAATGTCATAAATAACCGGAATAAGTAAATCAATTGAAGAATATTCCACACAACCAATGGGTGTGTTTGGTAGAGGGAGTGCGAGAGAGAGAGAGCAAGAGAAATTATACAATGAGCTCAATGAAGACACAGAGAGTCTGATCGTTGTTGTTCATTAAATAATAACGAGTTTTATGAGAATAGACCAAGGGTGGATATGTAGCTCAAATTTTATGAAGAAATGACACACATTATTAGTTTAAATACTTGTTAACCATAAATGGAAAATAGAAGGAATGAAACAATTCTTTAAAATATAAAGAAAATTTTATGTTCAGTTTCTCAATGGAAATGAAATAAAATTCTGTGTGTAAATTAAAACCTGAGAAGTTCCCACAGTTGGTAATTTTTTTTACAGTTTGGTGGATTGGTAAAATATTCCTCTCCAACTAAGAGGTACTTCAAAGAATTGTCTATAGAAATAAAAGTTTGAGAAAATTTTCTATAGAAATAAAATTTTCTATATTTCTATAGAAAATTTTGAAAATATTTTCTATAGAAATAAAATTATGACTAAAATTTTTTATAGCAATAAAGTTTTTACAAAATTTTCTATAGCAAGGTTAGGTTAGGTGGCAGCCCGATGTATCAGGCTCACTAGATAGGGTCACGGCCTAAAGGAAAAAAAAAAGTTGATGCGGTCACCCCCCAGTTTTGTAGCATATTCGAAGACAATTTCAGAACACCAAAACTTTTTTTCCGTGCACCCTGCGACCCCCCACTACGGCATTTTCTGCGTTATGCAAAGTGCATGTGTTTTTGCTAGAACAATTTGAGAGCCTACTGTTTTAAAATTCTAACAATCACTTTTGATAGTATTTGAAAAAAGTGAAAACAACAGCCTTCTCTCACAAAAATATGGACAGACTTAAAAAATCATGTAGCGAAAGTGGTTGTTAGAATTTTAAAACAGTAGGAGTCGGAGTCAAAAATGACCAATGCACGAAATATAGCCCCTGATCAACCACGAACAGCGATATGAGTTTCTTTTCGATCGGTCTTCAAATGACGACACAGCACAATAAATTGTATTTCGGGGGGTCGTAGGGTGCACGAAAAAAAAAACTTTTGGTGTTCTGAAATTGTCTTCGAATATGCTACAAAACTGGGGGGTGACTGCATCAACTTTTTTTTTGTGACCCTATCTAAGCTCACTTAGACTATTCAGTCCATTATGATACCACATTGGTGAACTTCTCTCTTATCACTGAGTGCTGCCCGATTCCATGTTAAGCTCATTGACAAGGGACCTTCTTTTTATAGCCGAGTCCGAACGGCGTTCCACATTGCAGTGAAACCACTTAGAGAAGCTTTTAAACCCTCAGAAATGTCACCAGCATTACTGAGGTGGGATAATCCACCGTGCAAATAAAATTTTAAGAAATTTTTCTATAGTAATAAAATTTTTACAAAATTTTCCTATAGTAATAAATTTTTTACAAAATGTTTCTATAGAAATAAAATTTGAGAACATTTTCTATACACGGACGAAATAGACTGTTTTTCATATGTTTGGGTATAAAAATTATATGTTTCGAACTCAAATTTTTTAACACAATATTTTCAAGTGCAAGCATAAAATGTTCATAAACCAGCATAACATGTTTGGGACATGGTTAGGTTATGTGACAGCCCGATGTATCAGGCTCACTTAGACTATTCAGTCCATTGTGATACCACAGTGGTGAACGTCTCTCTTATCACTGAGTGCTGCCCGATTCCATGTTAAGCTCAATGACAAGGGACCTCCTTTTTATAGCCGAGTCCGAACGGCGTTCCACATTCCAGTGAAACCACTTAGAGAAGCTTTGAAACCCTCAGAAATGACACCAGCATTACTGAGGTGGGATAATCCACCGCTGAAAAACTTTTTTGGTGTTCGGTCGAAGCAGGAATCGAACCCACGACCTTGTGTATGCAAGGCGGGCATGCTAACCATTGCACCACTGTGGCTCCCTTCTATAGCAATAAAAGTTTGATAAAATTTTCTATAGAAATGAAATTAAAACAAGTATATACGGCCGTAAGTTCGGCCAGGCCGAATCTTATGTACCCTCCACCATGGATTGCGTAGGAACTTCTACTAAAGGCTGTCATCCACAATCGAATTACTTGGGTTGCGATAACACTTGCCGATGGCAAGGTATCGTAAAACTTTTTAGCACTGTCTTCTTAATTGTAAGTTAGCCCATACGGGGTATATATTAAACAAAAAAAGGCCGATTAAATACGTATATAATCTAGTTTGACAAAATTTTCTATAGAAATAAAATTTTGACAAAATTTTCTATAGAAATGAAACCTTGACAAAATTTTCTATAGAAATAAAATTTTGACAAAATTTTCTATAGAAATAAAAATTTGACAAAATTTTCTATAGAAATAAAAACTTGACAAAATTTTCTATAGAAATAAAATGTTGACAAAATTTTCTATGGAAGTAAAATGTTGACAAAATTTTCTATAGCAATACAATTTTGACAAAAATTTCTATAGAAATAAAATGTTGATAAAATTTTGTATAGAAATGAAATTTTGACAAAATTTTGTAAAGAAATAAAATGTTGACAAAATTTTCTACAGAAATAAATTTTTTACAAAATTTTCTATAGAAATAAAATTTTGACAAACATTTCTCTAGAAATAAACTTTTGACAAAACTTTCTATAGAAATGAAATTTTAACAAAACTTTCTATAGTAATAAAATTTGACAAAATTTTCTATGGAAATAAAGTTTTGGTAGATTACAAAATTTTCTATAGAAATAAAATGTTGACAAAATTTTCTATGGAAATAAAATTTTGACAAACATTTGTATAGAAATAAACTTTTGACAAAACTTTCTATAGAAATGAAATTTTGACACAACTTTCTATAGTAATAAAATTTGACAAAATTTTCTATGGAAATAAAGTTTTGGTAGATTATTTTTGGCGATATGGACCAATTTTTGTGTAATAAGTCATCGGCTATATATAACTAAAGACCGATATGGACCAATTTTTACATGGCTGTTAGAGGCCATATATTGACAAAATGTACCAAATTTCAACCGTATCGGATGACTTTTGCTCCTCCAAGAGGTTCCGGACGTCAAATCTGGGGACGGTTTATATGGGAACTATATATAATTATGGACCTATATGGACCAATTTTTGCACGGTTGTTAGAGACCACATACTAACACCATGTACCAAATTTCAACTGGATCGGATGAATTTTGCTCTTCCAAGAGGCTCCGGAGGTCAAATCTGGGGATCGGTTTATATGGGGGCTATATATAATTATGGACCAATTTTTGCATGGTTATTAGAGGCCGTAAACTAACATCAGGTACCAAATTTCAACCGGATCGGATGAATTTTGCCCCTCCAAGAGGCTCCGGAGGTCAAATCTGGGGATCGGTTTATATGGGGGCTATATTTAATTATGGACCGATATGGACCAATTTTTGCATGGTTGTTAAAAACCGTATACTAAGACCACGTACTAAATTTCAACCGGATCGGATAAATTTTGCTCCTCCAAAAGGCTCCGGTGGTCAAATCTGGGGATCGGTTTATATGGGAGCTATATATAATTATGGACCGATATGGACCAATTTTTGCATGGTTGTTAGAGGCCGTATACTAACATCATGTACCAAATTTCAACCGGATCGGATGAATTTTGCCCCTCCAAAAGTCTCCGGAGGTCAAATCTGGGGATCGGTTTATATGGGGGCTATATATAATTATGGACCGATATGGACCAATTTTTGCATGGTTGTTAGAGACCATATACTAACATCAGGTACCAAATTTCAATCGGATCGGATGAATTTTGCCCATCCAAGAGGCTCCGGAGGTCAAATCTGGGGATCGGATTATATGGGGGCTATATATAATTATGGACCGATATGGACCAATTTTTGCATGGTTGTTAGAGACCGTATACTAAGACCACGTACCAAATTTCAACCGGATCGGATGAATTTTGCTGCTCCGGGAGGCTCCCCAAGCCAAATTTGGGGATCGGTTTATATGGGGGCTATACGTAAACGTAGTCCGATATGGCCCATTTTCAATACCATCCGACCTACATCAATAACAACTACTTGTGCCAAGTTTCAAGTCGATAGCTTGTTTCGTTCGGAAGTTAGCGTGATTTCCACAGACGGACGGACAGACGGACAGACGGACGGACGGACAGACGGACAGACGGACGGACGGACGGACATGCTTAGATCGACTCAGAATTTCACCACGACCCAGAATATATATACTTTATGGGGTCTTAGAGCAATATTTCGATGTGTTACAAACGGAATGACAAAGTTAATATACCCCCATCCTATGGTGGAGGGTATAAAAAAAAAAATTCTACAGAAATAAAATTTTGACAATATATTTTATAGAAATACAATTTTGACAAGATTTTTTACAAAAATAAAATTTAGAGAAAATTTTATGTAGAAATAAAATTTTGACAAAATTTTCTATAGATAAAATTTTGACAAAATTTTCTATAGAAATAAAATTTTAAGAAAAATTTTCTATAAAAATAAAATTTTGAGAAAATTTTTCTATAAAAATACAATTTTGAGAATATTTTCTATAGAAATAAAATTTTGACAAAAAGTTTTTTTAGAAATACAATTTTTACAAAATTTTCCATACAAATAAAATTTTAAGAAATTTTTCTATAATAATAAAATGTTTACAAAATTTTTCTATAGAAATAAAATTTTGCAAAATTTTTCAGTATAAATGAAATTTGAGAACATTTTCTATACACGGACGAAATAGACTGTTTTTCATATATTTGGGTATAAAAATTATATGTTTCGAACTGAAATATTTTAACACAATATTTTTCAGTGCAAGCATAAAATATTCGTAAACTAGTATAACATGTTTGGGACATAAAATTTTTGTTAATATAATATGTTTGGATGCAAAAATATATTAATTTAGAAATAGCCTATAAACATATATGTATTTTGAAAGAGATACGAGTTGCCAGATCGAAACAAAATTTAACATGTGTTCATAACAGAGATGAAAGTTTCCAAAACACTTAATTTTTTCTGCTTTCACCGCTCTTTTTGTGCCAGGCTAAGCAGTTTCCGAAGTGCCCTCGTACCTAGAGAGAATGCTGCAGGTAATACAATGGAAGTAACCAATTGGCGCATTTAAAATATATATACACAAATAAAATTTCATTAATCTTTTTCTGCCAGTGTATGCCTCAAGTGAAGCATAATATGTTTTAACAATACAAACAATATTTTGGTTGGATATATATGCATTAAGCAGAATGTGGGGTATATGTTACAGAAGCGATTTTTTGAGAGTGTACAAAAAAAAATTAAAAAATTTTTCAATAGAAAACAAATTTTTAGAAAAATTCTTCTATAGAAATAAAATTTTGACAAAATTTTCTATAGAAATATAATTTTAAGAAAATTTTTTAAAGAAATACAATTTTTAAAAATTTTTTATACAAATGAAATTATGAGAAAATTTTCTATAGAAATAAAATTTTGAGAAAATTTTCTATAGAAATAAAATTTTGAAAAATTTTCTTTACAAATGAAATTTTGAGAAAATTTTCTATAGAAATAAAATTTTGAGAAAATTTTCTATTGAAATAAAATATTGAGAACATTTTTTATAGAAATAAAAATTTGAGAAAATTAAAAAAAAAATAAAATTTTGAAAAATTTTCTATACAAATGAAATCTTGAGAAATTTTTTTATAGAAATCAAATTTTGAGAAAAATTTCTATAGAAATAAAATTTTGAGAAAATGTTCTATAGAAATAAAATTTTGAGAAAATTTTCTATAGAAATAAAATTTTGAGAAAATTTTCTATACAAAAGAAATCTTGAGAAATTTTTCTAAATGAATAAAATTTTGAGAAAATTTTCTATACAAATAAAATTTTGAGAAAATTTTCTATAGAAATAAAATTTTGAGAAAATTTTCTATAGAAATAAAGTTTTGATCAAAATTTCCTATAGATATATAATGTTTAGAAAATCTTCTGTAGAAATAAAATTTTGAGAAAATTATATATAGAAATAAAATTTTGAGAAAATTTTCTATAGAAATAAAATTTTGAGAAAATTTTCTATTGAAATAAAATATTGAGAAAATTTTTCTATAGAAATTAAATTTTTGAGAAAAATTTCTATAGAAATAAAATTTTGAGAAAATGTTCTATAGAAATAAAATTTTGAGAAAATTTTCTATAGAAATAAAATTTTGAGAAAATTTTCTATACAAATGAAATCTTGAGAAATTTTTCTAAAGAAATAAAATTTTGAGAAAATTTTCTATACAAATAAAATTTTGAGAAAATTTTCTATAGAAATAAAATTTTGAGAAAATTTTTTAACAAATAAAATTTTTAAAAATTTTCTATACAAATGAAATTTTGAAAAAAAAATTCTATAGAAATAAAATTTAGAGAAAAATTTCCATAGAAATAAAATTTTGAGAAAATTTTTTAAAGAAATAAAATTTTGAAAAAAGTTCTATACAAATGAAATTTTGAGAAAATTTTCTATAGAAATAAAATTTTGATCAAAATTTCCAATAGATATATAATGTTTAGAAAATCTTCTGTAGAAATAAAATTTGGGAAAATTATCTATAGAAATAAAATTTTGACAAAATTTTCTATGGAAATAAAATATTGAGAAAATTAAAAAAAAAAATAAAAATTTGAGAAAATTTTCTACAGAAATAAAATTTTGAGAAAATATATCAAAAATGAGAATATATATAAAAAAGATTTGAGGAAATTATAATATAAAATTTAGACAACATTTTCTATAGAATTAAAATTTTGATAAATTTTTTTATAGAAATAAAATTGTGAAAAATTTTCTATATATGTGGATGGGGAGGGGGACCTCCCCCTTGCCCTACTTTTTGAAACTTGGAACAAAATTATGCGATTTGCTTGAAATTTTCATTGAATGTTGGGGTTGGCATGTAGACAAAAATCCGCTACATTATTTTTCGATATTTGGTCGGGGAGGGGGACCACCCCTTTGCCCATTTTTTTTTTTTTTTTGAAAGTTCAAACAAAACTAAACTCCCCCGACTGAAATTTTACGGAAAAAATGGGTTACGAAATTTATATCAGGTTCCTGATTTTTTAATAAAAATAAAAGGGCATAGGGAGACATCCGCTTCTTAAGTACATACAGAGAAACAATTAAACTTTACCGAGTTACTTGAAATTTACAGAGGACTGGGGAGAGATCGTAACCTCCGTCAACCGTAATAGTTGATACCTGATTTTGTGATATTTGGACGGAAGAGAGGCCGCCCCTTTAGGCTTATATTTTGAGAAAATATATCAAAAATGAGAATATATATAAAAAAGATTTGAGGAAATTATAATATAAAATTTAGACAAAATTTTCTATAGAATTAAAATTTTGAGAAAATTTTTTATAGAAATAAAATTTTGAAAAATTTTCTATATAAATGAAATTTTGAGAAAATTTTCTATAGAAATAAAATTTTGAGAAAATTTTCTATAGAAATAAAATTTTGAACAATTTTCTATGCAAATGAAATTTTGAGAAAATTTTCTATAGAAAAAAAAATTGAGAAAATTTTCTATGTCAACAAAATTTTGAGAAAATTTTCTATAGAAATAAAATGTATAAAAAATAACATTTTTATAAAATTTTCCATAGAAATAAAAGTTTGAGAACATTTTCTAGAGAAATAAAATTTTAAAAAAATTTTTCTATAGAAATAAAATTTTCTATAGACATAAAATTTTGACAAAATTTTCTATAGAAATAAAATTTGAAGAAATTTTCTATAGAAATAAAATTTTTTCTATAGAAATTTTCTATAGAAATAAAAATTTTATCAACATTTTCTATAGAAATAAAATTTTTAGAAAATTTGAAGATTCGGCATGGCCGAACATTCGAAAGTCTATACCTGCTTCGATTTAAAATAAAATCTACAAAATACAAGGAGACTCCCAATTGCTTTTGTACATGACCCAATAAATTTAAAACTGTCATTTAATAAAATCCTTTTTATAGCATCTCCAATATTTTCTTCTATCTATGGACTTTAAGCAAATCTTATTCGTTCCTTATCACCTTCATTTCGGGCAATTATCTTTATAGCTTGGCATTTTATATGAAAAGATTTTCTGAGTATTTGCCAAAAAATGTCTGTAATCGATAAAATGAACATAATTGTGTTCTTTTGGGCCATTACCTTTGAACCCCAAATTTAATTCTGCCAAATGCCATGGGCTATAGGTAGTGCAGTTGTAGAAAAGGAGTCATGGAAGTATGCAAGATTTTGGATCGTCCTTCCTGACAACAAGCATTGCAGGAGATATTGATATGGCTTAAGCGGCCATTGAGAATGTAAATGCAGATGTCGATGTAATGAAATTATGACCACGAATCTTAGTTTGGGGTAACCTAAAACTTTTGACTGAATTTTAAAGTTAATGGCCAGGGTGAGAAGGGTAAAGTTCTGGGAAATGAAGAAAAGGTTAATGACATGAGTATCTTTGTTTTGTTCTTCATATTAGACAATTGCCATGAGTAAGGCTTAAAGCTTCTTATGAACTTAGACGAGGTGAATTGTTGCCGTTTGTTTATGACTTTCGTTAGTTTGACCCACTTCTGTGGGTAAATTTCTCTATTTGCCATGGTAATCATGGCATCATATCTATTGAAAATTGCTTTCATTGTTGTATTATCAGCATTTGTTTGCATTGCCACTCTGATGCTGCTTGAGCCTTATTTTATGATCATTGCTCTGTGTGCTATTAAAATAAATGTGGACCAACAAATGAGGCAATATTGTGTCCACATTTATGGCTTCAAGGCAAATGCATTCATATTTCAAATTGATTAAATTGTCAAAAATTAATTGGCATTTTAGGAATAATTATTTCAATCGATTGTGGGTATTTCGAACGATTGTGTGGACCCAATCAGTGAACAGACTTAAAGTAGTACTGAGTTATTATGGTGACAACAAAACAAATTTGACGTTTTTCATAAATTTTAATTTATGGTTGAACATTAAAGAGTGACCTATAATGTGAGAACCTTGAGAAAAAAAAATTGAAACACATGTTAAATTGGATATCCTAACATGAAATAAAATTTTGACAAAATTTTCTCCAGAAATAAAATTTTGAAAAAATTTTCTATAGAAATAAAATTTTGAAAAAATTATAGAAATAAAATTTTAACAAAATTTTCTATAGAAATAAAATGTTGACAAAATTTTCTATGGACATAAAATTTTGACAAAATTTTCTATAGACATGAAATTTTTACTAAATTTTCTAGAGAAATAAAATTTTGACGATATTTTCTATAGAAATAAAATGTTGACGATATTTCCTATAGAAATAAAATTTTGACAAAATTTTCTATAGAAATAAAATTTTGTCAAAATTTTCTATAGAAATAAAATTTTGATAAAATTTGCTATAGAAATAAAATGTTGCGAACATTTTTTAGAGAAATAAAATTTTGATAACATTTTCTATAGAAATAAAATTTTGATAACATTTTCTATTCTAAAATTCTGAAAAATTTTCTATAGAAATAAAATTTTGAGAAAAATTTCTATAGAAATAAAATTTTGACAAAATGTTCTATATAAAAATTAAATTTTGACGAAGTTTTCTATAGAAATAAAATTTTGACAAAATTTTTTTATAGAAATAAAATTTTAACAAAAATTTTTATAGAAATAAAGTTTTGAGAAAATTTTCTATAGAAATAAAATTTTGGCAAAACTTTCTATAGAAAGTATAGAAAGTTCTATAGAAATAAAATTTTGACAACATTTTCTATAGAAAAAAAATTTTGACAAAATGTTCGATATAAAAATTAAATTTTGACAAAGTTTTCTATCTAAATAAAATTTTTACAAAATTTTCCATATAAATAAAATTTTGTCAAATTTTTTTATGGAAATAAAATTTTGACAAAATTTTTCTATAGAAATAAAATTTTGTGAAAATTCTTTATAGGAATAAAATTTTGACAAATCAATCTATAAAAACCAAAATATGAGAAAATTTCATATAGAAATAAAGTTTTGATAAAATTTTTTATATAAAAATTAAATTTTGATAAAATTTTGATTTTATTTCTATAGAAAATTTTGTCAAAATTTTATTTCTATAAAATTTTTTGTCAAAATTTTATTTCTATAGATAATTTTGTCAAATCTCTATAGAAATAAAATCTTCTATAGAAATAAAATTTTGAGAAAATTATAGAAATAAAATTTTAAGAAAATTTCCTATAAAAATAAAATTTGTGTAAAAATAATTTTCAATAATGCAGGACAAACCATGTCTTATGAACACGATTTATTTTCAATCCTTTTAAATGTCAGTTACTGACATCCAACAACCATATATTCTAAATATACGAGTATTCATTTTAATTGTTCTCGTGTTGGCAAAGGTTATTTGAAAAGTACTTTTAGTATTAACCATAAATCATTTATTTGAAACAACAGGGGAAAACCTCAAATGCATTCTATGCGTAAATATCTGAACTTAAAATTAAAGCATTTGTAGAAGTTCCGAGTACGAGCGTTTCACTTCTTTCTTCAGAGCCTCAATGTTTATTGAGCATTTAAAAATAGGAAATTTGCTGAATTGCATGTACCTACTCTCACAATGTGGCTACTTCATGTCATTCTTGCACGTCCTCAAAGACATGTGGCAAACTTAATATCAGATTACATTATGTGAAAAATTAAAAAGTCAATAAGATTTCCACATAAGCTCATTTTGTATTTCTATTCATTCATAATATGTTCTATAGTTGCTTAGAAACTACCACATATGTATACAAATGTAATTTCATACTAAAGAATAATTTTTAATGTGTACACTGAAAAAAAAAAAAACAAAACACGGTTTTACATTTTAGAAACCAATTAGTTTGGAACTAAACGCGAAAATTTGCTCTATAAGCTTATAAGTGCAAATTTCATATCGGATCGGATACTGGAACCCTATATATGTTGTAATGATGCTTTTTGACATTATTAATAATTTATAAGATTTTTTTTCTAATTTACTTTATTTCATACATTTACAAAATAATAAAAAAAAACCTTTTTTAAGATATCCCAATTTTTTCGATTTTTATTCACTTTGTTGTAACATCTTTGCAGTGTATCTTTAAGTATAAGAATACATCCTTTATTCATTTATGCTTGCATTCAATATTCGTCGTTCTCTACTGCATTTAGAAGTACACAAAAGGACCACATATACCATATATTATCCTTTGTAAACTTTTCTCCAGTTGAGTGACTAACAAATATGTACCGGAATATTTATTGTTTAACATACGAATAATTATATCGAATATCTTAACACCTAAGTATTAACGTGGGGTCTAGTCGAAAGTTTTATACTATTTCCCATTGTAGTATATGTAGTACGTGTAGCGAAATTGATATATGCAGATAATTTTTTTTAGGATCTAAAAAAAAATTGTTCAATAATGAACAAATTTGTACAATATGAACAGATTCCAACAATCTTCAGAAAATGTATTTATAAAAAGACATAATTATTGTTATAACCTCCACCATAGGATGGGCGTATATCAACTTTGTCATTCAGTTTGTAACACATCGAAATATTGCTATAAGACCCCTTAAAGTATATATATTCTGGGTCGTGGTGAAATTCTGAGTCGATCTAAGCCTGTCCATCCGTCTGTTGAAATCACACTAACTTCCGAACGAAACAAGCTATCAACTTGAAACTTGGCACAAGTAGTTGTTATTGATGTAGGTCGGATGGTATTACAAATGGGCCATATCGGACCACTTTTACATATAGCCCTTATATAAACGGACCCCAGATTTAGCTTGCATATTCCATCCGCTCTGGCAGGAATTTGGTACATGGCGTTAGTATATGGTCTCTAATAACCAACCAAAAATTGGTCCATATCGGTCCATAATTATATATAGCCCCCATATAAATCGATCCCCAGATTTGATTTCCGCAGCCTCAAAGAGAAGCAAATTTTATCCGATCTGGCTGAAATTTTGTACGTCGTGTTAGTATATTGTCTCTAATAACCATGTACTTTTACATATAGCCCTTATATAAAGGGACCTATAGATTTAGCTTGCGTAGCCTGTAAGAGAAGCATATTCCATCCGCTCTGGCTGGAATTTAGTACGTGGTGTTAGTATATGGTCTCTAATAACCAAAAAAAAAAAAAAAAATTGATCCATATCGGTCCATAATTATATATAGCCCCCATAACGGCCGATCCCAACATTTGACCTCTGGATCCTCTTGAAGGAGCAAAATTCATCCAATCCGGTTGAAATTAGGTGCATCGCGCTATTATATGTCCGCAAACAACCATGCCAAATTGGTCCATATCGGTTTATAGTTATATATAGCCGATCCCCAATCACAAAAAATTGGGCCATATCGCCAAAAATAATCTACCAAAATGTTATTTCTGTAGAAAATTTAGTCAACATTTTTTATACCCTCCATCATAGGATGGGGGTATATTAACTTTGTCATTCCGTTTGTAACACATCGAAATATTGCTCTAAGACCCCATAAAGTATATATATTCTGGGTCGTGGTGAAATTCTGAGTCGATATAAGCATGTCCGTCCGTCCGTCCGTCCGTCCGTCTGTTGAAATCACGCTAACTTCCGAACGAAACAAACTATCGACTTGAAACTTGGCACAAGTAGTTGTTATCGATGTGGGTCGGACGGTATTGAAAATGGGACATATCGGTCCACTTTTACGTATAGCCCCCATATAAAGGGACCCTCAGATTTGGCTTGTGGAGCCTCTAACAGAAGCATATTTCATCCGATCCGGCTGAAATTTGGTATATGGTGTTGGTATGTGGTCTCTAACAATCATGCAAAAATTGGTCCACATCGGTCCATAATTATATAAAGCCCCCATATAAACCGATCCCCAGATTTGGCTTGCGGAGCCTAAAAGGGAGGTAAATTTCATCCGATCCGGCTGAAATTTGGTGCATGGTGTTGGTATATGGTCTCTAACAACCATGCAAAAATTGGTCCACATCGGTCCATAATTATATATAGCCCCCATATAAACCGATCCCCAGATTTGGCTTGCGGAGCCTCAAAGAGAAGAAAATTTCATCCGATCCGGCTGAAATTTGGTACATGATGTTGGTATATAGTCTCTAACAACCATGCAAAAATTGGTCCATATCGGTCCTTAATTATATATAGCCCCCATATAAACCGATCCCCAGATTAGGCTTGTGGAGCCTCTAAGAGAAGCATATTTCATCCGATCCGGCTGAAATTTGGTACATGGTGTCGGAATATGGTCTCTAACAATCATGGAAAAATTGGTCAACATCGGTCCATAATTATATATAGCCCCCATATAAACCGATCCCCAGATTTGGCTTGCGGAGCCTAAAAGGGAGGTAAATTTCATCCGATCCGGCTGAAATTTGGTACATGATGTTGGTATATGGTCTCTAACAACCATGCAGTAATTGGTCCACATCGGTCCATAATTATATATAGACCCCATATAAACCGATCTCCAGATTTGGCTTGCGAAGCCTCAAAAAGAAGCAAATTTCATCCGATCCGCCTGAAATTTGGTACATGATATTGGTATATGGTCTCTAACAACCATGCAAAAATTGGTCCACATCGGTTCATAATTATATATAGCCCCCATATAAACCGATCCCCAGATTTGGCTTGCGAAGTCTCCAAGAGAAGCAAATTTCATCCAATCCGGTTGTAATTTGGAACATGGTGTTAGTATATGATCTTTAACAACCGTGCCAGAATTGGTCCATATCGGTCCATAATTATATATAGCCCCCATATAAAACGTTCTCCAGATTTGACCTCCGGGGCCTCTTGGAGGAGCAAAATTCATCCGATCCGATTCAAATTAGGAACGTGGTGTTAGTATATGGTCGCTAACAACCATACCAAAATGGTTGCCACTAGAGCCAAAAATAATCTACCAAAATTTTATTTGTATAGAAAATTTTGTCAAAAATTTTATTTCTATAGAAAATTTTGTCAAAATTTTATTTCAAGAGAAAATTTTGTTAACATTTTATTCGGTTCATCATAAAATTTTCATCATTGTCAAAATTTTATTTCTATAGAAAATTTTGTCAAAATTTTATTTCTATAGAAAATTTTGTTCAAATTTTATTCGGTTCATAATCATGGTTGCCACTCGAGCCAAAAATAATCTACCAAGATTTTATTTCTATAGAATATTTTGTCAAAAGTTTATTTCTATAGAAAATTTTGTTAAAATTTTAGTTCTGTAGAAATGTTTGTCAACATTTTCTTTCCATAGAAAATTTTGTCAAAATTTTTATTTCTATAGAAAATTTTGTTAAAATTTTATTTCTGTAGAAAATTTTGTCAAAATTTTATGTCTACTTTGTCAAACTGAATTATATACGTATTGGATCGATCTTTTTTGATTTAATATATACCACGTATGGACTTACATACAATTTAGAAGATGGTGTTAGGAGTTTTTAAGATACCTTGCCATCGGCAAGCGTTACCGCAACTTAAGTAATTCGATAGTGGATGGCAGTGTTTATATGAAGTTTCTACGCAATCCATGATGGAGGGTACATAAGCTTCGGCCTGGCCGAACTTGCGGCCATATATACTTGTTTTATAGAAAATTTTGTCGAAATTTTATTTCTATAGAAAATTTTCTCAACCCTTTATTTTTATAGAAAATTCTGTCAACGCTTTACATCTATAGAAAAATTAGTCAATATTTTATTTCTATAGAAAATTTGTCAAAATTTTATTTATTGTCAAAATTTTATTTCTATAGAAAATTTTGTCAAAATATTATTTCTATAGAAAATTTTGTCGAAATTTTATTTCTATAGAAAATTTTCTCAAACCTTTATTTTTATAGAAAATTTTGTCAAAATTTTATTTCTATAGAAAATTTTGTGAAAATTTTATTTCTATAGAAAATTTTATCAAAATTTTATTTCTATAGAAAATTTTGTCAAAATTTTATTTCTATAGAAAATTTTGTCGAAATTTTATTTCTATAGAAAATTTTGTCAAAATTTTATTTCTATAGAAAATTTTTTAAAATTTTATTTCTATAGAAAATTTTTCAAAATTTTATTTTTATTTTTTTTTTTGTCAAAATTTTATTTCTGTAGAATATTTTGTCAACCCTTTATTTTTATAGAAAATTTTGTCAACGCTTTACTTCTACAGAAAAATTTGTCAAGATTTTATTTCTATAGAAAATTTGTCAAAATTTTATTTTTATAGAAAATTTTATTTCTACAGAAAATTCAGTCACAGCTTTATTGCTATAGAAAATTTTGTCAAAATTTTATTTCTATAGAATATTTTGTCAACATTTTATTTCTATAGAAAATTTTGCAAAATTTTATTTCTATAGAATATTTTGTCAAAATTTTATTTGTATAGAAAATTTTGTCAACGCTTTACTTCTATAGAAAATTTTGTTATAATTTTATTTCTATAGAAAATTTAGTCAAAATTTGATTCCTATAGAAAATTTTGTCAAAATTATATTTCTATAGAAAATTTTGTCAAAATTTTGTTTCTTAAGAAAATTTTGTCAAAATTTTATTTCTATAGAAAATTTTGTCAAAATTTTATTTTTATAGAAAATGTTGTCAACCCTTTATTTTAATAGAAAATTTTGTCAACGCTTTACTTCTTTAGAAAATTTTGTCATAATTTTACTTCTATAGAAAATTTTGTCAAGATTTTATTTCTATAGAAAATTTTGCCAAAATTTTATTTCTGTAGAATATTTTGTCAACACTTTATTTGTATAGAAAATTTTGTCAACGCTTTACTTCTATAAAAAATTTTGTCATAATTTTACTTCTATAGAAAATTTTTTCAAAATTTCATTTCTTTAGAAATTTTTGTCAAAATTTTATTTCTATAGAAAATTTTGTCAAAATTTTATTTCTATAGAAAATTTTGTCAAAATTTTATTTCTATAGAAAATTTTGTCAAAGCTTTATTTCTATACAACATTTTGACAAAATTTTATTTCTGTAGAATATTTTGTCAAAATTTTATTACTATAGAAAATTTTGTCAAAATTTTATTTCTATAGAAAATTTTGTCAAGATTTTATTTCTATAGAAAATTTTGTCAAGATTTTATTTCTATAAAAAATTTTGTCAAGATTTTATTTTATAGAAAATTTTGCCAAATTTTATTTCTATAGAAAATTTTGTCAAAATTTTATTTCTTTAGAAAATTTTCTGAACCCTTTATTTTTATAGAAAATTTTGTCAACGGTTTACTTCTATAGAAAATTTTGTCAAGATTTGATTTCTATAGAAAATGTAGTAAAAATTTTATTTGTATTGAAAATTTTGTCAAAATTTTATTTCTATAGAAAATTCTGTCACAGCTTATTTTGTCACAGCTTATTTCTTTAGAAAATTCTGTCAAAGCTATTTCTATAGAACATTTTGTCAAAATTTTATTTCTATAGAAAATTTTGTCAAAATTTTATTTCCATAGAAAATTTTGTCAACATTTTATTTCGTTAGAAATTTTGTAAAAATTTTATTTCTATAGAAAATTTTGTCAACTCTTTATTTTTATGGAAAATTTTGTCAACGCTTTACTTCTATAGAATATTTTGTCAAAATTTTATTTCTATAGAAAAGAATCTACCAAAATATGGATAAAATATTACCAAGAAACTATCAAACAAAAAAACCTACTTTATCAAAATTGTATTTCTATAGAAAATTATGTCAAGTTTTTTTTTTTAGAAAATGTATTCAAAGCTTTATTTCTATAGAAAATTTTGTCAAAGCTTTATATCTATAAACAATTTTGTCAAAATTTAATTTCTGTAGATTTTTTTTTAATTTTATTTCTGTAGAACATTTTGTCAACGCTTTACTTCTATAGAAAATTTTGTCAACATTTTATTTTTATAGAAAATTTTGTAAAAATTTTATTTCTATAGAACATTTTGTCGAAAGTTTATTTCTATAGAAAATTTTGTCAAAATTTTATTTCTATAGAATATTTTGTCAACATTTTATTTCTATAGAAAATTTTGCAAAATTTTATTTCTACAGAATATTTTGTCAAAATTTTATTTGTATAGAAAATTTTGTCAACGCTTTACTTCTATAAAAAATTTTGTCATAATTTTACTTCTATAGAAAATTTAGTCAAAATTTTATTCCTATAGAAAATTTTGTCAAAATTATATTTCTATAGAAAATTTTGTCAAAATTTTGTTTCTTAAGAAAATTTTGTCAAAATTTTATTTCTATGGAAAATTTTGTCAACATTTTATTTCTTTAGAAAGTTTAGTCAAAATTTTATTTCTATAGAAAATTTTGTCAAAATTTTATTTCTATAGAAAATTTTGTCAACCCTTTATTTAAATAGAAAATTTTGTCAAAGCTTTATTTCTATAGAAAATTTTGCCAAAATTTTATTTCTGTAGAATATTTTGTCAACCCTTTATTTGTATAGAAAATTTTGTCGACGCTTTACTTCTATAAAAAATTTTGTCATAATTTTACTTCTATAGAAAATTTTTTCAAAATTTTATTTCTTTAGAAATTTTTGTCAAAATTTTATTTCTGTAGAAAATTTTGTCAAAATTTTATTTCATTAGAAAATTTTGTAAAAAATTTATTTCTATAGAAAATTTTGCCAAAGGTTTATGTCTACAGAAAATTTTATTTATATGGAAAATTTTGTCAAAATTTTATTGGTATAGATAAGCTTGTCAAAATTTTATTTGTATAGAGAATTCTGTCAAGGTCTAATTTCTAAAGAAAAAATTGTCCAACTTTTATTTATATAGAAAATTTTGTCAAAATTTTATTTCTATAGAAAATTTTGCCAACGCTTTATTCCTATAGGAAGTTTTGTCAACGCTTTGTCTCTGTAGAAAATTTTGCCAACGCGCTATCTCTATAGAAAATTTTGTCGACATTTTATTTCTATAGAAAATTTTGTCGAAATTTTATTTCTATAGAAAATTTTGTCAAAATTTTATTTCTATAGAAAAATTTGTCAAAATTTTATTTCTATAGAAAATTTTGTCAAAATTTTATTTCTATAGAAAATTTTGTCAAAATTTTATTTCTATAGAAAATTTTGTCAAAATTTTATTTCTATGGAAAATTTTGTCAAAATTTTATTTCTATGGAAAATTTTGGCAAAATTTTATTTCTGTAGAAAATTTGGTCAACCCTTTATTTTTATAGAAAATTTTGTCAACGCTTTACTTCTATAGAAATTTTAGTCAAAATTGTATTTCTATAGAAAATTTTTTCAAAATTTTATTGCTATAGAAAATTTTGTCAAAATTTTATTTCTATAGAAAATTAGAAAATTTTTTCGAAATTTATTTCTATAGAAAATTTTGTCAAAAATTTATTTTTATAGAAAATTTTGTCAAAATTGTATTTCTATAGAAAATTTTGTCAAAATTGTATTTCTATAGAAAATTTTCGCAAAATTTTATTTCCATAGAAAATTTTCGCAAAATTTTATTTCTATAGAAAATTTTCGCAAAATTTTATTTCTATAGAAAATTTTGTCAAAATTTTATTTTTATAGAAAATTTTGTCAAAATTTTATTTTTATAGAAAATTTTGTCAAAATTTTATCTCTATAGAAAATTTTGTCAAAATTTTATTTCTATAGAAAATTTTGTCAACGCTTTACTTCTCAGGAAATTTTTGTCAAAATTTTATTTCTATAGAAAATTTTGTCGAAACTTTATTTCTATAGAAAATTATGTCAAAATTTTATTTCTACAGAAAATTCAGTTACAGCTTTTTTTCTATAGAAAATTTTGTCAAAATTACATTTCTATAGAAAATTTTGTCAAAATTTTATTTCTATAGAAAATTTTGTCAAGATTTTATTTATATAGAAAATTCTGTCAAAGCTTTTTTTCTATAGAAAATTTTGCCAAAATTTTATTTCTGTAGAATATTTTGTCAACGCTTTACTTCTATAGAAAATTTTGTCAAAATTTTATGTCTGTAGAAAATTTTGTCAAAATTTTATTTCTATAGAAAATTTTGTCAAAATTTTATTTCTATAGACAATTTTGTCAAAAGCCTAATTTATACAGAAAAATTTGTGTCAAATTGTATTTCTAAAGAAAATTTTGTTCAAATTTTATTTCTATAGAAAAATTTTATTTATATAGGCGTCTATCCTTGTCCATATAGCATAGAAGTGAGTATCTCTGGTATTTGGTGGTTTTCGGACTCGGCTATAAAAAGGAGGTAACCTCGCCATTGAGCTGAAAATTGAATCGCATTCCACTCAGTGATAAGAGACTTCAAAACAATAACTTCACAGAAAATACCTAGTAAATCTGATACCATGAATTGACTTTGAAAAAAGTCCACAAAAGCGATATACACTCCCACCCCTACTCCTTGAGATTGTATCGAAAAAAATAATGTAGCCTATTTTCATATAAATTTAAATGGGAGAATTTAAGCTTTTCAATTATACTTAAAAATCTTCCCTTCAAAATGGGAAAATATTTTGTATCAAGGGATAGTTCTCTGGGTCCCAGTTTATTAAAGAAATTCACATTGGAGTTTTAGAGCTCTCAACAATTTTTAAAAAAATATCTTCCTCCAAATCCCCTCGCATTTTCTCATTCATCTATGCAAAGAACTAAAATATCTTTGTAGATAAACGCAATATAGTTTCCACCTACACTCAAGTACTCTACATTATTTGTTATCATCAAGTGTCCACTTTTGTCAGGCTTCAACTACAAATTAATGCAATATTTGTCATGCTTGGTTAAATTGAAATCACTTGTATTCGACTAAATTTCTTCAAAACTAAATGTGGTCGTCTTTGGGCATGGACAAAATGCAACATTCAATTACACACACACATATATACACATATTCCATGTTCATACTTATGAAATTAATAATAAAATTTCCTTTAGATGTGGTTAGTTGAGGGGAAAATCGGGTAAACCATAAAATCACTGAAACACTATCGAAAAGGAATGGAATGAGGTGTTAACATAAGTCACTCTAGTGCTCACACATTCAAACACATATAAACAATACCACACCTATTTGTAAATTTCTGGTATTTTATGGTCTTAAGGACTTTTTCATGGTGTACATGAAAATGAAAAGCTTTATAAATCACAGAATGCATAAAGTTTGAATTCTTGTTAATTAATGCTGCTAATGTATTTGATGAAATCTTTAAATTAAAATGTTAACCTTTAATTTATGTTTTTACATGAATGGCCGCAATAAATTTGTCAACAGACTAAAGATATAAATTGGCCATATCAAAGTAACGATATGCATAGAATTTCTAAAGATTATTAATTTATTTTAACTTAGAAGATAGAACTCTAAGAAAATATGGAGCCAACTAGAGAAAAATCTGGGAAAGAGTGAGAAAATTAGAAGAGGGGCATATACCATAGGATGTCAATAATGTATAATATGACCATACGTGGCAAATTCGGGCCTCTTGTTCATTCTCGTTGGTACAATTTAAAGTTTTTAAATTGTACCAACGAGAATGAACAAGTAAATACGGCCGAAAGTTCGCCCATATATGTGCTGATATGGACCAATTTTGGCATGGTTGTTAGAGAGCATGACGAATCAAACATGACGAACCAAATTTCATTTGGAAGAAATTTAGTCCTCCTAGAGGTTCCGGGAGCCACCGTGGTGCAATGGTTAGCATGCCCGCCTTGCATACACAAGGTCGTGGGTTCGATTCCTGCTTCGACCGAACACCAAAAAGTTTTTCAGCGGTGGATTATCCCACCTCAGTAATGCTGGTGACATTTCTGAGGATTTCAAAGCTTCTCTAAGTGGTTTCACTGCAATGTGGAACGCCGTTCCGACTCGGCTATAAAAAGGAGGTCCCTTGTCATTGAACTTAATATGAAATCGGGCAGCACTCAGTGATAAGAGAGAAGTTCACCAATGTGGTATCACAATGGACTGAATAGTCTAAGTGAGCCTGATACATCGGATTGCCACATAACCTAACCTAACCTAGAGGTTCCGGAAGACAAATTTCTTACGACCAATAGACACGAGTCGATTACCAAATTGGATGGGACCAAGTGGAAACAAATTTTTTAGACGATCAAATGTTCATGCAATATTGAGTATATGCTAGTCCCACTAATCCCTAAAGTTGCCTTTATCTCACGATAGGTCACATGACGATCTTGCAGTATCAGTTCGCGCACAATATCAATGGTTTCCGTAACAAAAACTGATTTTGGACGACCTTCATGAACTTTATCTTGGAGTGAACTACGTCCTCGGTTGAATTCACCATTTCATCGATACATGCTAGTCTTTGAAGGGGCTTCATTGTACAAAAATTGAATTCAATTTATCGTTACAATGTTGTTGAGATGATCCACGTCGAAAGTTGCATAAAATAATACGCGAAAATCCACGATCCATAACCGCCACGATGTCATTGACCTAATTCGAAGCACAGCGATCGACGTTTTGAAGCATTTCTTTCGACAAATCGACACGAGCTTTTTTTTAAGCTGGTGACAAATTGTGTGAGATCCAATGCGAATAAATTTTTTTACGGTAAAACTTGTGAAAAATAATTGCACAAAAATGTTCACGATTTTATTCCATATCTTGGGCGACAAGAATCTTTTATTTTGCTGTAAACAATGCTAATAGAGCTCGTTTGTCAAACACGGCTACCACAGTTGGTTGAATTCTACCAAAAGTGTGAGATTTTTTGCTCTTTGATAGATTGGTAGAATTCTTGATATTTTGGCAGATTTTGCAAAATAATCCTCTCTAAAAATTTTCTATAAAAATTTTGACAAAATTTTGGCAACATTTTCGATAGGCATAAAATTTTGAAAAAATTTTCTATAGAATTTTTTTTTTCAAAATCTCCATAGAAAACTTTTAGAGAGGATTATTTCGCAAAATCTACTAAACTATCAAGAATTCTACCAATCTATCAAACAGTAAAAAATCTACCATCTTAGGTAGAATTCTACCAACTGTGGTAAAATTGGGCAACATTTTCTATAGAAATAAAATTTGGAAAATTTTTCTATAGAAAAAATTTTGGCAAAATTTTTATTTCTATATAAAATGTTGGCAAAATTTTCTATAGAAATAAAATTTTGGCAAAATTTTCTATAGGAATACAATTTTGGCAAAATTTTCTAAAAAAAAAAATTTTGGCTACATTTTCTATAGAAATAAAATTTTGGCAAAATTTTCTATAGAAATAAAATTTCAAAAATTCTATAGAAAATTTTTAGAGAGGATAATTTCGCAAAATCTACAAAAATATCAAGAATTCTACCAATCTATCAAACAGTAACAGTAATCTACCATTTTAGGTAGAATTCTACCAACTGTGGTAAAAATGGGGCAAATTTTTCTATAGAAATAAAATTTTGGCAAAATTTTCTATAGCAAAAAAAAAATGTGGAAAAAGTTTCTAAAGATATAAAATGTTGGCAAAATTTTGAATGGCTCTATTAACCATGTTCCTTAATCTATATCTGTCCATAAAGCTCGAAAAATAAATTGTATAATTAGATATTTTGGCAAAAACTTTCTATAGAAAGAAAATTTTGACAAAATTTTCTATAAACATAAAATTTTTCCAAAATTTTCTACGGAAATAAAATTTTGGTGAATTTTTCTATTGATATAAAATTTTGGCAAAATTTTATATAGAAATTAAATTTTGGCAAAATTGTCTACAGAAATTAAATTTTGGCACAATTTTCTATAGAAATAAAATTTTTGCAAAATTTTCTATAATGTCAAAACTTTCTGAGTACGTAGAACCTTTGTGTAGCTATAGAATATTCCTTTCTAAGAAGTTCTGTCCCCTACCTCAATACTTTATCTTCATTACAACAAAATCTCAGTCTTGTAAAATCCTTCTTCTCGCTTTGACACTTTTCCTCTTTCCACTCTCTCACACTTTTGACAGCAACTTTTTCACTGTGTCTATAATTGTGAATGAATGTTGGTAATAAACATGAAAAATTTAAGGATTACTGTTTAGCCAAACAAAATATTTGCAAAACCTTGTACTTGGCCTTTTTCTGTCGGTCTCTTGCTTTGAAATCTTTTCACCAAAAGGGCCACATAGAGGACAACAGAAATCACTTTGACAAGCCCACCGGTAAATCTGACTATTAAGTTTATTGCTTTATTGTATGCATGAAGAAGCAAAACAAAAACTGACTGAAAAGAGAGGCAAAAAAGGAAATTTTATCACCTCATATTTTTCGCTACTGTTAAAAGTTTCACCTTCTTTTAAATATTATACCCCGTGGACATAATTTGTTTTAAAACTAAGCAAGAAAAACTTATTTACATAAATCTAAACAATCTGGATGTGTGAGGCCAAACACACAATATCCGCCTTATATACGTTATAAAGCATAGTAGGAGAGAGAGAATGAGAGAGCATAGTATGGGGAGCATATATGAGTGAGTTTACCACTAACCTTTCAGTTTGTAACTTCTACCAGCATTCCCCTGAATATGCCATAAAACATGCAAAGTCATGAAAATCATACGCTTGTTCATACAGCATGCAAATAAGAGTAAACTAAAGATATTTTCTCGTTTACGAGGTTATCGTGTTATTCATGCCCAACTTCAGCATTCATTTGCACTTCAAAAAAGGGTTACTTATATGCATGATGGTATGATAAAGGAAATGCATAGAGGGAGTGATGAAACACAATAGCGGTGATCAAGGATTATAGACTGTAAAACTTGGTTAGATACCATTATGGCAAGTTTGTATACTCTATAGCATTATTGCTAAAGAGGGTATTATAAATTTGTGGGTTGGTATGTAGTCACCTGGAATAGTTGTAGAAAAATTTATTAAAATTTTATTTCTATAGCAAATTTTGTCAAAAATTTATTTCCATAGAAAATTTTGTCAAAATTTTATTTGTATAGAAAATTTTGTCAAAATGTTATTTCTATAGAAAATTTTGTCAAAATTTTATTTCTATAGACAATTTTTCAGAAATTTTATTTCTATAGAAAATTTTGTCAGAAATTTTATTTCTATTGAAAATTTTATCAAAATTTTATTTCTATAGAAAATTTTGTCAAAATTTTATTTCTATAGAAAATGTTGCCAAATTTTGTTGCTATTGAAAATTTTGTCAAAATTTTATTTCTATAGAGAACTTTGTCAAAATTTTATTTATATAGAAAATTTTGTCAGAAACTTTATTTCTATAGAAAATTTTGTCAGAATTTTTTTTTTTATATACAAAATGTTGTCAAAACTTTATTTCTATAGAAAAGTATGTCAGAAATTTTATTTCTATAGAAAATTTTGTCAAAATTTTATTTCTATAGAAAATTTTGTCAAAATTTTATTTCCATAGAAAATTTTGTGAACATTTTATTTCTATAGAAAATTTTGTCAAAATTTTATTTCTATAGAATATGTTGTCAAAATTTTATTTCTATTGAAAATTTTGTGCAAATTTTCTTTCTATAGAAAATTTTGTCAAAATTTTATTTCTATAGAAAATTTTGTCAAAACTTTATTTCTATAGAAAATGTTGTCAACATTTTATTTCTATAGAAAATTTTATTTCTATAGAAAATTTTGTCAGAAATTTTATTTCTATAGAAAATGTTGAAAAATTTTATTGCTATAGAAAATTTTGTCAAAATTGTATTTCTATAGAAAATTTTATTTCTATAGAAACTTTTGTCAAAATTTTATTTTTATAGAAATATTTGTCAAAGTTTTATTTCTATAGAACATTTTGTCAAAAATTTATTTCAATAGAAAATTTTCTCAACATTTTATTTCTAAAGAAAATTTTGTCAAAATTTTATTTCTATAGAAAATGTTGTCAAAACTTTATTTCTATAGACAATTTTGTCAAAATTTTATTTCTATAGACAATTTTTCAGAAATTGTATTTCTATAGAAAATTTTGTGAAAATTTTGTATCTATAGAAAATTTTGTCAAAATTTTATTTCTATAGAAAATTTTGTCAAAATTTTATTTCTATAGAAAATGTTGTCAACATTTTATTTCTATAGAAAATTTTGTCAAAATTTTATTTCTATAGAAAATTTTGTCTAAATTTTATTTCTATAAAATAACATTTTGTCAAAATTTTATTTCCATAGAAAAGTTTGTAAATTTTTTTTTCCATAGAAATTTGTTTTGCAAAAATTTTGTCAAAATTTTATTTTTATATATAGAAAATTGAATTACCTTTTAGTTGGCTGGAAAGATTTTGCAAAATCTACCAAAATATCAAGAATTCTACCAATCTATCAAACAGTGAAAAATCTACCATTTTTGATCTAAAACTTCGTTTCGGAAAGACCCGTCACAAGTTATTATCCCTGAAGTTATAGTGTGACGGTGATATATAATCCGTTCAGTCATTGGTTTCTTTTTGTCAAAAAGTCAATATCCTCTCGGCAAAGCCGTTATTTCGCTTCTGCGAAACGAAGCTTTAGACAGGGAAATTTCTCATTGGTCTCAGAATCACGGTTGCCAATTGAGCCACAAATAATGTATAAAAATTTGAATAACATTTTACAAAAAAAAACTAGCAAACAAAAATATTTTTTTCTCAAAATTTTATTTTAAAGAAAATTTTGTCAAAATTTTATTTCTAAAGAGAATTTTGCCAACATTTGATTTCTACAAAAAATTTTGTCAACATTTTATTTCTAAAGAAAATTTTGTCAACATTTTATTTCAATAGAAAATTTTGTCAAAATTTTATATCTATAGAACAGTTTGTCAAAATTTTATTTCTATAGAACATTTTGTCAAAATTTATTTCTAAAGAAAATTTTGTCATAATTTTATTTCTTTAGAATTTTTTTTTTTCAAAATTTTATTTCTATAAAAAATTTTTTCAAAATTTTATTTCTATAAAATTTTTTTTTTAAATTATATTTCTATAGAAAATTTTTTCACAATTTTATTTCTATAGAAATTTTTTTCAAACTTTTATTTCTATAGAACATTTTGTCAAAATTTTATTTCTAAAGAAAATTTTGTCAACATTTTATTTCAATAGGAAATTTTGTCAAAATTTTATTTCAATAGAAAATTTTGTCAAAATTTTATATCTATAGAACAGTTTGTCAAAATTTTATTTCTATAGAACATTTTGTCAAAATTTATTTCTAAAGAAAATTTTGTCATAATTTTATTTCTTTAGAATTTTTTTTTTTTTTTTAAATTTTATTTCTATAAAAAATTTTTTCAAAATTTTATTTCTATAAAACATTTTTTTAAAATTATATTTCTATAGAAAATTTTTTCACAAGTTTATTTCTATAGAAATTTTTTTCAAACTTTTATTTCTACTGAAATTTTTTTCAAAATTTTATTTCTATAGAAAATGTCAAAAATTTTATTTCTATAGAAAATTTTGTGAAAACGTTTATTTCGATAGAATATTTTGTCACAATTTTATTTCTGTAGAAAATTTTGTCACAATTGTATTTCTGTAGAAAATTTTATTCAAAATTTAATTTCTGTAAAAATTTTTGTCAAAAATTTTATTTCTATAAAAAAGTTTATCAAAAATGTATTTCTATAGAAAATTTTGTCTACATTTTATTTTTTAGAAAATTTTGTCAAAATTTTATTTCTTTAGAAAATTTTGTCAAAATTTTATTTCTATAGAGAATTTTGTCAAAATTTTATTTCTATAGAAAATTTTGTCAAAATTTTATTTCTACTGAAATTTTTTTCAAAATTTTATTTCTATAGAAAATGTCAAAAATTTTATTTCTATAGAAAATTTTGTCAAAACGTTTATTTCGATAGAATATTTTGTCACAATTTTATTTCTGTAGAAAATTTTGTCACAATTGTATTTCTGTAGAAAATTTTATTCAAAATTTAATTTCTGTAAAAATTTTTGTCAAAAATTTTATTTCTATAAAAAAGTTTATCAAAAATGTATTTCTATAGAAAATTTTGTCTACATTTTATTTTTTAGAAAATTTTGTCAAAATTTTATTTCTATTGAAACTTTTTTTTGCAAAATTATATTTCAATTCCATTTTTTTTTGCAAAATTTTATTTTTATAGAATTTTTGTGCAAAAATTTATTTTTATATATAGAAAATTGAAGTAGCTCTTAGTTGGCGAAGACGATTTTGCAAAATCTACCAAAACATCAAGAATTCTACCAATCTACTATTTTTTTTTTCGTTTCGGAGCAAATAATTATTTTGGCATGTACTTCACCCTTCTGTTATTTCAGCATCTTCCAAAATTTGGCTGAACTCACATTGTCGTGTAGTATACCTTAAACAAACTGTTAGTCAATACATATTTATGATAAACTTGAATTTGACAATATTTCCACAATTTTTACAAAAAAAAAAAATCATAAGTCCCTTCACTCCACTGGTGCTGGCCAACCCTTTTTTGGTGTCCTGACATATTTCATACTTCATTTTTGCTTCCAATTCGATTTTCCCTGTATTTTCTGGTATTTTGTTATTCAAAATCAGGAAATCCTATACCAATGCATGACACCTGTTGTATGCTCATACATTTCGGATGAATTCAATCCAATGATGACGATGACTTGTGAGTTTCTGTTTAGAGCAGTGATCCCAAAAATGAATGACGACAACAAAGCAAAAGATGTTAGCTGGCAATTTTTGCTACTAGGGCTACTGGTTAAAGTGATGGAGGCCATTCTGAAAGATACGATAGGAAATTCGAAGGAAAGAACTAACAAGAACTTACACCGGCAACATAGAACAAATTTACATATATCAAGAATTCAATCCTTTTGTATGGCCTTTGTTTGGTTAGACTGTCAAAGGTACACATAGAGATTTTTTGTCGCTTCTTAGAAATGAAGCATTAGGCAAAGACAATTCCCATTGGCATCAGAATCAACGTTGCCACTCGAGCTAAAAATAATCTATGACAATTTGCAGAAATTTCTACCAAACAAACAAATCTTATTTTTCAAAATTTTATTTCTGTTGAAAATTTTATCAAAATTGTATTTCTATAGAAAATTTTTGCAAAATTGTATTTCTATAGAAAATGTTGTCAAATTTTTATTTCTATAGAAAATTTTGTCAAAATTTTATTTCTATAGAAAATTTTGTTGAAATTTTATTTCTATAGAAAATTTTGTCAAAATTTTATTTCTATAGAAAATTTTTGCAAGATTTTATTTCAAAATTTTATTTTTATAGAAAATTTAGTCAAAATTTTATTTCTATAGAAAATGTTGTCAAAATATTATTTCTATAGAAAATTTTCGCAATATTTTATTTCTATAGAAAATTTTGTCAAAATTTTATTTCTATAGAAAATTTTGTTAAAATTTTATTTTGTGCAGGCAATTTGAGAAAGTACCTCTTAGTTGGAGAGGAATAGTAGGCAAAATCTACCAAGACATCAAGAATTCTACAGACCTGGGCAATCGTGCTCAGAATATTCTCTTTGACAACGACTACATCTGTTTGTATAGCAAATCTAGAATTCGCTGTCCCAAATGAGGTTTCTTTTTTTAAGATGTCTATCTTTTTTAATCAACCAACCATTTCGTTTGTCTAAAAATTTATTTAATAAAAAATATTTTTTTGAGTGTATTGCTCTCTTCTTCCAGACTTTCGTACTGTGCAAGTGTGTTGAACAAAAGCAACATTATTGTCTTTAGCCAGAACTCTACTAGCTATAAACACTTGCCTCACACATTGACAATTGTCATGTTTTTGACACAACGTTGTGTCCATCTATAAATGGATGATAGCTTCACCTGAATGCAGTTGAGGCAGTGTCCTCCACTCTGTACTGAAGGAAGTAAGTTATTCGCGTAAATTCGAGTATACAGTTCTAGATCTCATACATTTCCCTAGCAAGCAATGATGTGTGAATGCTTTGGTTAGTTTCCAATGAACTTTATATAGTGTAAAGGAAGAGAAATTTCTGCAAATACACGCAGAGAAATAAATATACAGGAATATATAGGACAATCAGTGAAGATTTGGCTCTAAATAAAATTTTGACAAAATTTTCTATCAGCATAAAATTTTGACAAAATTTTCTATAGAAATAAAATATTGACAAGATTTGCTATAAGAATAAAATTTTGAAAAAATCTTGAGAAGATTTTCTATAGAAATAAAGTGTTGACACAGTTTTCTATAGAAATAAAAATTTGCTACAAGTTTCTATAGGAATAAAATTTTGACAAAATTGTCTATAGAAATAAAATGTTGACAAAAATTTCTATAGAAATAAATTTTTTACAAAATTTCTGAAAAAAATTTCTTAAGAATAAAATTTTTAAAAAATTTATTGTTTTGATCTGAGCTTTAAAACCATTGTGTTGACTAAACTACAAGAGTAGCTTAACCAACAGACGAAAAGAATGCTTGTCAAATTTATTTGGGCAAAGCCCTATAGACTGCAAGATGGTTGGATGGACGCACGTTTCGGAATTACCACATTCCTCATCAGCATCCTCTACTTGCAGCAAAACTATCAATCAATTATCAGAATAAATTCAGGCAGTTCACTAAACCCAAAGTGAACCACACTTGAACCCTTTTCCTCTGTTGGTTAAGCTACTCTATTAGATTAGTCAACACAATGGTTTTAAAGCTGAGATGAAAACAACAAATATTTTGGAAAATTTTTCTATAGTATCAAATTGCCTTAAATCATATAACGAATACAAGATTGAGGGAATTCCACCTGTTTCGAGTGTAAGTTCTCAATCCTCTTGGGAAATATTTTATCTAAGCTTGTATCAATATTTTTGTTACTTATTCTCTCACTCTCTCTCTATCGTTTTCTCTAGCCAGAGACCACAGTAACTTCATAATTCTGTGTCATTTGTTTTAGCTACTGTCATGTTTTTTTTTCGTTTTTGCTACTCCATGAGTTACCTTCTCTGTTTGACTATCATCATGTTATCCATCCGTCTGTCATTCTCTAGAGTTGTCTTTCTGTCTGTCTATCTGTCTCTCTATAGTGTTGACCTAAAATCCAGAAAAATTATACTCATTTGCACGTTTTTTGTTTGTTTTGTTGTAGTTTTGCCTGCTCTTCTTCCTAATCATATCAGCGGAGGAGAGCAGTGACTATGGAAACTTTTGTTGGAAGTCACATACTGTTGACTGATACACTTCCACATCCGTATTTGGTCAAAAGGTTGGAAACTAGTTGCTTGGTGGCAACTGTTTGACTCGCTATCGTCTATGGGTGTTCCCAGAGGTTTAGATACGAGTATATGCAACACTATGATGGTATGCGTAGGACAATTGATATGAAGAGGAGGCCTTTTTGGAGAATTTATTTTTAAGTCATGGTAAACATACAAGATCGTTAGGATCTGGCTAAAATCTGAAACCAAACCAACAATAAAGATTTTGTTACTATAGAAAATTTTGTCAAAATTTTATTTCTATAGAAAAAGTTGTCAAAAGTTTATTTCTAACTAAATTTCGCCAAAATTTTATTTCTATAGAACATTTTGTAAAAAATTTATTTATGTAGAAAATTTTGCCAAAATTTTATTTCTATGGAAAATTTTGTCAAAATTTTATTTTTTGTAAACGTTTTATAGAAATAAATTTTATTTCTATAAATTTTATTTCTATTTTTTATAGAAATAAAATTTTATTTCTATAAAAAATATTGTCTAAATTTTATTTCTATAAAAAATTTTGTCAAAATTGTATTTCTATAGCAAACATTCTCCAAATTTTATTTCTGTTGAATTTTTTTTCAAATTTTTATTTCTATAGAAAATTTTGTCAAAATTTTATTTCTATAAAAAATTCTGTCAAAATTTTATTTTTATAGAAAATTTCATAAAGATTTTATTTCTATAGAAAATTTTGTCAAAATTTTATTTCTATAAAAATTCTGTAAACTTTTAGTTCTACAGAAAATTGGGTCAAAATTTTAGTTCTACAGAAAATTTTATTTCTATAAAAAATTTTGTCAAAATTTTAGTTCTACAGAAAATTGTGTCAACATTTTATTTCTATAAAAACTTATTATTTCTATTTCTATAGAAAATTTTATTTCCATAGAAAATTTTGTAAACATTTTATTTCTATAGAATTTTTTATCAAAATTTTATTTATATGGAAAATTTAGTCAAAATTTTATTTCTATACAAAATATTCTCCAAATCTTATTTTTGTAGAAATTTTTTTCAAATTTTTATTTCTATAGAAAATTTCGTAAAGATTTTATTTCTATAGAAAATTTTGTCAAAATTTTATTTCTATAAAAAATTTTGACAAAATGTTATTTCTATAAAAAATTTGTCAAAATTTTATTACAATAATATTTTTTTCAAAATTTTATTTCTATACAAAATTTTGTCTACATTTTATTTCTTTAAAAATTTTGTCAAAATTTTAGTTCTACAGAAAATTGTGTCAAAATTTTATTTCTATAAAACCTTATGTCAAAATTTCGTTTCTATAGAAGCTTTTATCAAAATTTTAGAAAATTTTGTTAAAATTTTATTTACATTTGAAATTAGGTAATCTTTTATTTCTATAGAAAATGATGTAAAAATTTTATTTCTACAGAAAATTTTGTCATAATTTTATTTCTATAGAAAATTTGGCAAAATTTTATTTCTATAGTAAATGTTGTCAAAATTTTATTTCTGTAGAACATTTTTTCAAGATTTTATTTCTATAGAAAATTATCAAAATTTTAGGAAATTTTGTTAAATTTTTTGTTATATACGAAATTAGGTAAACTTTTATTTCAATGGAAAATTTTCTCAACTTTTATTTCTATAGAAATTTTTTTCAAAATTTTATTTCTATAGAAAATTTTGTCAACATTTTATTTTTGTAAAAAATTTTGTATACAATTTATTTTTATAGAAAATTGTGCCAAAATTTTATTTCTTTAGGAAATTTTATTAAAATGTTATTGCTATAGTACATTTTTTTCAAAATTTAATTTCTATAGAAAATTTGTTAAAATTTTTTTTCTATAGAAAATGTTGTCAAAATTTTATTCCTATAGAAACTTTTATCACAACTTTAGGAAAATTTGTTAAATTTTATTTATATATGAAATTAGGAAAACTTTTATTTCTATGGAAAATTTTGTCAAAATTTTATTTTTATAAAAAATTTTATTTTTAAAGAAAATTTTTTCGAAATTTTATTTCCATAGAAAATTTATTTATTTTTGTAAAAAAATTTGTAAATTTTTTATAGAAAATTGTGTCAAAAATTTAGGAAACTTTGTCAAAATTTTATTTCTTTAGGAAATTTTGTTAAAATTATTCCTACAGAACATTTTTTCAAAAGTTTATTTTAATAGAAAATTTTTTCAAAATTTTATTTCTATAGAAAATTTTGTCAAAGTTTTATTTCTTGCAAAATTTTATTAAATTTTTAGGAAGTTTTTTTTTTTTGAAATTTTATTTATATAGAAAATTTTGTCAAAAGTTTGTTTCCATAATTTCCCTCGATAATAGTTGCTCCCATACTACATAGAGGCCTTATAGTCGATAGCCCTCTCAAATCACTTCAGTACATAATGCACTGTTGTTACTTTTGTTGTGTTTCTCTTTTTAAGTGTTTGAAAAATCATATGTACTTTATCCCATTTGGTTCTCTGTGTCCGTTAGCAGTTCATCTTTGTGTGCGTGCATTTGTTATGGAGGTTCGTTGATTTTGTTATGGTTCCGCATCCTCTAAGCTAACGAATGATTAAAGCTAAGTAACCCCTTAGCATGTTGCTGTGCTTTTTTTACCTATTTCTATATGGCTCTATGGTTTACTGGTCGACCATTTAAAACAGGTGAGTTTGCCCTAAAGAGAAAAATAGATATGTCGTTTGTGTTTTTTTAGAATCCGGGTTTCTTAGTATTTGTTGGGGGCTCTATATGTGTACTTACACATACAAACATTTGGATATGTATATGACAGCCTGCTAGGTAAGTATGAATAATATGCTGTACATTATATCGTTATTTATGTGTAAAAGTGATAAAGCTTTTACAAATGCTGCCAAAGAAAAAGGAAATTTATATTTGCATGCCAGGACTTTTTTATGACACCTCATATGTTAAACGTAAAGTTGCCCACACATGGTAATGCAAAAAGAATGTGAAGGTAGACTCATTAACAATTTATCTTGTTGAGTTAAGAAAGAAACTTTGATAACATAGGGAAAGTGGTATTTTAATCCTTGGGAAAAATAGGACTTGCATTAGTAAGTTTAGTTGGAAAGGATTATGATAAGGCTTTTTTTACTTTACTGTAAAAGATTGACAAAAAAAAAAACATTTTTTTTCTACAAGAATGCTGAGACCATTAACTATGAAATGATCAATTTCTTGTAGCCTATGAAAAATTTGTCCCATACATCGTTCAAGAAGGCCTTTACAAATTTCAAATTCTTTATGGGGAGTTCAACAATATAAACCATCGGGCCGCAATGGTTCTCAATCATTGTGTTATTGGAGTTTATTCTAATTTTTTTATAGATTAATTTTCATTGTGGTCCATTTGAGGATTTTCGATTCCAATTTGTTATGGGAATTTTTGTAGAAAAATTTGATATGGAATTTTTGTAGAAAAAAGTTTATTACAGAATTTCCACCATCCTATGGTGGAAGGTATAAAAATAATTATGGACTTAATTTCATAAAAAACTGATTCTGGATTTTTATAGAAAACTGTTTTCTTTGTGGTCTTTTTTGTACAAAACAAAAAAAAAAAAATATTGTGTATTAAAAAGAAACATTATGGGCTTTTTGATAGATAAAGGGTCATTGTAGATTTTTTATGTTAATAGGCTTCTTTTATAGAAAAAGTTCATTATTAAATTTTTACAGAGAAAACAAACTTAGACTTAGAAAAATTTCATTATGGACATTTTTAATAGAAAAAATGGCCACATTTATAGAAAAAAGTTCATCAAATAAGTTTCTCATGGACTTTTGTATAGAAAAAATCACAAGGGCCTTTTTCATTACGAAAACTATTCCCGAATTCTTTAAGATACGTCCATCATTTCATGCACATAGCTTTATGCATCTTGCTCTACAATGATGGCAACTCTTTGAGTACATCTGTGATCGGCTAAATAGCAAATTTGTTGAAAATTTTCCGTTATTTAATTTTGACAAAATTTTCTATGGAAATAAAATTTTGAGAAATTTTTCTATAAAAATAAAATTTAAACAAATTTTTTTTACAGAAATAATTTTTTGACAAAATTTTCTACGGAAATGAAATTTTAACAAAATTTTCTATAGAAACAAAATTTTAACAAAATTTTCGTTAGAAATAAAATTTTGAAAAAATTTTCGTTAGAAATAAAATTTTGCAAAAATTTTCTATAGAAATAAAATTTCGATAAAATTTTCTATAAAATAAAATTTTGACAAAATTTTTTATAGAAATAAAATTTTGACAGAATTTTCCCTAGAAATAAGAAAAAACTTTTTTCGTAATAGCCGCAAAAATTTGATCAAAAACTGAATTTAAAATTTAACCTTTATTTGTAGGTATGGTATATGTAGGGTATCTTCTATTCGAATCAATACACCCTTTATTACTTCTCAATTTTTATTTATTTATTATTTAATTTATTATAATTACAAATTACAATAAACTTATTTATACGGGCACTAGCAACTAGGAGCTATCGGCCTAAACTTCTCAAAATTCTTATTCGTTTATCTATATATTTCAGTTATATTATAGCAGTTGTATTCTTCAATTTTCTATTTCCCATTAAATTTTCAATTCTAGTTTTGTCTCTTTTTAGTTTATATCACCATTTGGAGCTATTGTAAATTCCATTACAATTTCCAATTGCTTTTTGCCAATTTTTCTATAGACAGTAGTTGTGTTCATTTTGTTTTTTTTTGTTAGTTTACTACAAAGTCATTCATATATGGCGGACATGGGTGTCTGTGAAATTTTGAAATTTGTTTCGGACCATTGTTCAATAGACGCAATGGTTTTTTGATTTTGTGTTTTGTTCAAAATGGTGTTCAATTGATTGGAAAATTAAATTGATGCATTTTTAGTATTTTGGATATGAAAGGGGTATTGTGCAATAGACCAAAAATAGAAGAGGACTTTTCGAGATTTGTTACTGCAGGAGATTTAACACGAAAGTGGAATAATTTAAATTTGCTATAGCAAAAATATTTTGCCAAATTTTTTACAGAAATAAAATTTTAACAGAATTTTCTAAAGAAATACTGTCAAAATTGTATTTCTTTAGAAAATTCTGTTAAAATTTTATTTCTGTAAAAAATTTGGCAAAATATTTTTGCTATAGCAAATTTCTATAGAATTTCTATAGAAATAAAATTTTGAAAAAATTTTCCACAGAAATAAAATCTTGACAATTTTGACAGGTTTTCTTATAGAAATAAAATTTTGAGAAAAATTTCTATAGAAACAAAATTTTAAGAAATTTTTCTATAGAAATAAAATTTTGACAAAATTTTGACAATATTTTCCACAGAAATAAAGTTTCGAAAAATTTTTTTATAGCAATAAAATTTTGATAAAATTTTCTATAGAAATAAAGTTTTGATAAAAATTTTTATAGAAATAAAAGTTTGAAAAAATTTTCTATAGGAATGAAATTTCAACAAAATTTGCTATAGAAATAAAATTTTAATAAAATTTTCTATAGAAAAAACATTTTTAAAAAAATTTATATACAAATAAAATTTTCTATAGAAATAAAATTTTGATAAAATTTCAACAAAATTTGCTACAGAAATAAAATTTTGACAAAATATTCTATAGAAATAAAATTTTGATAAAATTTTCTATAGAAAAAACATTTTGATAAAAAATTTTTATAGGAATAAAATTTCGGCAAAATTTGCTATAGTAATAAAACTTTGACAAATAAACTCTTGACAAAATCATTAATATATATCCTATAGAAATGAAATATTGACAAATTTTTTTATAGAAATAAAACTTTGACCAAATTTTCTAAAGAAAAAAAATTTGGCAAAGTTTCTGCAGAAAAAAAATCGACAAAATTTTCTATAGAAATAAAATTTTGACAAAATTTTCTATAGAAATAAAATTTTGACATATTTTTCTACAGAAATAAAATGATGACAAAATTTTCTATATAAATAAAATTTTGACAAAATTTTCTGTAGAAATAAAATTTTGACAAAATTTTCTATAGAAATAAAATTTTGACAAAATTTTCTATAGAATTAAAATTTTGACAAAAATTTCTATAGAAATAAAATTTTGACAAAATTTTCTATAGAAATAAAATTTTGACAAAATTTTCTATAGAAATAAAATTTTGACAAAATTTTCTGTAGAAATAAAATTGTGACAAAATGTTCTTTAGAAACAAAATTTTGACAAAATTTTCTATAGAAATAAAATTTTGACAAAATTTTCTATAGAAATAAAATTTTGACAAATTTTTCCATAGAAATACAATTTTGACAAAATTTTCTATAGAAATAAAATTTTGACAAAATTTTTTCTATAGAAATTAAATTTTGAGAAAATTTTCTATAGAAATAAAATTTTGATATAAAATTTCTATAGAAATAAAATTTTGACAAAATTTTCTATAGGAATAAAATTTTGATAAAAAAATTCTATAGAAATAAAATTTTGACAAAATTTTCTATAGGAATAAAATTTCGGCAAAATTTGCTATAGTAATAAAACTTTGACAAAGTTTTTTATAGAAATAAACTCTTGACGAAATCTTTAATACATTTCCTATAGAAATGAAATATTGACAAATTTTTTTATACAAATATAACTTTGATCAAATTTTCTAAAGAAATAAAATTTTGCCAAAAAATTCGACAAATTATTTTATAGAAATAAAATTTTGATACAATTTTCTATAGAAATGGAGTTTTGACAATTTTTTTATGTAAATAAAATGTTGATACAATTTTCAATAGAAATCAAATTTTTACAAAATTTTCTATAGAAATAAAATTTTGACAAAATCTTCTATAGAAATAAAATTTTTATAAAATTTTCTATAGAAATAATTTTTTTACAAAATTTTCTATAGAAATACATTTTTTACAAAATTTTCTATAGAAATAAAACTTTGACCTAATTTTCTAAAAAAATAAAATTTTGACAAAATTTTTATAGAAATAAAATTTTGGCAAAATTTTCTATAGATTTAAAATTTAAGCATTGTTGTTGTTTTTTTTATAAATTTAGATAAAATTTTCTATAGAAATAAAATTTTGACAAATTTTTCTATAGAAATAAAATTTGGACAAAGTTTTCTATAGAAATATAATTTTGATACAATTTTCTATAGAAATAAAATTTTGACAAAATTTTCTATAGAAATAAAATGTTGACAAAATTTTCTATAGAAATAAAACGTTGACCAAATTTTCTAAAGAAATTAAATTTTGACAAAATTTTCTATAGAAATAAAATTTTGACAAAATTTTCCACAGAAATAAAATGTTGACAAAATTTTCCACAGAAATAAAATTTTGACAAAATTTTTTTATAGAAATAAAATTTTGACAAAATTTTGTATAGAAATAAAATATTGACAAAATTTTCATAACAACCAAAAACATAATCTAATTGTGCAACACCCCTGATTCATTTTCATATTTCCATTACAACCCTTGAAATAGTTGCCATTGTTGCAGACAGTTTTTAAGCATTTTTTGCATATTCATTGTTTTTTTGTTTTATTGTCTGGTTGTTGGGAAACGGAACTTTGGAAAAGCTAGTTTTCTAATACAAATATAATTTAATTTTTTATTTGTTTTATTTATTTTGTTGGTGTTTTTTTTTTATTTTCAAGCGCCATTTCATCAATATTGTGCTAGCAAATTTTAAGTCATATTAATTTATATGAAATGCAAACTTTAATCAATATTCAAAAACCCAAAAAATAGTTTATTTATTCGTTTGTTAGAAGATCTTTAATTTTGTATTGTTAACTTTAGCTTTTTAGTTTTTAATTAAATGTATATTGAAGTTTTGGCAATTGTGTAGAAGTTATTTCCTTTTGATATAAAACAGTTATTTGTTAAACACAGCAACTCGAGTGTAATTTCTTTTTGACAAAACTTCAATTTGTTGGCTATGTCGACTGGTCATGAAAATTAGCGAAGCATAAATCCTGTTTGAATGTTTCAACTGTCGTGGCGAATTCAATTCGAGGGATTATTGCAAAGTTTTACTAACAATAAAATATATTAGACTAAAAAATAAAATGGACCGTTTATTACACTGAAAAAAATATTGTCCTAAAGCCAAAATTTTTCTTGTCCTTAAAATACGAGTTCGAGTTTTGCTTTGCTTAGAAAACTCAATTCTCTTTAGAAGTCTTCCCGTGATTCAAAGGCTTCTTGGATTCTGGTTTGTTTGACTGCCTCTCTAAAAGTTAGAGTGTTTGTGATGATCATTTGGATGATATTGCTTTTCGCCAATAACGACTTCCTTTCCTTATTATTATGATACAAACATTCGATAATTTATTTTAATACCAAAATAATTAGCCTTAGTGGAAAGTTCTTTATTATTTAAGAATGTTAAAATTAAAGTACGGATTGCAGGGATGGAAAATACCAATCTTACAAACGTACAAAAAAGGTATTTTTACGAAAAAGTACTTGGCACTACATTTCAACAAAAGATTATTGTCAAGAGCTCCTTTATAATGAATTTTAAAGAAAATAAAATTTTGTCTGTCAACTCCTCAATTTTAAATATATATATTTTTTTTTGCTTACCACAGTTGGAAGAATTCTATCATGAATTGTATTTTTTACTGTTTTATAGGTTTCATAAATTTTCTATATATAAATGAATTGTTGACAAAATTTTCTATAGAAACAAATTTTTGACACAATTTCCTATGAAAATAAAATTTTGACAAAATTTTCTATAGAAATAAAATTTTTGACAAAATTTTCTATAGAAATAAAATTTTTGACAAAATTTTCTATAGAAATAAATTTTTAACAACATTTTCTATGCAAATAAATTTTTAACAAAATTTTCTATAGAAATAAAATTTTTGACAAAATTTTCTATAGAAATAAAATTTTGACAAAATTTTATATAAAAATAAGATATACATTTTGGAAGTATATATATAATTTAGAAATTAGCGAGTCTGTAAGGATTAAATTGTGAATTATCCAAAGACTGAATAAATAAATAAATAAAATGTTGATAACATTTTCTTTAAGAATAAAATCTTGATAGAATTTTCTATAGAAATAAAATGTTGATAACATTTTCTTTAAAAATAAAATCTTGATAGAATTTTCTATAAAAATAAAATCTTGATAGAATTTTCTATAAAAATAACATTTTGGCAAAATTTTATAGAAATAAAATTTTGACAACATTTCCTATAGAAATAAAACTTTGACAAAATTTTCTATAGAAATAAAATTTTGACAAATTTTTTGTATATCCTCCAACATAGGATGGGGGCTACATTAGGTTAGGTTAGGTTAGGTTAGGTTAGGTTAGGTTAGGTTAGGTTAGGTTAGGTTAGGTTAGGTTAGGTTAGGTTAGGCTAGGTTAGGTTAGGTGGCAGCCCGATGTATCAGGCTCACTTAGACTATTCTGTCCATTGTGATACCACAATGGTGAACTTCTCTCTTATCACTGAGTGCTGCCCGATTCCATGTTAAGCTCAATGACAAGGGACCTCCTTTTTATAGCCCAGTCCGAACGGCGTTCCACATTGCAGTGAAACCACTTAGAGAAGCTTTGAAACCTCACCCTCAGAAATGTCACCAGCATTACTGAGGTGGGATAATCCACCGCTGAAAAACTTTTTGGTGTTCGGTCGAAGCACGACCTTGTGTATGCAAGGCGGGCATGCTAACCATTGCACCACGGTGGCTTGGGGCTACATTAAGTTTGTCATTTCGTTTGTAACACATCGAAATATTGTTCTAAGACCCCATCAAGTGTATATATTCTGGGTTGTGGTGAAATTCTGAGTCGATCTAAGCATGTCCGTCCGTCCGTCTGGTGAAATCACGGTAACTTCCGAACGAAACAAACTATCGACTTGAAATTTGTCACAAGTAGTTGTTATTGACGTAGGTCGGATGGTATTGCAAATGGGCCATATCGGTTCACTTTTACGTATAGCCCCCATATAAACGCACCCCAGATTTGGCTTGCGGAGCGTCTTGGAGGAGCAAAATTCATCCGATCCGGTTGAAATTTGGTACATGGTGTTAGTATATGGTCTCTAACAACCATGCAGAAATTGGTCCATATCGGTTCATAAATATATATAGCCACAATATAAACCGATCCCCAGATTTAGCTTGCGGAGCCTCTTGGAAGAGCAAATTACATCCGATCAAGTTGAAATTTGGTACGTGGTGTTACTATATTGTGTCTTAAAACCATGCAAATATTGGTCAATATCGGTTCATAATTATATATAGCCCCCAAATATAAACCGATCCCCAGATTTGACCTCCGGAGCCTCTTGAAGGAGCAAAATTCATTCGATCCGGTTGAAATTTGGTACATTTCGCTAGTATATGGCCGATAACAACCATTCCGAAATTGGTCCGTATCGATCTATATTATATATAGCCCCCAGATAAACCGATCCCAACTCACAGAAATATCACGATTGCCGCTCGAGCCAAAAATAATCTACCAAAATTTTATTGCCATAGAAAATTTTGTCAAAATTTAATATTTCGATAAAAATAATTTTGTCAAAATTTTATTTCTAAAGAAAATTTTGTGAACATTTTATTTTTTAGGAAGTTTTGTCAAAATATAATTTTTATAGAAAATTTTGTCAAAGTTTTATATTTCAATAGAAAATTTTGTCAAAGTTTTATTTCCATACAAAATTTTGACAACATTTTATTTCTATAGACAATTTATGAAGCATTGCATAGTTGGAGAGGAACATGTTGCAAAATCTTCGAGAACATCAAGAATTCTACCAATTAAAAATCTGCCAGTTTTTGGTAGACTCGTGTTCACAATTGTATATAGCCCCTACATAAAGCGACCCCATATTTCAATTCTGGCTCTATAATTACCGCACAAAATTCATATGGGTTCGTAATTATTTCTTCCCTATATATACCGGTCAAAAGCCGAATATATACGTATTTAATCGACCTTTCTTTAGTTTTCTATGTATCCCGCATGGACTAACTTACAAATTAGAAGATGATGTTAAGAAGTTTTAAGATGCCTTGCCATCGGCCGCAACCCAAGTAATTTAATTGTGGATGACCGTCTTTAGTAGATGTTTCTACGCAATCCATGGTGAAGGGTACATAAGATTCGGCCTGGCCGAACGTAGAGCCGTATATACTTGTATTAGTTTTATATCCGCTTACCACATTTGGAAATAGTCTACCATGAATTGTATTTTTTTGATGTTTTATAGACTTCATAAATTTTCTATATATATAAAAAAATTGTTGACAAAATTTTCTATAGAAATAAAATGTTGACAACATTTTCGATAGAAATAAAATTTTGACAAAATTTTCTATAGAATTAAAATTTTGACAAAATTTTCTATAGAAATAAAATGTTGACAAAATTTTCTATAGAAATAAAATGTTTACAAAATTTTCTATAGAAATAAAATGTTGACAACATTTTCTATAGAAATAAAGTTTTGAAAAAATTTTCTATAGAAATAAAATTTTGACAATTTTCTTTTTAAATAAAATTTTTACAAAATTTTCTATAGAAATAAAATTTTGACAAAATTTTCTGTAGACATAAAATTTTTAATAGAAATAAAATGTTGACAACATTTTCTATAGAAATAAAGTTTTGACAAAATTTTCTATAGAAAAAAATGTTTTTACAAAATTTTCTATAAAAATAAAATTTTTTACAAAATTATCTATAGAAATAAAATTTTTTTTTATAGAAATACAATTTTGACAAAATTTTTTATAGAAATAAAATTTTGACAAAATATATTATAGAAATACAATTTTGACAACAATTTCTATAGAAATAAAATTTTCACAAAGTTTTCTATAGAAATAAAATCATGACAAAATTTTCTATAGAAATAAAATTTTGACAAAATTTTGTATAGAAATAAAATTTTGAAAATTTTTTTAAATTAAAATTTTGACAAAATTTTCTATAAAAATAAAATTTTGACAAAATTTTTTTAGAAATAAAATTTTGACAAAATGAATTATAGAAATAAAATGTTGACAACAATTTCTATAGAAATAAAATTTTCACAAAGTTTTCTATAGAAATAAAATCATGACAAAATTTTCTATAGAAATTAAATTTTGACAAAATTTTCTATAGAAATTAAATTTTGACAAAATTTTCTATAGAAATAAAATTTTGACAGAATTTTCTATTGAAATAAAATTTTGACAATTTTCTTTTTAAACAAAATTTTTACAAAATTTTCTATAGAAATAAAATTTTGACAAAATTTTCTGTAGAAATAAAATTTTTAATAGAAATAAAATGTTGACAACATTTTCTATAGAAATAAAATGTTGACAACATTTTCTATAGAAATAAAATGTTGACAACATTTTCTATAGAAATAAAGTTCTGACAAAATTTTCTATAGAACATTTTTTTTTTACAAAATTTTCTATAAAAATAAAATTTTTTACAAAATTATCTATAGAAATAAAATGTTGACAAAAATTTCCATAGGAATAAAATTTTGACAAAATATCTTATAGAAATACAATTTTGACAACAATTTCTATAGAAACAAAATTTTCACAAAGTTTTCTATAGAAATAAAATCATGACAAAATTTTCTATAGAAATAAAATTTTGACAAAATTTTCTATAGAAATAAAATTTTGACAACATTTTCTACAGAAATAAAATTTTGATAAAATTTTCTATAGAAATAAAATTTTGACAAAATTTTCTAAAGAAATAAAATGTTGACAACAATTTCTATAGAAATAAAATTTTCACAAAGTTTTCTATCGAAATAAAATCATGACAAAATTTTCTATAGAAATTAAATTTTGACAAAATTTTCTATAGAATTAAAATTTAGACAAAATTTTCTATAGAAATAAAATTTTGACAAAATTTTCTATAGAAATAAAATTTTGACAAAATTTTCTATAGAAATAAAATTTTGACAAAATTTTCTGCAGAAATAAAATTTTGACAAAATTTTCTGCAGAAATAAAATTTTGACAACATTTTCTTTAGAAATAAAATTTTCATAGAATTTTCCATAGAAATAAAATTTTGACAATTTTTTTTAAATAAATTTTTGAAGAAAATGTTCTATAGAAATAAAAATTTAACAAAATTTTCTATAAAAATAAAATGTTGACAAATTTTTTTGTAGAAATAAAACAAGTAAGAATATAACAAGTAAGAAAAGTCTAAAGTCGGACGGGGCCGACTATATTATACCCTGCACCACTTTGTAGATCTAAATTTTCGATACCATGTCACATCCGTCAAATGTGTTGGGTGCTATATATAAAGATTTTTCCCAAATATATACATTTAAATGTCACTCGATTTGGACAGAATTTGATAGACTTTTAAAAAATCTATAGACTCAAAATTTAAGCTGGCTAATGCACTAAGGTGGAACACACTGTTAGTAAAAAAATATGGGAAACATTTAAATCTGAAGCAATTTTAAGGAAAATTCGCAAAAGTTTATTTATGATTTATCGCTCGATATATATGTATTAGAAGTTTAGGAAAATTAGAGTCATTTTTAAAACTTTTCGACTAAGCAGTGGCGATTTAACAAGGAAAATATTGGTATTTTGACCATTTTTGTCGAAATCAGAAAAACATATATATGGGAGCTATATCTAAATCTGAACCGATTTCAACTAAATTTGGCACGCATAGCTACAATGCTAAATCTACTCCCTGTGCAAAATTTCAACCAAATTCGGCCAAAAATCTGGCTTCTGGGGCCATATAAGTCCATATCGGACGAAAGATATTTATGTGAGCTTTATCTAAATCTGAACCGATTTCAATCAAATTCTGCACACTTAACTATACGACTAAGTGTTATGTTTGTACAAAATTTCAAGCAAATTGGTATAAAACTCTGGCTGCTTGGTCCATATAAGTGCATATCGGGCGAAAGATATATATGGGAGCTATATCTAAATCTGAACCGATTTCTTCCAAAATCAATAGGGTTCTATTCTGACCCAAATTAGCAACATGTGCCAAATTTGAAGGCGATTGGACTTAAATTGCGACCTAGACTTTGATCACAAAAATGTGTTCACAGACAGACGGACGGACAGACGGACGGACAGACGGACATGGTTATATCGGCTCAGAGACCCACCCTGAGCATTATTGCCAAAGACACCATGTGTCTATCTCGTCTCCTTCTGTGTGGCGCAGGGTATAAAAATTTCACAAAGTTTTCTAGGGAAATAAAATCATGACAAAATTTTCTACAGAAATAAAATTGTGACAAAATTTTCTATAGAAATAAAATTTTGACAAAATTTTCTATAGAACATTTTGAAAAAATTTTCTATAGAAATAAAATTTTGATAAAATATTCTATAGAAATAAAATTTTGATAAAAAATTTCTATAGAAATAAAATTTTGATAAAAAATTTCTATAGAAATAAAATTTTGACAAAATTATCTATAGGAATAAAATTTCGGCAAAATTTGCTATAGAAATAAAATTTTGACAAAATTGTCTATAGGAATAAAATTTCGGCAAAATGTGTTATAGAAATAAAACTTTTACAAAGTTTTTTATAGAAATAAAATTGTGAAACAATTCTCTATAGAAATAAACTCTTGACGAAATCTTTAATAAATTTCCTATAGAAAGAAAATATTGACAATTTTTTTATAGAAATAAAACTTTGACCAAATTTTCTAAAGAAATAAAATTTTGCCAATAGTTTCTGCAGAAAAAAATTCGACAAATTTTTTTGTAGAAATAAAATTTTAATACAGTTTTCTATAGAAATAAAATTTTGACAAAATTTTCTATAGAAATAAAATTTTGGCAAAATTTTCTATCAAAATAAAATTTTGACAAAATTTTCTATAGAAATAAAATCATGACAAAATTTTCTATAGAAATAAAATTTTGACAAAATTTTCTATAGAAATAAAATTTTGACAAAATTTTCTATAGAAATAAAATTTTGACAAAATTTTCTATAGAAATAACATTTTGACAAACTTTTCTATAGAAGTAAAATGTTGACAAAAAATAAAATAAAATGTTGATAACATTTTCTATGGAAGAAAAATTGACAAATTTTTCAAAAGAAAAAAAAAAGATCAATAACTTCTTATCTAGAAATTGTGCGTGTAAATGTGTAATATAGGATCACATCAAGAAAATCAGTGCCATTTTCAACGCACAAAGAAAATCTGATTTTCCTTGTTTTTCATTCAAAGAAAATTAAAATATATTGACTACGATCTTTATCTGTATCACGCCAATTAATATTGGCCTCGATATTTATCTGTAGTACACCAATTAATATCTAGTAGCTCATTACAATTTTGCTCTAGTGACCCTCGTAATAATTTTGTGGGCCACATAGCACGCACATCTTTGTTCACATTTCCTTTCAAGTCTTCAATAGCATGCTGACAGATCTGATAATCACGAAAAGTAAGAATACAGCATTGCGTGAGTGAGTGGCGTGAGTGGCTTCAATAGACAAGGTCGACAGCATCATAATCATCATCAGCATTCGCCATAACATCATCACCTAAAAGTGTCAGAGTCAGTGACAGCAGAAACACAGTTATGTTTTCATTGCGAAAACACCGTTAAAGTGTCAGAAGCTATGATGACTTACAAAAGCCATTTCATACAATGACAATTCAAGTTTATTTACACTCATCCTCTCTTTTAGAGACCTACACCTACTCACTCACTCTCATATGCATACATGCATCCTCCTCCTCCCCATCCTCATTCAACATCTCTGTATAATCCTACTCTGTTCTCAACAACAAGCATTTCACAATAAACGAGCATACTGTCTATCGTGTTAATAGACAACTACATTGACACAACACCACCCCAACTACATAAAGTCTTGCAAATGCTTTTGATATTTGCCCACCATGAACTCTACTGGTCATAATGTTGCGTTTGTTTTTGCTTTATGGATGGCTTTGAGCTTCAGTGACATCCATTAGAATTAGGTGAGAATCATGCAGGCAGGCGCGCATGGTGTTACATTAGAAAATGTTTTTAAACTTTTCTCATTAAAAGCTATTATTTCTTCGTTTTCCATTTTATCACACCACATTAAACAAAAGAAATTTCCCTTTTAGTGATATACAATGGCAAATAGTTTTTTTTTTTCTTTTTTAAACAAGTGTGTTACGAGAAAAAATTTTTCTGGTGTATTAACTTCTTTGAAGAAACATTGAATAAGAAAATTTTTGGAAAATCACTAAGTTCGCAAAAAAGAACGGATGCAACTGAAAAACCAATGAAGGGTGTGTTTATGGAAAGTGAAAAGGGATTCACAATGCTGCTAAATCAAAATATTTCTCAAAACTTATGGCCACCATTATAGGATGGAATTATAAAGGGGCCAATAAATTAGTAAATATCAAGCGAACTAGATAAAATGTGTGCATCGGTGATAGGTTTATATGAAAGCATACATCGTATATCTATTGCTATCACAGTAAAGCGAAACAAAATGGACCGACTGGTCCAGCTTAGAAAAAAAAAACTTGCAAAATGCCTTTTTTTTCGCTTTTGAAAAACTCGTATCTTCACTTTTTCACAATTGTAGACTTTTCGAATTTTGCAAAAAAAAAAAACATTTTTAATTTTTTTTAAGAATTTGAAAAAACAAACTTTTCGTTTTTCGATGTTTTTGAAAATTGTTAACTTTCTAAAAAATATAAAATTTTTGAGTTTTCGAATTTTCTTCAATATTTGGAAAAGTCGATTTTTTTAAATTTTTTCTTCACTTTTTCAAAATTGTAGACTTTTCGAATTTTACAAAATTTGCAAAACATCACTTTTCAATTTTTTTTTCAGAATTTGATAAAAAAAAACTTTCGTTTTTCGATGTTTTTGAAAATGTTTCGATTGTTTACAATTTTTCAAAATTTTGAAAAATTAATAATTTATTTCAAGACCATTTCATAAGTTGGAAAACTTAACTCTATGAGTATTTGACTTTTTCAAAATTTGGAAAAATGAATTTTCGACTTTTTTAAAATTTCGAGAGATACATTTTTTTTTGTTAACATTTTGCTCTTGAAACATGTATGAAGTGCTCATATTCCTTCTCTGGGTGTGTTATCCACTTTTATAATATTGGAAAAGTTGGCTTTCAGAATAGGAAAACACCACATTTCGACTCTTTGAAAATGTGTAAAAAGAAATCTTGCCCTAATTTCGACTTTTTCATAATTTGTAAAATTTAATTTTTCGGTATTTTTAAATTTTTAAATTAAACTTTTCAAAATTTTAGAATAGTCGAAAACGCGAAAAGTTGAGAATTCGAAAAAATCGGTTTTTCAAGATTTCTTTTCTGGAAAAGTCGACCTTTTGAGCTTTTTTCAAAATTTGGAACAGACAATATCTTGAATATTTTCAAATACCCCAAAAAATTATTTTTGACTTATTCATAGTTACGAGTTTTCGATTTTTTTTTCAATATATGGAAAGAGGCCTTTTTCACAGTTTGGAAAATTTAACTTTTCAAGTTCAACTTTTTCACAAGCTGAAAAAACCTATTTTTTCGAATTTAGATTTTTTTCAAAATTTAAGGAAGTAAAGTTTTTGAATTTATTAAAATTTGCAAAATTGAATTTTTCAGTTTTCGACCTTTTGAAAACATGGAATTGCCCACGTTTTTTGCTTTGGAAAATTTTACTTTTCACGTCCAACTTTTTCAAAATTTTAAAAAATCGATTTTATATTTTTTCAAACTTTAAAAAAGTAAAGTTTTCGAATTTTTCAAAATTTGGAAAAGTGGAATTTTCGACTGTTTCAAAATTTGTTTTTTTTTTGTAATTTTTAAAATTGGCAAAATGTGGTTTTTTCAAGATTTCTTTTCTGGAAAAGTCGACTTTTTGAGTTTTTTTTTCAAAATTTGGAAAAGATAATAAAGATATTTTCAAATACCACAAAAAATTATTTTTGACTTATTCATGGTTACGAGTTTTCGATTTTTTGCAATATATGGAAAGAGGCCTTTTTCACAGTTTGGAAAATTTAACTTTTCAAGTTCAACTTTTTCACAATCTAAAAAAATCCATTTTTATACCCTCCACCATAGGATGGGGGGTATATTAACTTTGTGATTCCGTTTGTAACACATCGAAATAATGCTCTAAGACCCCACAAAGTATATATATTTTAGGTCGTGGTGAAATTCTGAGTCGATCTAGGCATGTCCGTCCGTCCGTCTGTCTGAAATCACGCAAACTTCCGAACGAAACAAGCTATCGACTTGAAACTTGGCACAAGTAGTTGTTATTGATGTAGGTCGGACGGTATGGCAAATGGGCCATATCGGTCGACTTTTACGTATAGCCCCCATATAAACCGATCCCCAGATTTGGCTTGCGGAGCCTCTAAGAGAAGCAAATTTCATCCGATCCGGCTGAAATTTGGTACATGGTGTTGGTATATGATCTCTAACAACCATGCTAAAATTGGTCCACATCGGTTCATAATTATATATAGCCCCCATATAAACCGATCCCCAGATGTGGCTTGCTGAGCCTCAAAGAGAAGCAAATTTCATCCGATCCGGTTGAAATTTGGAACATGGTGTTAGTATGTGGTCTCTAACAACCGTGTCAGAATTGGTCTTTATCGTACCATAATTATATATACCCCCCATATCAACCGTTCTCCAGATTTGACCTCCGGAGCCTCTTGGAGGAGCAAAATTCATCCGATCCGGTTAAAATGTGGAACGTGGTGTTAGTATATGGTCTCTAACATCCATGCAAAAATTGGTCCACATCGGTTCACAATTATAAATAGCCCCCACATATAAACCGATCCCCAGATTTGACCTCCGGAGCCTCTTGGAGGAGCAAAATTCTTCCGATCCGGTTCAAATTTGGAACGTGGTGTTAGTATATGGCCGCTAACAACCATACCAGAATTGGTCCATATCGGTCTATAGTTATATATAGTCGATCTCCAAGCAGACAAAACTTGGTCAATATCGGTTCATAAACACGGTTGCCACTCGAGCCAAAAATAATGTACCAAAATTTTATTTATATAGAAACTTTTGTCAAAATTTTATTTCCATAGAAAATTGTGTCAAAATTGTATTTCTATAGAAAAGTTTGTTAAAATTTTATTTCTATAGAATATTTTGTTAAAATTTCATTTCTATAGAAAATTGTGTCAAAACTTTATTTCTATAGAAAATTTTGTCAAAATTTTATTTCTTTCGAAAATTTTAGTTCTATAGAGAACTTTGTCAAACCGAATTATATACGTATTTAATCGGTATTTTTTGATTTAATATATACCACGTATGGACTTACTTACAATTTAGAAGACGGTGTTAGGAGGTTTTAAGATACCTTGCCATCGGCAAGCGTTACCGCAACTCAAGTAATTCGATTGTGGATGGCAGTGTTTAGAAGAAGTTTCTACACAATCCATGGTGGAGGGTACATAAGCTTCGGCCTGGCCGAACTTACATGTTCGAATTTAGATTTTTTCAAAATTGAAAAAAGTAAAGATTTCAAATTGTTCAAAATTTGGAAAATTGAAGTTTTCAGTTTTCGACCTTTGGAAAACATGGAATTGGACATGTTTTTGCTTGATATTTTAAAAAATAAATTTTAATAAATAAATAAATTTAAAAAAATTTTAAAAAATGGATTTTATATTTTTTCAAACTTTAAAAAAATAAAAAGTAAAGTTTTCGAATTTTTCAAAATTTGGAAAAGTATTTCCTTCATTCAAATTTTTTAAAAAAGTGAAAATTTTGGTCTTTTGACTTTTTCAAAATTTTAAAAGTTGATATTTGTGAAATTTGGAAAAGTAACCTTTTCGTATTTCCGACTTTATAAAAATATGGAAAAAAAAGAATTTCGAGTTTTCAACTTTTTATACCCTAAACCACATAGTGGTTTGGGTATAATAAGTTTAATCGGCCAAAAAATGCGCCTACCAGAAATATTGATTTTAGACCCCATAAAATATATACCGATCGACTCAGAATCACCTCCTGAGTCGATCTAGCGCTTGGTGTCCGTCCATCCGTCCGTCTGTCCGTGTATTTGTTGTTCACAGGATTCCGGTCGCAATTATTAACCGATTTTTATGAAATTTGGTACAGGGAGTTTTTTGGGCACAAGGACGAACGCTATTGAATTTGGATCAAATTTAGATATAGCTCCCATATATATGTATCGCCCGATTTCGACAAATGGGGTCTCGTTGCGCGTTTTAGCAAACGCATCGTCACCAAATTTGGCAAAAGGTAATCTTTTCTATCGCCCTTCAAGTCTGCAAAATTTCATCCAAATCGGTTCAGATTTAGATATAGCTCTCATATATATATATCACCCGATTTTCCCAAATTTGGTCGCAAAACCTTTATTTATCAACCGATCTTACTCAAAGTTGGCTATATATATAATCTTCTATAGCACTAACTGTATGTGCAAAAAATCATCGAAATCTGTTCAGATTTAGCTATAGCTCACATATATATGTACCGCCCGATTTTTCTAAATTTGGCCATAAAACCCTTATTTATCAACCGATCTGACCCAAATTTGTCTAAATTTAGTCTTCTATAGCACTTACTATATGTGCAAAAAATCATCGAAATCGGTTCAGATTTAGATATAGCTCCCATATATATGTATAGCCCGATTTTCCCAAATTTGGCCATAGAACCCTTATTTATTAACCGATCTTACTAAAAGTTGGCTAGATTCAGTCCTCTATAGTACTAACTATATGTGCAACAAGTATATACAGCAGTAAGTTCGGCCGGGCCGAATCTTAAATACCCACCACCATGAACCAAATATTAGGGTTTCCTTTGAAATTTCAGGAGGGCTTGAGGACTTGAGGACACAACCCGAAGATAAATTTAAAGATTTCACCTATGAGGACTATATCAGATTCTGGATTTATAAGAACCATTTTTGTTTGAGGTTTAGAGGAATCATTAACATCTCTTGTAAGTGTGCAAGAAAATTATAAAATAACGTCTTGATTTGAAATCTTAAATCTGTAGAAGTAAAATCTGGAAATTTTACATTGAGTTTCAAGCAATTTTCATGATCAGTGCGCCTTCTACACCCTCAAGAAGTGAAGTCGGTCTATATGGAGGCATTACCAAATGGACCGATAAAAACTTAATCCGATACACGTGTTTGTGAGCCTAAAATACCAGAATATTTACAATTTCAGGCATATCAGATAAAAACTACGGTTTCTAGAAACCCAAGGAGTTAAATCGGGAGATCGTTCTTATGGGGGCTATACTAAAATATGGACCGATACCCACCATTTTCGGCACACCTCTTTGTGACCCGAAAATACCTCTAGATTTCCAATTTCAGGCAAATAGGATAAAAACTTCGGATTCTAGAAGCCCAAGAAGTAAAATTGGGAAATCGGTCTATATGGGGGCTATACCAAAATATGGATCGATACTCACCATTTTCGGCACACCTCTTTATGGTCCTAAAATACCTCTAGATTTCCAATTTCAGACAAATTGGATAAAAAATACGGTTTCTATAAGCCCAAGACCCCAAATCGGGAGATCGGTCTATATGGGGGCTATCCAAAAATATGGACCGATACTCACAATTTTTGGCACACGTATTTGTGGTCCTACAATACCTCTAGATTTCCAATTTCAGATAAATTGAATAAAAACTGCGGTTTCTATAAGCCCAAGAAGTAAAATCGGGAGATCGGTCTATATGGGGGCTATACCAAAATATGGACCGATACTCACAATTTTTGGCACACGTATTTGTGGTCCTACAATACCTCTAGATTTCCAATTTCAGGTAAATTGAATAAAAACTGCGGTTTCTATAAGCTCAAGAAGTAAAATCGGGAGATCGGTCTATATTGGGGCTATACCAAAATATGGACCGATACTCACAATTTTTGGCACACATATTTGTGGTCCTACAATACCTCTAGACTTCCAATTTCAGATAAATTGAATAAAAACTGCGGTTTCTATAAGCCCAAGAAGTAAAATCGGGAGATCGGTCTATATGGGGGCTATACCAAAATATGGACCGATACTCACAATTTTTGGCACACGTATTTGTGGTCCTACAATACCTCTAGATTTCAAATTTCAGGTAAATTGAATAAAAACTGCGGTTTCTATAAGCCCAAGAAGTAAGATCGGGAGATCGGTCTATATGGGGGCTATACCAAAACGTGGACCGATACTCACCATTTTTGGCACATCTCTTTATGGTCATAAAATACCTCCAGATTTCAAATTTCAGGCAAATTGGATAAAAACTACGATTTCGATAAGCCCAAGACCCCAAATCGGGAGGTCGGTTTATATGGGGACTATATCAAAACCTGGACCGATATAGCCCATCTTCGAACTTGACCTGCCTGCAGACAAAAGACGAGCTTGTGCAAAATTTCAGCACGATTGCTTCATTATTGAAGACTGTAGCGTGATTACAACAGACAGACAGACAGACAGACAGACAGACGGACAGACGGACATCGTTATATCGTCTTAGAATTTCTCCCTGATCCAGAATATATATACTTTATATAGTCGGAAATCGATATTTCGATGCGTTACAAACGGAATGACAAACGTATTATACCCCCGTCACCATTCTATGGTGGTGGGTATAAAAATCATAGAAATCGGTTCAGATGTAGATATAGCTCCCATATATGTATCACCCGATTTTGAAAAATTCGCCCCTAATAACCTTATGTTTGACTATACAGGCCTAATTTCTTAACTGATCTTACTCAAATCTTGCACAAGATAACCTTTTGTGGTATTAATCAAACCCGCAAAATATTATGCAATTTGATTTAGATTTAGATGTAGCTTCCATATATATGCAGCGCTCTATTTTCCCAAATTTGGCCATAATACTCTTATTTATTAACCAATGTTACTCAAATTTCAAATTTTGATGTACTAGCCGATCGTATTTATACGTACTTTTAGCTTTTACATAAGAATATTGCTCGATTTTTACAAATTTTGATTTATTACCCACACTAATTTAACGATTTTCTCTTTTTTTATAATGGGCTCAATATTAGTGGCATACTAATTCCGTAGGCGCAATATCAACACAGCCAGTGTTGCTAGAAGTTGGGGAAATTCCCTATATGTAGGGTTTTTCTAATATTTAGCGTCTTGTAGGGACATAGGGCCACAATGTAGGACATTTTCACTCAACACAATTTGTAATAATTTTTACATTTTGGTGGCTCAAGAGGAGGAAATTAGAAGCCGACAAGGCTTGATCTTTAACAATGTGTGGTAAACTTTATTCCTGTAGAAAATTTTGTCAACATTTTATTTCTATAGAACATTTTGTCAAAATTGTATTTCTATAGAATTTTTTTTTTTTCAAAATATTATTTCTATAAAAAAATTTCTCAAAATTTTATTTCTGTGGAATTTTTTCTCAAAATTTTATTTCTATAGAATTTATTGTCAAAATTTTATTTCTATAGAAAAATCTCTCACAAAAATTTGTTTATAGAAACTTTTTCCAAAATTTTATTTTTATAGAGATTTAACAAAAAAGATTACTAATTTGGGTAGAATTCTACCAACTGTGGCAACCGTGGTGGTAATACAAATTTATATACTAAGTTATATACGTTGCATATTCATGTTTTAAGATAATAAAGTACTTAGAACCATTTTTGTTTTGTAAAATTTTTTAAATTTAACGAAAAATATAGTAGGGAAAATTGTTTGGGAATGTATGGGAAAGTAGGGAACTTTTTTTGTCCTTGTAGGGTAAACCGAACATTTTCCCTGGAAACATTGACTATGAGCTATAGTCAGATTGACACAAAGCACCCATAGACATGTACCCCTTAATTTTCTTAAATATGCAACTGCGGTTTAACTCCCAGACCTATATGTTACCCCACAAATGCTTATGATTACTAATTCTGTAATGGTGGTTTAGGGTATGATATAGTCGGCCCCGCCCGACTTTCTACTTTACTTACTTGTTTAAATATTTGGAATACTGCCTTTTTAAGTATTCGATTTTTTCAAAATTTAGAAACATTAACTTTCTTAGTTTTCGACTTTTATAAAATGTGGCAGATGTCATCTTTTGACTCTATTAAAATTTGGAAAAGTAGTTTTGTTTTTACTTTTTCAAAATTTGGAATAGGCGACTGTTCGAATTTTTAACATTTTTTCAATTCTGCTGTTGGAATTTAGAAATTTGGAAAAGTTGAATTTTCGACTTTTGGAAAAATCGACTTTTCCAGATTTTGACATTATGAAAATTGGAAAAACTTTTATTTGCGTGTATTCTACTTTTGTCAAATTCGAAGAAATTAACATTTCGTATCGAAATTTGAAAAACTTGAATATTTTTTCAAGTTTCAACTTATTAAATATCGGAAAATTAAACTTTCCGAGTTTTCTAATTTTTGCAAATTTTTTTTTTTTTTGGTGTTATCAACATTTTGGAAATTTTATATAATCGATCTGAAAATCGACTTTTCGAGTTTTCGTAGTTTCCAGCATTGGAAAAAATAAATTTTTCGGCCAGTTTAACTGTAACTGGATAATTTTTCCCATATGTCTGTGCATATGTACACCCTTAAAATAATTTTTGAAATAATTATGTAATTCCAAAAAGATTCTAATAACAAGATAGTGTAGAATTCAATAATACACTCAAAAAAAAAAAAAATACAGTGAAATATCCCACATCTGGACACTCCGAAAAGTGATAAATTTCCATGAGACGTTTGCTATGTTATCACATATTTAAAATGATCCTCTCATAAGTGGATAGATTTTTTCCAACTGTGGAAAAAATCTAGACTTCCATGAGTGTCTACTTCTGTGAGGTTTTACTGTAGCCGATGATTTGAGTTGGTTTTTAAAAACATTAAAATTCGATTTGTTGACTTTGAGCTTTACGAAAAGTCAATTTATTGGATTTTATTATTTCTGCTAACAGTGCATCTATATATGTCAAAAAAAAAAAGAAAATCCTATCCATTACTAAAAAGTTATTCAAACATTTGGCAATTTCTAATTACTGAGGACACATGGCCTCCATTGTATACATGACTTAAATTAATTTCATAAAATTTAAGAAAACAAAAAAAAAAAAGAAAATTATTATTTCATTAGTCTCCCTCTCTTTGTCAACGAAATTAATTCAGCCCTTCTTGATTGTTGATTAAATTCTTTTACTGATATTCTATGCTTCGTTTGCTCTTTGAAGTGAAGCTATGAAAATAGTTTGTTAATAAAGACTTTGTTTTGTTTGCTGGATGGCTGGCTGACTGACTTACTGCTGCTTCGTTGGGCATTTGAAGAAACTAAAGTTTTCTAGTTTAACAAAACAACAGCACATTCTGTGAACCGGATCTACTCGCACGGTTTTGACATTTCTTCTTTCGTGGACTTTTTGAAATGTTTAACTATTTTGAGAGAGAACAGGCTATGACAAACGGAAACGGAAATGGAAATGGCAATGGAGGAGTGTTGTAAGTTAAACACGCACAAAGCCGTTCGTTCGTTCGTTTGTTTTTTTTTTATGTCGTTTTCATTTTGTTTGTAAACAAAACGAATTTTAAATTAGAAAAGTTTCCACGCAAACTTGTTTCGTTGTTTCATCTTACCCCATAGCATCTTTGGCTTGTTCCAAAACCAGAGAAGAGCTGAAGGCACACAAAGCTAAGCATAAGCACTTCATATTGCCCAGCAATAAACACAAAAAAAAAAACAAAAGACCATAGAAATGAAAACTAGTCATGGAAACATAATACTTCCAAATGGAATGTAAGAAGAGCCAACGCCTGTCCTGACATTAAGTCGAAGGTTTTATAATCGTACTTCGTACATACTTCTCCCTTAATAATGACATCGAATGCCTGAGGCAGATGTTCAAGAAAGGCTATTGCAAAGTTAAAAGTTTCTTTGCAAAAATAAAGGAAGAAAAAAAAAAAGAGAGTGGAAAATCATATCTCTCTATATCTGGGAGGAGTGTAGCATTAGACTAACAATAGAATAACGAAAAAAAAACAATAAATTTTTCTGATTTTCTCTGATGAATATACGATAATTGAAAAATATTTGTAACTTTCATATTCAATATAAACTGGTTTCATTTCAAACTGAGAATACAAATTTCTATAGAAATAACATTTTGACAAAAATTTTCTATAGACATAAAATTGTAAACAAAAATCCTAAAATTTTGACAGAGTATAATTTTAACAAAATTTTCTATAGAAAAAATTTAACAAACTTTTGTATAGAAAACAAGTATATACGGCCGTAAGTTCGGCCAGGTCGAATCTTAAATACCACCATGAATCAAAAACAAGTATATACAGCAGTAAGTTCGGCCGGGCCGAATCTTAAATACCCACCACCATGAACCAGATATTAGGGTTTCCTTTGAAATTTCAGGAGGGCTAGAGGACTTGAGGACACTTCCCGAAGATAAATTTAAAGATTTCACCTATGAGGACTATATCAGATTCTGGATTTATAAGAACCATTTTTGCTTGAGTTTTAGAGGAATCATTAACATCTCTTGTAAGTGTGCAAGAAAAATATAAAATAACGTCTTGATTTGAAATCTTAAATCTGTAGAAGTAAAATCTGGAAATTTTACATTGAGTTTCAAACAATTTTCATGATCAGTATTTACAATTTCTGGCAAATCAGATAAAAACTGCGGTTTCTAGAAACCCAAGGAGTTTAATCGGGAGATCGTTCTGATGGGGGCTATACTAAAATATGGACCGATACTCACCGCTTTCGGCACACCTCTTTATGACCCGAAAATACCAATAGATTTCCAATTTCAGGCAAATAGGATAAAAACTTCGGATTCTAGAAGCCCAAGAAGTAAAATCGGGAAATCGGTCTATATGGGGGCTATACAAAAATATGGACCGATACTCACCATTTTCGATACACCTCTTTATGGTCCCAAAATACCTCTAGATTTCCAATTTCAGACAAATTGGATAAAAACTACGGTTTCTATAAACCCAAGACCCCAAATCGGGAGGTCGTTTTATATGGGGACCATGAGCGTAGGAAGGCCTCCGGGGAGGGGGCTTAGACCCCGCAGACAAATTTTTGCCCCCCCCAGAATTTGAAAACCTATTTACGATTTTACATTTTTCTAAAAATTAAACAAGTTATACACAGCAGAAAGTTCCGCTAAAGATTTTCATGCACAATCGAATTACTTTGGTTGTGGTAGCAGTTGCCGATGGCAATATTTTTAATCTGGTATTTATAAAATAAATCTGTGGTTGAACTTTTGATTTAGTTGAATAACTAAAGCTCCTTTATTATTTTGTTTAGTCTGGTTTAGTCAATTTAATTTAAAAAATAGTAATTGATATTATTTGGGGGCTACACCAAAATATGGACCGATACTCACCATTCTCGGCACACCTCTTTATGGTCCTAAAATACCTCTAGATTTCCAATTTCAGACAAATTGGATAAAAACTACGGTTTCTATAAGCCCAAGACCCCAAATCGGGAGATCGCTCTATATGGGGGCTATACCAAAATATGGACGGATACTCACAATTTTTGGCACACGTATTTGTGGTCCTACAATACCTCTAGATTTCCAATTTCAGGTAAATTGAATAAAAACTGCGGTTTCTATAAGCCCAAGAAGTAAAATCGGGAGATCGGTCTATATGGGGGCTATACCAAAACATGGACCGACACTCACCATTTTTGGCACACCTCTTTATGGTCATAAAATACCTCTAGATTTTCAATTTCGCAAATTGGATGAAAACTACGGTTTCTATAAGCGAAAGACCCCAAATCGGGAGGTCGGTTTATATGGGGGCTATACCAAACCATGGACCGACACTCACCATTTTTGGCACACCTCTTCAAGGTCCCAAAATACCTCTAGATTTTCAATTTCGCGCAAATTGGATGAAAACTACGGTTTCTATAAGCGAAAGACCCCAAATCGGGAGGTCGGTTTATATGGGGGCTATACCAAAACATGGACCGACACTCACCATTTTTGGCACACCTCTTCAAGGTCCCAAAATATCTCCAGATTTTCAATTTCGCGCAAATTGGATGAAAACTACGGTTTCTATTAGCGAAAGACCCCAAATCGGGAGGTCGGTTTATATGGGGGCTATACCAAAACATGGCCCGATATAGCCCATCTTCGAACTTGACCTGCGCGCAGACAAAAGACGATTCTGTGCCAAATTTCAGGACGATAGCTCCATTATTGAATGCTGTAGCGTGATTACAACAGACAGCCAGACAGACAGACAGACGGACATGCTTATATCGTCTTAGAATTTCTCCCTGATCAAGAATATATATACTTTATATAGTCGGAAATCAATATTTCGATGCGTTACAAACGGAATGACAAACTTATTATACCCCGTCACCATTCTATGGTGGTGGGTATAATTAGGGTTTCTTTTGAAATTTCAGGGGGGTTTGAGGTCAAATCAAGCAGAGCAGTTCAACCAATACACTTCCAGGAGATAAATTTAAAGATTTTACTTATGAAGACTATATCAGATTCTGGATTTGTAAGAACCATTTTTGTTTTAGAGGAATAATTATCATCTCTTGTAAGTGTGCAAGAAAATTATAAAATAACGTCTTGTTTTGAAATCCCAAAATCTGTAGACTTTCACCCGAGAAGTAAAATCTGGAAATGTTACATTGAGTTTCAAGCAATTTTCATGATCGGTGCGCCTTCTATACCCTCAAGAAGTGAAATTTCAGGCAAATCGGATAAAAACTACGGTTTCTAGAAACCCAAGGAGTTAAATCGGGAAATCGTTCTTATGGGGGCTATACTTAAACACTGACCAATACTCACTATTTTCGGCGTATCTCTTTATGATCCAAAAATATTTCTAGATTTCGAATTTCATACAAATTGGATAAAAACTACGGTTTTTATAATTCCAAGAAATAAAATCCGGAGATCGGTCATTATTGGGGATATACCAAAACATGAACCAATACACGCCCTTTTCGGCACACATCTTTATTGTCATAAAATACTTCTAGATTTCCAATTTCAAGCAAATTTGATAAAACTGTAGTTTCTATAAGTCCAAGAAGTAAATTCGGGAGATTGGTCTATATGGGGGATATACCAAAACATGGACCGATACTAACCATTTTCGGCACACCTCTTTATGGTCCAAAAATACCTCCAGATTTCCAATTTCAGGCAAATTGGATAAAAACTACGGTTTCTATAAGCCCAAGACCCCAAATCGGGAGATCGGTCTATATGGGGGCTATACCAAAACATGGACCGATGCTCACCATTTTCGGCACACCTCTTTATGGTCATAAAATACCTCTAGATTTCAAATTTCAGGCAAATTGGATAAAAACTACGATTTCTATAAGCACTAGACCCCAAATCGGGACGTCGGTTTATATGGGGACTATATCAAAACCTGGACCGATATAGCCCATCTTCGAACTTGACCTTCCTGCAGACAAAAGACGAGCTTGTGCAAAATTTCAGCATGATTGCTTCATTATTGAAGACTGTAGCGTGATTACAACAGAGAGACAGATAGCCAGACAGACAGACGGGCAGACGGACATGGTTATATCGTCTTAGAATTTCTCCCTGATCAAGAATATATATACTTTATATAGTCGGAAATCGATATTTCGATGTGAAAAACTTATTATACCCCCGTCACCATTCTTAAAAATTAACAAAATTTTCTATAGAAAAACTATTAACAAAACTTTCTATAGAAATTAAATTTTGACAAAATTTTCTATACAAATAAAATTTTGACAACATTTTCTATTAAAACGAAAGTTTGACAAAATTTTCTATAGAAAAAAAATTTTGACACAATTTTCTATAAAAAAAAATATTTTGAGAAAATTTTCTATACAAATAATATTTTGAAAAAATTTCCTTAGAAATTAAATTTTTAGAAAATTTTATATAGAAATAAAATTTTGACAAAATTTTCTATAGAAATAAAATTTATACAAAATTTTCTATAGAAATGAAATTTTGACAAATTTGCTATAGAAATTTTCTATACAAATAATATTTTGAAAAAATTTCCTTAGAAATGAAATTTTTAGAAAATTTTATATAGAAATAAAATTTTGATAAAAATTTTCTATAGAAATAAAATTTTGACAAAATTTTCTATAGAAATAAAATTTTGACAAAATTTTCTACAGAAACAAAAATTTTGACAAAATTTTCTGTTGAAATTCTATTGAAGTTTGACAAAATTTTCTACAGAAATAGAATTTTGAAAAAAATTTCCATAGAAATAAAATTTTTACAAAATTTTCTAGAGAAGTAAAATTAATTATTAGTAAAATTTCTATAGAAATAGAATTTTGAAAAAAATTTCCATAGAAATAAAATTTTTACAAAATTTTCCAGAGAAATAAAATTAATTATTAGTAAAATTTTCTATAGAAATAAAATATTGACAAAATTTTTCTTCAGAAATAAAATTTTGACAAAATTTTCTATAGAAATAAAATTTTTTAGAAAGTTTTCTATATAAATAAAATTTGGACAAAATTTTCTATTGGAATACAATTTTGAAACAATGAAACAAAATTTTGACAGACATTTCAACAAAAATAGAATTTTCTACAGAAATAAAAATTTGATACAATTTTCTATAGAAATTAAATTTTGAGAATTTTTTATAAGAATAAAATTTTGTCAAAATTTGCCAAAGCAATAAAATGTTGACAAAATTTTCTATAGAAATAAAATTTCTACAATTTTTTTTTTGAAATAAAATTAATTATTAATAAAATGTTCACAAAATTTTCTGTAGAAATAAAATATTGACAAAATTTTTCTTTAGAAATAAAATATTGAAAAAATTTTTCTGTAGAAACAAAATTTTGACACAATTTTCTATAGAAATAAAATTTTTTTGTTGTTTTTTTATTTCAGCTTAAAACCATACATTGACTAAACTACAAGTGTAGCTTACCCAACAGAGGAAAAGAATATTTGTCAAATTTATTTGAAGAAAAATTGAATAAAATGTTGACAAAATTTTCTATATAAATAAAATTTTCTATTTTATATATATATTAAATTTTGCCAAAATTTTCTATTGGAATACAATTCTGAAACAATTTCCTTTAGCAATTAAATTTTGCCAAACATTTCGACAAAAATAGAATTTTGAAAAAAAAATCCATAGAAAAAAATTGATAAAATTATCTGAAGAAATAAAGTTTTGACAAAATTTTTATAGAAAGAAAATTTTGACAAAATTTCCTATAAAAATAAAATCTTGGCAAAATTTCCTAAAAAAGTTAGATTTTCTATAGAAATAAAAGTTTGAGAACATTTTCTATAAAAATAAAAAATATTGAAAATATTTTCTATAGAAATAAAATTTTGACAAAACTTTCTATAAAAATAAAATTTTAAGAAAGTTTTTTAAGGAAATGAAATTGTGACAAATTTCTTACAGAAATGAAATTTTGACAAAATTTGTTATATTAATAAAGTGTTAAAAAACTTTTCTATAGAAATAAAATTTTGGAAAAATTTTCTATAGAAATAAAATGTATAGAAAATTGTCTATAGAAAGAAAATCTTGACAAACTTTTCTATAGAAATAAAATTTTGACAAAATTTTCTATAGAAATAAACTTTTGACAAAATTTTCTATAGAAATAAAATTTTAAGAAATTTGCTATAGAAAGAAAATGTTGGCAAACTTTTCTATAGAAAGAAAATCATGACAAAGTTTTCTATAGAAGTAACATTTTCTATAGAACCAATTGATAAGATTTTCTATAGAAATAATATTTTGACAAAAATTTCAACAGAATTAGAATTTTGAAACAAAAAATTCCATAGAATTAAAATTTTGACAACATGTTCTATGGATATAAATTTTGCCAAAATTTTCTATAGAAATAAAATTTCGATAAAACTTGCTATATAAAAAAAAATTAACAAAATTTTTTAAAGAAATAAAATTTTGTCAATATTTTCTATGTAAATAAAATTTTTTACAGAAATAAAAGTTTGACAAAAATTTCTATAGAATTAAAATTTTTACAAAATTTTCTATAAAAATAAAATTACTACGAACTGTTGAGTGAAACATTAATAAGATCTTTCTATATGACAAAAGGCCACAATATTTGCAAAACCCCTAAACATTTATTTCGAAACATTGTAATGGAAAGTTCTACCCCACTAAACGTATAGCCTGTTCGATGACGCATTGTATGGCTGATGAGCATTTTCGTTCTTAGGGGGAACCCAAAATATGGATCAAATTTGCAGATTTAGTCAAAAGATCAGTCATTTTTTTCGTTACGATATCCGAAAACGACGAAAAAGTGGTGTCTAGCGATGGATAGTACTTCAGTTGATCTGTCATAATTTGTTGCGGAATTAATTCTCAAATATTTTTTTGTATTTCAGCGTTTTTAACTTTCTCTGCTAATATTTACACTCCAAAAACCTGAAAATTTGCTCTTATTGTTTTCCATATAATTTTTTTGTTGTCCCACATAATTTAGATTTGTTGGCTCTTTTTCAGTTACATAAAAATCATAATTAAATCATATAAAATATTTTTTTGCATATGTATTTAACTGCTCCATGCATGCCAAGTTGACTACGAATTATCCCAACTGCAGTATTTTTACTGCAAACAGAAAAAAGTCTTAAATGTAATTTATTATTTAAGTAGTTTTAATGCTAAAAGTGTCATCGGCAACATATTGCAATCATAAATGCATATCTTCTTCGTTCAAACTTACACACGGCGAGCAAACGGAAATGCACACATGCGTTAGCATATGGACACCAGCAAACACACACACACACAGTCAAATGATCTCCTACACTTAGGCACAATTGCTATATGCGGACACATTCATTACCATATGAATATGAAATAATCTGGGCAATTCCTTTAAACTTCTGCAACAAATGCCGTATGAAGAGAATGATCAAAAAGTTTTGTTGAAAACATATAATAATAAAAGAAAAACATAAAAAATGGGATTTTTGTAAAAGAAAATCATATACAAAATATTTTAAGAAACATTTTGTCAAAAGTTTATTTATATAGAAATTTTTTTCAGCATTTTATTTATATAGAAAGTTTTGCCAAAATTTTATTTCTTTTGAACATTTTGCCAAAATTTTATTTCTTAAGATTTTTTTTTCAAAATTTTATTTCTTTAGAAAATTTTTTTAAAAATGTTATTTCTATAGAAAATTTTGTCAAAATTTTATTTCTTTAGAAAACTTTGTCAAAATTTTATTTCTTTAGGAACTTTTATCAAAATTTTATTTCCTTTGACAATTTTGTCAAAATTTTATTTCTTTAGAAAATTTTGTGAATACAGAAAATTTGGTCAAATTTTTATTTTCGTAAAAAATTTTGTCAAAATTTTATTTCTATAGAAAATTTTGTCAAAATTTCATCTCTATAGAAAAATTTTTCGAAATTTTATTTCTATAGAAAATTTTGCCGAAATTTTTGTTTCAATAGAAAGAAAATTTTGTCAAAATTTTATGTCTATAGAAAATTTTGTCAAAATTGTATTTCTATGGGATTTTTTTGTCAAAATTTTATTTCTATAGGAATTTTTTCATAAATATGTTTCTTTGGAAAATATTGCCAAAATTTTTTCACAATTTTATTTCTTTAAAAAATTTTTTCAAATTTTTTTTTCTTTAGAAAATTTTGTCAAAATTTATTTCTATAAAAAATGTTGCCAAAATTTTAGTTCTTTAGATAATGTGGTCTTAATTTTATTTCAATAAAAATTTTGACAAAATTTTATTTTATAGAAAATTTTGTCAAAAATCGACTTCTATAGAGAATTTTGACAGACGTTTATTGCTACAGAAAATTTTGTCAAAAATTTTTTTGTTATAAAAAATTTTGTCAAAATTTTATTTATATAGAAAATTTTGTCAAAATTATTAAGAAATCTATTAATTCGACACAGAATAAAAATCTATCACTTTTGGTAGAATTCTACCAGAAAAACTTAATAATATTAACTATGGACTAGAAAAGTTTGCCATTTAATGCATATCCCAAGTAAGAGCCTCAGTTTAGTGTAAATAGTTTTTCATGACCGTCAAAAAATGGAAACTTTTGCTATAGCCCTTCCAATATGGCATTTGTAATTGTGTTTGCATTTCGTGGCTTGAACAAAAACAATTCATATGTTCGGTCATTCACACACTTGCCTATGCCATTCATTCACTAAGAGTAAATAGTACTGCCATCGAATCCTTTGGTTGATATTTATAACAAAAATTGCCATTATGCATTAATAACATTTCGACGATAAATGGAAATGAAAACGAATTGCACTGGCATTGGGCTATTATGTAGAACCATACAATATGGCTAGGCCTATGATGAGACTAAAGCCATCCAGCAGACAACATATGGTAGAGTGGAAATTGGAACACTTACAAAAAATTATTTTTACAGAAAATTTAATTAAGAATACAAATTGGAAATTTTATATATCTGACAACAAGGGAAAAGCGGGAATCATAGATTTATTGATTATGCATTTAAAGAAGGAACATAATCATTTTATACATGTTTCAAGACGAAAGGAGTTATGACAAAAAAAAGTTTATCATATAAAATTTTTAAATTTCTAAGGATTTTGATTTTTTAAAATTTAATAAGAGATGTAAAAAATAAACATCCCTTTACTAACTAGGATATGAGGGACATCCTTTCCATACCTCTAATAATTCTAATACTCTGGAATAGGTTAATATAAAATAGTTTATTAGTTTGCATCAGCCAAAGAAAGCCCAAATAGACACATGATGCCCTTAGAAACTTCTTGCACAGTTTTATTTCTATAGAAAATTTTGTAAAAATTTTATTTCTATAAAGAAAATGTTGTCAAAATTTTATTTCTATTGAATATTTTGTCAAAATTTTATTTCTATTGAAAATTTTGTCAAAATTTTATTTCTATAGAAAATGTTGTCAAAATTTTATTTCTTTAGTAAATTTTGTCAAAATTTTATTTCTATAGAAAATTTTGTCAAAATTTAATTTCTTTAGAAAATTTTGTTAAGATTTTATTTCTAAAGAAAAATTTTAAAAATCAAAATTTTATTTCTAAAGAAAATTTTGTCAAAATTGTATTTCTATAGATAATTTTGTCAATTTTTTATCAAACTTTTTTTTATAGACGAATTTGTCAAAATTTGATTTCTTTAGAAAGTTTTGTCAAAATTTTATTTTTATAGATAATTTTGTCAAAATTTTTTTTTTCTATAAAAAATTTTGCAGTTTTATGTCTATAGAAAATTTTGTCAAAATTTTATTTCTATGAAAAATTTTGTCAAAATTTTATTTCTATGAAAAATTTTGTCAAATTTTTATTTCTATAGAAAGTTTTGTCAAAATTTGATTTCTTTAGAAATTTTTGTCAAAATTTTATTTCTGTAGACAATTTTGTCAAATTTTTTTTTTCTATTGAAAATTTTGTCAAAATTTTAGTTCTATAGATAATTTTGTAAACATTTTATTTCTATAGAAAATGTTGTCAAAATTTGATTTCTTTAGAAAATTTTGTCAAAATTTTATTTTTATAGACAATTTTGTCAAAATTTTATTTCTAAAGAAAAGTTTTAAAAATCATAATTTTATTTCTATTGAAAATTTTGTCAAAATTTTATTTCTCTAGCAAATTTTTGCAAAATTTTATTTCTGCATTTTTTCACAATTTTATTTCCATAGAAAATTTTGTCAAAATGTTATTTCTATAAAAAAAAAATTTTGTCAAAATTTTATGCTTATAGATAGTTTTGTCAACATTTTATTTCTCTAGAAAATTTTGCACAGTTTTATTTCTATAGAAAATTTTGTAAATTTTTTTTTTCTATTGGAAATTGTGTCAAAATTTTATTTCTATAGCAAATTTTATCAAAATTTTATTTCTTTAGAAATTTTTCTCAAAATTTTATTTCTATAGACAATTTTGTTAAAATTTTATTTCTTAGAAAAATTTGTCAAAATTGTATTTCTATAGAAAAATTTGTCAAAATTTTATTTCTATGGAAAATTTTTTGCAAAATTTTATTTCCATAAAATTTTTTGTTTTCAGTGTATTGAATTTGCATTCCCAGCTTTTGTAAACTTATTTGGCTGCACCACAAATGTTACTGCCATTGTCGTTGCATATCCATATGTTGGTAGTCACTTCAATGTAAACCAAATTGCGTATGGATATTGGGGGCATCAAATAATTTCACCACTTCAACAATGATGGCAGCAAGCATGGGGTGGCTTTAGTTCATAATTCTGTCAATATTTATAATTGTATAATTTGCATTGTGGTCAACGGTAAAGACACAAAACGACTACATCCTTGAAATGCTTGTTACTTGAAATATTTTTGCATGTAGCTAGCTAGCAGTTCTCCTTGCAAAATTTTAAGGCCAAAAAAAAAAGAGCGTCAGCAAAAATTACCATCAAATAGGGTCATATCTTAGGATGAGAAATATAAAATTTAAACATGTTTATACGGCCGGAAGGTTGGCCAGGCCGCATCTTATGTACCCAGCACTATGAATTACAAAACTCTTACCTCTTGGTATTATAGCTTTGCCATTTCCCAACATTTATTTAAATTTACAAAAAAAATATTCACATTGACTACTTGTAATTAAGTAAGAACTCATATGCATATACATCACACATCGACAGCAAATTATGTATAATTATGAATATATAATAAATTTTATTATTGGCATACAAATATTTTAAATGAATAACCCGATCAAATGTTATTAATATTAACTGAGAGAGAGAGAGAGAGAGAAAACAACGAAACCGAAAGACTAAAAGCTTTATATCACAACCAATTAATTTCAAAGATAGTGAGAAATTTATTAATTTAATCACTGATAAAAGGCAGCTGGGCAAGTTATTTGATTGGATGGTGTCCTTGCATAAATTGAATTTTACTCTGGTTCGAGAGTATGTAGAACATTTTATGTGTAAATAAATGCTACTGGTGATGCGGTAGACATTCATATACAACGTGCATGTATGCCAATGAATAAATTAAAGGCAAAAATGTAATGATGAAAAATCAAGTGATAAATTTTATGTTTTTAATACTTCAATAAATCCTTGAATTTATACTCCAAGATAAATTGATGCAAACCAACACTCCAGGAGAAAAATTAATGGGGTTTCGACTTTTTTTTTTGGAAAATTTTTGGAATGTGGATATTTTGATCACTAAACTTTTTTTCGAATTGGGAAGAGTCGACTTTGCGAGTGTTCAACATTTTTTAAAGTAGAAAATTTGATTTTTCAATCCTTCAACTTTTTCAAAATTGGGAAAAGTCAAATTTTCGACATTTCAACTTTTTGATAATTTGGAAAACATTATTTTAAAAGTTTTTGATTTTTTCACAATATGGAGAAATTTAATTTTTGAGTTTTCCACTTTATAAAAAATTTGGAAAGTATATTTTTCGAGTTTTAAACTTTTTGAAGTTTTTGGAAAGGTTTGTGTTTTCAAACATATTTCAGGCTTTCTAATTATTCGCATTTTAGAAAATTGAATTTTCTTGTTTTTGACTTTATAAAAATTTTTTAAAGTCGACTTATTTTTCAAACTTGGGTAAAGTCGATTTTTCGACTTTCCAAGTTTTTCTTTGTTTGGAGAGTCTATTTCTCGAGTTTTCCACTTTTTCATAAATTGGAAAAGTCGACTTTAAAGTATTTTGATTTTTGCCACATTTTGGGAAAATCTAACTTTTTAGTTTTCCACTAAAGAAAAAAAGTTTAGAGGGTTTACTATTGTAGTTTTCAACTTTTTAAAAATTTTCGAAAGTCTTTTTTTCAACTGTTTTGAAATTGGGAAAAGTCAAATTCAAACTTTTTATTAATTTGGAAAAGTTCATTTTAGACGTTTTTATACCCTCCACCATAGGATGGGGGTATATTAACTTTGTCATTCCGTTTGTAACACATCGAAATATTGCTCTAAGACCCCATAAAGTATATATATTCTGGGTCGTGGTGAAATTCTGAGTCGATCTAAGCATGTCCGTCCGTCCGTCCGTCTGTCCGTCTGTCCGTCCGTCCGTCCGTCCGTCTGTCCGTCTGTCCGTCCGTCTGTGGAAATCACGCTAACTTCCGAACGAAACAAGCTATCGACTTAAAACTTGGCACAAGTAGTTGTTATTGATGTAGGTCGGATGGTATTGAAAATGGGCCATATCGGACCACGTTTACGTATAGCCCCCATATAAACCGATCCCCAAATTTGGCTTGGGGAGCCTCCCGGAGCAGCAAAATTCATCCGATCCGGCTGAAATTTGGTACGTGGTCTTAGTATACGGTCTCTAACAACCATGCAAAAATTGGTCCATATCGGTCCATAATTATATATAGCTCCCATATAAACCGATCCCCAGATTTGACCACGGGAGCCTCTTGGAGGAGCAAAATTCATCCGATCCGGTTGAAATTTGGTACCTGATGTTAGTTTACGGCCTCTCATAATCATGCAAAAATTGGTCCATATCGGTCCATAATTATATATAGCCCCCATATAAACCGATCCCCAGATTTGAACTCCGGAGCCTCTTGGAAGAGCAAAATTCATCCGATCCAGTTGAAATTTGGTACATGGTGTTAGTATATGGTCTCTAACAACCATGCAAAAATTGGTCCATATCGGTCCATAATTATATATAGCCCCCATATAAACCGATCCCCAGATTTGACCTCCGGAGCCTCTTGTAGGGGCAAAATTCATCCGATCCGGTTGAAATTTGGTACATTTTGTCAATATATGGCCTCTAACAGCCATGTAAAAATTGGTCCATATCGGTCTTTAGTTATATATAGCCGATGACTTATTACACAAAAATTGGTCCATATCGCCAAAAATAATCTACCAAATTGTCAAATTTTATTACTATAGAGAGTTTTGTCAAAATTTCATTTCTATAGAAAGTTTTGTCAAAAGTTTATTTCTATACAAATGTTTGTCAAAATTTTATTTCCATAGAAAATTTTGTCAAAATTTTATTTCTATAGAAAATTTTGTAATCTACCTAAACTTTATTTCCATAGAAAATTTTGTCAAATTTTATTACTATAGAAAGTTTTGTTAAAATTTCATTTCTATAGAAAGTTTTGTCAAAAGTTTATTTCTATAGAAAATTTTGTAAAAAATTTATTTCTGTAGAAAATTTTGTCAACATTTTATTTCTATACAAAATTTTGTCAAAATTTTATTTCTATACAATATTTTGTCAACATTTTATTTCTATAGAAATTTTTGTCAAAATTGTATTGCTATAGAAAATTTTGTCAACATTTTACTTCCATAGAAAATTTTGTCAACATTTTATTTCTATAGAAAATTTTGTTAAGTTTTTATTTCTATAGAAAATTTTGTCAACATTTTATTTCTATACACAATTTTGTCAACATTTTACTTCCATAGAAAATTTTGTCAACATTTTATTTCTACAGAAAATTTTGTCAAGTTTTCATTTCTATAGAAAATTTTGTCAAACTATATTATATACGTATTTAATCGGCCTTTTTATACCCACCACCATAGGATGGGGGGTATATTAACTTTGTCATTCCGTTTGTAACACATCGAAATATTGCTCTAAGACCCCATAAAGTATATATATTCTGGGTCGTGGTGAAATTCTGAGTCGATCTGAGCATGTCCGTCCGTCCGTCCGTCCGTCTGTTGAAATCACGCTAACTTCCGAACGAAACAAGCTATCGACTTGAAACTCGGCACAAGTAGTTGTTATTGATGTAGGTCGGATGGTATTGCAAATGGGCCATATCGGTCCACTTTTACGTATAGCCCCCATATAAACGGACCCCAAAATTTGGCTTGCGAGGCCTCTAAGAGAAGCAAATTTCATCCGATCCGGCTGAAATTTGGTACATGGTGTTAGTATATAGTCTCTAACAACCATGCAAAAATTGGTCCACATCGGTCTATAATTATATATAGCCCCCATATAAACCGATCCCCCGATTTGGCTTGCGAGGCCCCTAAGAGAAGCAAATTTCATCCGATCCGATTGAAATTTGGTACATGGTGTCAGTATATGGTCTCTAACAATCATGCAAAAATTGGTCCACATCGGTCTATAATTATATATAGCCCCCATATAAACCGATCCCCCGATTTGGCTTGCGAGGCCGCTAAGAGAAGCAAATTTCATCCGATCCGGCTGAAATTTGCTACATGCTGTTAGTATATGGTCTCTACCAACCATGCAAAAATTGGTCGACATCGGTCCATAATTATATATAGCCCCCATATAAACCGATCCCCCGATTTGGCTTGCGAGGCCGCTAAGAGAAGCAAATTTCATCCGATCCGGCTGAAATTTTGTACGTGATGTTAGTATATGGTCTTTAGCAACCATGCAAAAATTGGTCCACATCGGTTTATAATTATATATAGCCCCCATATAAACCGATCACCAGATTTGACCTCCGGAACCTCTTGGAAGACCAAAATTCATCTGATTCATTTGAAATTTGGTATGTGGTGTTAATATATGGCCTCAAACTCCCATGCAAAAATTGGTCGATATCGGTCCATAATTATATATAGGCCCCATATAAACCGATCCCCAGATTTGACCTCCAGAGCCCCTTGGAAGAGCAAAATTCTTGCCATTCGGTTGAAATTTGGTACGTGATGTTAGTATATGGTATCCAACAACCTTGCAGGAATTGGTTCCTATCAGTCCATAATTATATATAGCTCCCATATAAACCGATCCCCAGATTTGACCTCCGGTGCCTTTTGGAGGAGCAAAATTCATCCGATGTGCTTGAAATTTGGTACGTGGTGGTAGTATATGATATTTAACAACCATGCCAAAAGTGGTCCATATCAGTCCATAATCGTACATAGCCCCATATAAACCGATCCCGTGATTTGGTTTTGGAACCTCTTGGAGAAGCAAATTTCATCCGAGTTAGTTGAAATTTGGTACATTGTGCTAGTATATGGTCGTTAACAACCATGCCTAACTAGGTCCATATCGGTCTATAGTTATATATGGCCCTCAGATAAATCGATCCCCAATCACACAAAAATTGGTCCATATCAAGTTCATAATTGTATATAGCCCCCATATAAGCGACCCCCATATTTCAATTCTGGCTCTCTACGTACAAAAAGTCCATATCGATTCGTAATTATTTGTAGACTTAACTACACATAACTTTTTTGTCTAATGGACTAAATCACAGTCATTCGTAGAAGTTTCTACGCAATCCATGGGGGTGGGTACATAAGATTCGGCCTGGCCGAACTTGCGGCCGTATGTACTTGTTTTGTTTAATATATACCCCGTATGGGCTAACTTACAATTTTGAAGACAGTGTTAAAAAGTTTTACGATACCTTGCCATCGGCAAGTGTTATCGCAACCCAAGTAATTCGATTGTGGATGACAGCCTTTAGTAGAAGTTCCTACGCAATCCATGGTGGAGGGTACATAAGATTCGGCCTGGCCGAACTTACGGCCGTACATACTTGTTTTTTATTTTTTTTTCACAATATGGAAGAATTAAATTTTTTAGTTGTCCACTTTTTTAAAAATTGTTGAAAGTATACTACTCGAGTTTTAAACCTATTTACACGATTTTTTGGAAAGTTTACTTTTCACAGTTTTTATAAGTTTTCTATGTTTTTTTCGCAGTTTGGAAAAGTCGTATTTGCAAGATTTTATTTATATATTAATTTATTTATTTATTGTTTATTTATTTATTTATTTTCATATTTTAAAATTTTTTGAAAGACGACTTTCCAACTTTTTATAGCCTCCATCATACGATGGGGAGTATATTAACTTTGTCATTCCGTTTGTGACATTATATTATTATCTTTGTTATTCCGTTTGTCAAAATTTTATCCTTTAGAAAATTTTGCCAAAATTTTATTATATAGAAAATTTTGTCAAAATTTTATTTCTATAGAAAATTTTGTCAAAATTTTATTTCTATAGACAATTTTTTTTTTAAATTTTATTGCTAGAGAAAATTTTGTAATTTTGTCAAAATTTTCTACAGGATAAAATTTGTCAATATTTCATTCCTAGAGAAAATTTTTGAAAAAAATTGTATTTCTATACAATTTTTTCTTTTAAATTTTATTTCTATAGAAAAAATTGTCAAATTTTATTTGTATGGAAAATTTTGTCAAAATTTGATTTCTATAGAAAATTTTGTCAAAATTTTATTTCTATAGAAAATTTTTTAAAAAATTTATTTTTATAGAACATTTTTTAAAAAATTTATTTTTATAGAAAATTTTTTAAAAATTTTTTAAAAATTTTGTTTCTATAGAACATTTTTAAAAAATTTTATTTCTATAGAAAATTGTGTCAAAATTTTAGTCCTAACCTTGTCATTCCGTTTGTAACACATCGAAATATTGCTTTGCCATTCCGTTTGTAACATTATATTATTACCTTTGTTATTCCGTTTGTCAACATTTTATCCTATATACAATTTTGTCAAAATTTTATATCTCTAGAAAATTTTTGTCAAAATTTTATTTCTATAGACATTTTTTTTTAAATTTTATTGATAGAGAAAATTTTGTAATTTTGTCAAAATTTTCTATAGGATAAAATTTGTCAATATTTCATTCCTAGAGAAAATTTTTGAAAAAAAAAAAAAATTATTTCTATAATTTTTTTTTTTAATTTTATTTCTATAGAAAATTTTGTCAAATTTTATTTATATGGAAAATTTTGTCAAAATTTTATTTCTTTCGAAATTTTTTTCAAAATTGTACTTCTACAGAAAGTTTTGTCAAAATTTTATTTCTATAGAAAATTTTTAAAAAATTTTATTACTATAGAACATTTCTAAAAAAAATTTATTACTATAGAAAATTCTGTCAAAATTTTAGTTCTAACTTTGTCATTCCGTTTGTAACACATAGAAATATTGCTCTAACGCCCCATAAATTATATATATTCTGGGTTGTGGTGAAATTTTGAGTCGATCTAAGCCTGTCCATCCGTCTATTGAAATCATGCTAACTTCCGAACGAAACAATCTATCGACTTGAAACTTGGCATAAGTAGTTGCTATTGATGTAGGTCGAATGGTTTTGCAAATGGGCCATATTGGACCACTTTTTCGTATAGCCCTCATATAAATGGACCCCCAGATTTGGCTTTGCGGAGCATCTTAGAGAAGCAAATTTCATCCGATCCTGTTGAAATTTGGTACGTGGTATTAATATATGGTCTTTAACAACCATGCACAAATTGGTCCATATCGATCTATAATGATATATAGCCCCCACATTAACCGATAGCCAGATAAGAACTCCGGAGCCTCATGGAGGAGCAAATTACATCCGATCAAGTTGAAATTTGGTACGTGGAATTAGTATATTGTCTCTAAAAACCATGCAAATATTGGTCAATATCGGTTGATAATTATGTATAGCTCCCATATAAACCGATCCCCAGATTTGAACTCCGGTGCCTTTTGGAGAAGCCAAATTCATCCAATGTGGTTGAAATTTAGTACGTGGGGTTGGTTATGGTCGCTAACAACCATGCACAAATTGGTTCATAATTATATATAGCCCCCATATAAACCGATCCTCAGATTTGGCTTGCGGAGCCTCTAAGAAATGTCAATTTCACCCGATTCGGCTGAAATTTGGTACATGGTGTTAGTATATGGTCTCTAATAACCATTCAAAAATTGGTCCACATCGGTCCATAATTATATTGTATCCCCCATATAAACCGATCCCATGATTTGGCTTGCGGAGACTCTTAGAGTAGCAAAAATCATCAGATCCGGTTGAAATTTGGTACGTTGGTATATGGTCTCTAACAACTATGCACAAATTGGTCCATAGCTATATATAGCCCACATATAAACCGATTCTCAGATTTGAACTCCGAAGCCTTTTGGAGAAGCAAATTTCATCCGAGTCAGTTGAAATTTGCTACGTGGTGTTAGTAGATTTTCTCTAAAAACCATGCAAAAATTGGTCCATATCGGTCCATAATTATATATAGCCCCCATATAAACCGATTCTCAGATGTGAACTCCAGAGCCTCTTTGAGGAGCAAACTTCATCCGATCGGGTTGAAACTTGACACGTGGTGTTAGTATATGGTCTATAAAAACCATGCAAAAATTGGTCCACATCGGTCTATAATTATATATAACCCCCATGTAAACCGATCCCCAAATTTGACCTCCGGAGCCCCTTGTAAGAGCAAAATTCATCCGATCTGGTTGAATTTGATATGTGGTGAGTTAGTACATTGCGCTAGTATATGGCCGCTAACAACCATGCTAAAATTGGTCCATATCGGTCTATAGTTATATATAGCCGATCCCCAAAAATAATCTACCAAATTTTATTTCCATAGGAAATTTTGACAAAATTTTGTCAAGATTTTTTTCTATAGAAAGTTTTGTCAAAATTATATTTTTATAGAAAATTTTGTCAAAATTTTAGTGCTATTGAAAAATTTGTCAAAATTTTATTTCTACAGGATATTTTGTCAAAAATTTATTTGTATAGAAAATTTTGTCAAAATTTTATTTATATTTAGAGTTATAAACTTTTTAAACATTTGAAAACTATATCATAATTTGGGAAAATCAAATACTCGGCTTTTAAAGTTTTTCCAAATTTAATAATTTCGACTTCTTGAGTTCTTAACAACTTGAAAAATTCGGAAAAGTTGAATTCTCCATGTTTTAAACATGTTTAATGGAAGCTGTTGGCAGTACTTCGATATTATATTTCTTATCGCGGCAACAAAAAGGAACATATATTTTAGTTTTCCAACAAAGAAGAGAAGGCCATTTTGCAATAGCAGATATGCTTTAAAAAAATGTATTTAGCTGAAAATGTTTCGATTTGCGTTCTGGATGAAATGTGTGCATTTCATCATTTTCCGAATATAATTTTATAAATTGTATAAAAATGTATCCCAATTTTTGATAAGAGTTGGAAAAAAATGTTTTCGTCTAATTTCTAAAAACCACCAAACAAGGAAAATATATTTTTTGTTTTCAATCACGAAATTACAAATTCAATCCCCAACGTCAAGAAAAAAATTAATTGTTATTGATCTTTGCTTGAATTAGACAAATTTTTGAATCAATTAAATGTTGTTTTAAGCACATAGAAACGCCTCTGCCAAAAATAACAAATCCCCACGGCTTCTTAACAGGCGATTTACCTGTGTTTGCCTACAGAATTTTACTAAATACTGTTAAAAAAGGCAGATTATTTAAATACCTCGTTTTTTATCGGTTTTTTTTTATCGGTATAAGGAGGAGTCTATACATAATTATGAACCGATATGGACCCATTTATGCATTATAATTATAGGCCACATATTGACGTCGTACACCAAATGTCAACCAGATCGTATGAAATTTGTTTCTCCGTGAGAATTTAGAAACCAAATTTGGGAGTCAGTTTATAATGGGCCAATATATAATTATGGGCCGATATGAACAAATTCCCAACGTATAGGATAAAATTTGTTCCTCCAAGGGCTCCGGAAGTCAAATATGGGGTTCGGCGTAATGGGGGATATTTACAATTTTGAATATGAATTTATTACAAGGTGTTCGAAGATTATTGCAAAATTGTTATTACAATCTTATTAGAAGACATATACTACTAACATCAGGTACCAAATTTCAACCGGTGCGGACGAAATTTGTTTTTTTTTTAGTAGGTTCTGGAAGTTAAATCATTTGCCTTTTTCGAGATTTGGAAAGACCGACGTTTACATTTTCGATTTTTTTTTTAATTTGGAAAAATCTAAATTTATTGTCTTTGTAAAAATTTGAACTGCCGTTAAATAGATTGTTATTATACATTAATATTATTAGACGATCCATCTATGACCCGTCCGTCTCTCAGTTTAAGGATTTATATCATATCCAAAAAAAATCATTCAAATATTATTAAAGCGTTTTTTTTGATTTTTTTTTTTTTGTTTTGTTTTTTTTTTTATTTTTTATTTTGACATTTATTTGACAAATTTCAACTATAAACTATGCCATTAATAAAATATTATTGTCCTCAAATTTGCGTTAGCAATAAAATTGAATAAAAGCACAAAAATATTTTTTATGTTTTCACAATGGACTAAAACAATCAAATTCTCATAAAAATCACTAAAATATTGTGAAAAATGAATTCCCAAAAGCTATGATAGAAAATTAAATCACACACACGCTCCTACACAAATATTCATATATATACATGTGTGTTTAGAACGATGATATATAATGCATATATGAGAAAACTGTTAATTTCGAAATGATTGTAAGTGAGCAGCATATCGACCAATTTTTAATTCAGATGGACAAACGGACGGCCGGACAGCTAGAGTTCGATTGATTCAAAAGATGATTTAAAATCCTCGAAGGTGGTTGTTTAATTATATGTCTCATAAAAAAGAATAAATAACTAATGATTTCGAAATGATTTTATGTGAACATATTGAAAAATGTATACCCCCCCTAGTGTTTTAACAAAATCTCTTAGATAAACACCGTCAAACACTTTTTGGATACGGTATCACAGAAACCTTGTCCATCATTTCTATAGAAATATGAAACCGATTTTTTTTTTTTGAAAATGGATTCCCTTCTTGCTTTGGCTTACACAAACTTCCTGATTTTATTTTTTGCTTTATTTTCTTTGCATTATCTGCAAACTCTCTAACTTATTATTCCTATGACAGTTGTATCATATGTAAAAAAAAATTATAAGAAATTTTGCCAAAATGTTATTCCGATATAAAATTTTGCATAAATTTTGATTATGTAGAAAATTTTGTCAAATTTTATTCCTAGAGGAAATATTGTTAAAATTGTAGAAAATGTTGTCAAAATTGTATCCTATAGAAAATTTTGTCCAAATTTTATTTCTCTAGAAAATTTTGTCAAAATTTTATTTCTATAGATTTTTTTTTTAATTTTATTGCTAGAGAAAATTTTGTCAAAAATTTATTTCGATATAAAATTTTGTCAATATTTGACAAAATTTTCTATAGGATAAAATATGTCAATATCTCATTCCAAGAGAAAATTTTTGAAAACATTTTATTTCTATAGAAAATTTTTTCAAAATTTTATTTCTATAGAAGATTTTGTCAAAATTTTATTTCTATAGAAAATTTTGTCAACATTTTATTTCTATAGAAAATTTTGTCAAAATTTTATTTCTATAGAACATTTTGTCAAAATTTAATTTCTATAGAAAATTTTGTCAAAATTTAATTTCTATAGAAAATTTTGTCAAAATTTTCTATAGGATAAAATTTGTCAATATTTCATTCCTAGAGAAACTTTTTGAAAACATTTTATTTCTATACAAAATATTTTTAAAATTTTATTTCTATAGAAAATGTTGCTAAATTTTATTTATATAGCAAATTTTGTCAAAATTTTATTTCTATAGAAAATTTTGTCAAAATTTTATTTCTATAGAAAATTTTGTCAAAATTTTATTTCTATAGAAAATTTTGTAAAAATTGTATTTCTATAGAAAATTTTGTCAAAATTTTATTTCTATACAGAATTTTGTCAAAATTTTCTATAGGATAAAATTTGTCAATATTTCATTCCTAGAGAAAATTTTTGAAAACATTTTATTTCTATACAAAATATTTTTAAAATTTTATTTCTATAGAAAATTTTGTAAAAATTCTATTTATATAGAAAATTTTGTCAAAATTTTATTTCTATAGAAAATTTTGTCAAAATTTTAATTCTATAGCAAATTTTGTCAAAATTTTATTTCTATAGCAAATTTTGTCAAAATTTTATTTCTATACAGAATTTTATCAAAATTTTCTATAGGATAAAATTTGTCAATATTTCATTCCTAGAGAAAATTTTTGAAAACATTTTATATCTATACAAAATTTTGTCAAAATTTGATTTCTATAGAAAATTTTGTAAAAATTGTATTTCTATAGAAAGTTTTGTCAAAATTTTATTTCTATACAGAATTTTGTCAATATTTTCTATAGGATAAAATTTGTCAATATTTCATTCCTAGAGACAATTTTTGAAAACATTTTATATCTATACAAAATATTTTTAAAATTTTATTTCTATAGAAAATTTTGTAAAAATTTTATTTCTATAGAAAATTTTGTCAAAATTTTATTTCTATAGAAAATTTTGTTAAAATTTTATTTCTATAGAAAATTTTTAAAATTTTTCTATAGGAAGAAATTTGTCAATATTTCATTCCTAGAGAAAATTTTTGAAAATATTTTATTTCTATCGAAAATGTTGTCAAAATTTTTTTTCTATACAAATGTTGTCAAAATTTTATTTCTATACAAATTGTGTCAAAATTTTATTTCTATACAAAATTTTGTCAAAATTTTATTTATATAGAACATTTCGTCAAAATTTTATTTCTATAGAAAATTTTGTCAAAATTTTCTATAGGATAAAATTTGTCAGTATTCCATTCCTAGAGAAATTTTTGAAAACATTTTATTTTTATACAAAATATTTTTAAAATTTTATTTATATAGAAAATTTTGTCAAAATTTTATTTCTATAGAAAATTTTGTCAAAATTTTAATTCTATAGCAAATTTTGTCAAAATTTTATTTCTATACAGAATTTTATCAAAATTTTCTATAGGATAAAATTTGTCAATTTTTCATTCCTAGAGAAAATTTTTGAAAACATTTTATATCTATACAAAATTTTGTCAAAATTTTATTTCTATAGAAAATTTTGTCAAAATTTTATTTATATAGAAAATTTTGTCAAAATTTTATTTATATAGAACATTTTTTTTTCAAAATTTGATTTCTATAGAAAATTTTGTAAACATTGTATTTCTATAGAAAATTTTGTCAAAATTTTATTTCTATACAGAATTTTGTCAAAATTTTCTATAGGATAAAATTTGTCAATATTTCATTCCTAGAGAAAATTTTTGAAAACATTTTATATCTATACAAAATATTTTTAAAATTTTATTTCTATAGAAAATTTTGTAAAAATTTTATTTCTATAGAAAATTTTGTCAAAATTTTATTTCTATAGAAAATTTTGTCAAAATTTTATTTCTATAGAAAATTTTTAAAATTTTTCTATAGGAAGAAATTTGTCAATATTTCATTCCTAGAGAAAATTTTTGAAAATATTTTATTTCTATACAAAATATTTTTAAAATTTTATTTCTATAGAAAATTTTGTCAAAATTTTATTTCTATAGAAAATTTTTAAAATTTTTCTATAGGAAGAAATTTGTCAATATTTCATTCCTAGAGAAAATTTTTGAAAATATTTTATTTCTATACAAAATATTTTTAAAATTTTATTTCTATAGAAAATGTTGTCAAAATTTTATTTCTATACAAATGTTGTCAAAATTTTATTTCTATACAAATTTTGTCAAAATTTTATTTCTATACAAAATTTTGTCAAAATTTTATTGATATAGAACATTTCGTCAAAATTTTATTTCTGTAGAAAATTTTGTCAAAATTTTCTATAGGATAAAATTTGTCAATATTTCATTCCTAGAGAAAAATTTTGAAAACATTTTATTTTTGTACAAAATATTTTTAAAATTTTATTTCGAAAGAAAATGTTCTCAAAATTTTATTTCTATAGAAAATTTTGTAAAAACTGTAATCTATAGAAAATTTTGTCAAAATTTTCTATAGGATAAAATTTGTCAATATTTCATTCCTAGAGAAAATTTTTAAAAACATTTTATTTCTATACAAAATATTTTTAAAATTTTATTTCTGTAGAAAATTTTGTAAAAATTTTATTCCGAGAGGAAATTTTGTCAAAAACTTTATCCTACAAAAAATTTGGTCAAATAGTTATTTCTGTTGTTTTTTTTTTATTTCAGCTTAAAACCATACATTGACTAAACTACAAGTGTAGCTTAACCAACAGAGAAAAAAAATGTTTGTCAAATTTATTTGGGCAAAGCCCTATAGACTGCAAGATGGTTGGATGGACGCTCGTTTCGGAATTACCATATTCCTCATCAGCATCCTCTACTTGCAGCAAAACTATCAACCAATTATCAGAATAATTAATATAAATTTCGATATTAATTTCGATTTTAACAAAATTTTCTATAGGATAAAATTTGTCAATATTTCATTCCAGGAGATAGTTTTTGACAAAATTTTATCCCTATAGAAAATTTTGTCAAAATTTTATCCCTATAGAAAATTTTGTCAAAATTTTATCCCTATAGAAAATTTTGTCAAAAAGTGTATCGTACAAAAAATTTTGTAAAAAAATTATTTCGATAGAACATTTTGTCAAAAATTTCTATAGGATTACATTTGTCAATATTTCATTCCTAGAGCAAATAGTGTTAACATTTTATTTCTAAAGAAAATTTTGTCCAAATTTTATTCATAGAGAAAATGTTGTCAATTTTTATTTCTATTAAAAAAATTTTTTGTCAAAAAGTTTTTTCTATAGAAAATTTTGTCAAAATTTTATTCCTATGGAAAATCTCGTCAAAATTTTATTCCGAGAGAAAATTTTGTCAAAAATGTATTCCTTTTCTTTTGTTATTGTTGGTTTTGTTCTTTAAGCATTGTTATTGTTTTTTATATCAGCTTAAAACCATACATTGACTAAACTACAAGTGTAGCTTAATCCACAGAGGAAAATAATGTTTGTAAAATTTATTTCTGCAAAGCCCTATAGACTGCAAGGTGGTTGGATGGACGACGTTTCAGAATTACCACATTCCTCATCAGCATCCTCTACTTACAGCAAAACTATCAACCAATTATCAGAATAAATTCAGTTCATTAAACCCAACAATGAACCACACTTGAACCTTCTGAAAAAAAGGTTTTTATGATAGCCGGCTTATGCAGAAATAAATTCGAAACAAACATATCTCTTTTCCTATAGAAAATCTTGTCAAAATTATCCTAAAGAAAATTTTGTCAAAATTGTATTCTGTATAAAATTTTGTCAAAATTTTATTCCTATAGAAAATTTTGTCAAAATTTAATTTAGTGAAAATTGTGTCAAAATTTTATCCTACAAAAAATTTTGTCAAAATTTTATCCTACAAAAAATTTTGTCAAAATTTTAGTCCTTGAAAAAATTTTGTCAAAATTTTATCCTACAAAAAAATTTGTCAAAATTGTATTCCTAGTGAAAATTGTGTCAAAATTCTATCCTACAAAAATTTTTGTTAAAACAAAATTTTCCTAGAGAAAATCTTGTTTTTATTTTGATAGAAAATTTTGTCAAAATTTTTTTCATATAGATAAACACCGTCAAACACTTCTTGGATACGGTATTACAATTTGGAGTTAGCCAGAGTGGCACCCACAGAAAACTTATCCATCATTTCTACAGAAACATGAAGGAGAAAAATCCTTTTTACGAAAATGTCTTCCCTTCCTTTATGGCTTACATAAACTTCCTGACTTCATGTTCGCCAAAAGCTCCTTGAGAATTGTATGGCCTGCTTTCTGGTTTATCTGCTTTCCATTATCTGCAAACTCTCTTACTTATTATTCCTATGACGATACAATTGCATTCATAGGCGTTACGATTCCCCGAATGTGGAGTCGTGGTATCAATTGATCCAACTGCAGAATACCATTAGCCAGCTTAAAATGGTACACTGGCATTCCATAAAAAAAAAATAGATTTAAGCCATATCCCAAGGAGAACAGACATCTACAGAGAGGTCGTGGTAAACATGAAAGGGTCCCATCGATTGATGTGCCATTAAAATGAAACGTTGTGTCCAGAATACTTGAACAGCAGACCAATACTGCAGCATTCCCTGCAGTATCCTTTAACTGACTGCAAGTCAGTGTATATACGTATGCGTGCGTGTGAGTGTGTGTGTACAATGTGATATTCTACGAACGTGTTTCAATAAAACTGATTTGTTAGCATCAAATGATTGCTTCTTGCATCAAGAAAATGTTGCAATGCATGAAAATACATTGGCAAACGAGTGTGGGGATACAGTAATGCTCATTGCAATGATGTTACTCTCGGGACCAAATTGCAAATGAACATCGAACAACAAAAATCCATTTAGTTTTATAGCCAACACATAGAATTATGTTGGCTTAAGCGTTTGTTTTACGAAATCAAGCTTTTAACATTCTTGGGTAATTAGATAAAACTTTGTTGCAACTTGCGAATGGCTTGCCATTTTAATGAGTAAACGATGATAGACCAAATTAGCAAGAATATGGTTAAAATTTTTGGAAAGCATAAAAGGGAGAAACCAAATATTTTTTCTGATGATATAAATATAAAACCGACAGAGAGGGGCTTCTACCATACCGAAAATCGATTAAACACAAGTGACAGTTAGACTGAGGAGAAGTTGTCTTCCCTATATATATATATATGAATTTTGTTATTTATATGCAATTTTCGGCTTTAAGAATGCTGTAACTAATGTATCTCTGTTGTTTTGAAGACAGTTTTGAAGGGCATTGACTCGGCTGACAAACATTTCGGCGGCAGACCATTGACATTCCAACAGGACTCAACTAAAAGGAGATTCATGGCTTCATTTCTATTGCACCATACTCAACAAAACCTATATTGAGTGCAGTCACGGTTTCCAAGATTTTTTTTCTATAGGAATAAAATCTTGACAAAGCCACCGTGGTGCAATGGTTAGCATGTCTGCCTTGCATACAAGGTCGTGAGTTCCATTCCTGTTTCGACCGAACACCAAAAATTGTTCAGCTGTGGATTATCCCACCTCAGTAATGCTGGTGATATTGCTGAAGGTTTCAAAGCTTCTCTAAGTGGTTTTACTGCAATGCGGAACGCCGTTCGGACTCGGCTATAAAAAAGAGGTCCCTTGTCATTGAGCTTAGCATGGAATCGAGCAGCAAAAACAACACTAAATATAAAATAATTTTTTTCCTATATTCCCCTCCAACTCTACCGAGACAGGTACGTAGATATACCCTCCCTCTCCCCAAGGGCACCTGACTTCCCATACCACTATATCGATTATTTCACCTAAACGTGTTTTTTATACCCTCCACCATAGGATGGGGGTATATTAACTTTGTCATTCCGTTTGTAACACATCGAAATATTGCTCTAAGACCCCATAAAGTATATATATTCTGGGTCGTGGTGAAATTCTGAGTCGATCTAAGCATGTCCGTCCGTCCGTCCGTCTGTCCGTCTGTCCGTCTGTCCGTCTGACCGGCTGTCCGTCCGTCTGTGGAAATCACGCTAACTTCCGAACGAAACAAGCTATCGACTTGAAACTTGGCACAAGTAGTTGTTATTGATGTAGGTCGGATGGTATTGAAAATGGGCCATATCGGACCACGTTTACGTATAGCCCCCATATAAACCGAACCCCAAATTTGGCTTGGGGAGCCTCCCGGAGCAGCAAAATTCATCCGATCCGGTTGAAATTTGGTACGTGGTCTTAGTATACGGTCTCTAACAACCATGCAAAAATTGGTCCATATCGGTCCATAATTATATATAGCCCCCATATAAACCGATTTGACCTCCGGAGCCTCTTGGAGGGGCAAAATTCATCCGATCCGATTGATATTTGGTACCTGATGTTAGTATATGGTCTCTAACAACCATGCAAAAATTGGTCCATATCGGTCCATAATTATATATAGCCCCCATAAAAACCGATCCCCAGATTTGACCTCCGGAGACTTTTGGAGGGGCAAAATTCATCCGATCCGGTTGAAATTTGGTACCTGATGTTAGTATACGGCCTCTAACAACCATGCAAAAATTGGTCCATATCGGTCGATAATTATATATAGCTCCCATATAAACCGATCCCCAGATTTGACCACCGGAGCCTCTTGGAGGAGCAAAATTCATCCGATCCGGTTGAAATTTAGTACGTGGTCTTAGTATACGGTTTTTAACAACCATGCAAAAATTGGTCCATATCGGTCCATAATTATATATAGCCCCCATATAAACCGATCCCCAGATTTGACCTCCGGAGCCTCTTGGAGGGGCAAAATTCATCCGATCCGGTTGAAATTTGGTACCTGATGTTAGTTTACGGCCTCTCATAACCATGCAAAAATTGGTCCATATCGGTCCATAATTATATATAGCCCCCATATAAACCGATCCCCAGATTTGAACTCCGGAGCCTCTTGGAAGAGCAAAATTCATCCGATCCAGTTGAAATTTGGTACATGGTGGTAGTATATGGTCTCTAACAACCATGCAAAAATTGGTCCATATCGGTCCATAATTATATATAGTTCCCATATAAACCGTCCCCAGATTTGACGTCCGGAACCTCTTGGAGGAGCAAAAGTCATCCGATACGGTTGAAATTTGGTACATTTTGTCAATATATGGCCTCTAACAGCCATGTAAAAATTGGTCCATATCGGTCTTTAGTTATATATAGCCGATGACTTATTACACAAAAATTGGTCCATATCGCCAAAAATAATCTACCAAAACTTTATTTCCATAGAAAATTTTGTCAAATTTTATTACTATAGAAAGTTTTGTCAAAATTTCATTTCTATAGAAAGTTTTGTCAAAAGTTTATTTCTATACAAATGTTTGTCAAAATTTTATTTCCATAGAAAATTTTGTCAAAATTTTATTTCTGTAGAAAATTTTGTAATCTACCTAAACTTTATTTCCATAGAAAATTTTGTCAAATTTTATTACTATAGAAAGTTTTGTTAAAATTTCATTTCTATAGAAAGTTTTGTCAAAAGTTTATTTCTATAGAAATGTTTGTCAAAATTTTGTTTCTATAGAAAATTTTGTAAAAAATTTATTTCTGTAGAAAATTTTGTCAACATTTTATTTCTATACAAAATTTTGTCAAAATTTTATTTCTATACAATATTTTGTCAACATTTTATTTCTATAGAAATTTTTTGTCAAAATTGTATTGCTATAGAAAATTTTGTCAACATTTTACTTCCATAGAAAATTTTGTCAACATTTTATTTCTATAGAAAATTTTGTCAAGTTTTTATTTCTATAGAAAATTTTGTCAAATTTTTATTTCTATAGAAAATTTTGTCAAAATTTTATTTCTATAGAAAATTTTGTCAAGGTTTCATTTCTATAGAAAATTTTGTCAAAATTTTATTTCTATAGAAAATTTTGTCAAACTAGATTATATACGTATTTAATCGGCCTTTTTATACCCACCACCATAGAATGGTGACGGGGGTATAATAAGTTTGTCATTCCGTTTGTAACGCATCGAAATATCGATTTCCGACTATATAAAGTATATATATTCTTGATCAGGGAGAAATTCTAAGACGATATAACGATGTCCGTCTGTCCGTCTGTCTGTCTGTCTGTCTGTCTGTTGTAATCACGCTACAGTCTTCAATAATGAAGCAATCGCGCTGAAATTTTGCACAAACTCGTCTTTTGTCTGCAGGCAGGTCAAGTTCGAAGATGGGCTATATCGGTCCAGGTTTTGATATAGTCCCCATATAAACCGACCTCCCGATTTGGGGTCTTGGGCTTATAGAAATCGTAGTTTTTATCCAATTTGCCTGAAATTAGAAATGTAGAGGTATTTTATGACCATAAAGGGGTGTGCCAAAAATGGTGAGTATCGGTCCATGTTTTGGTATAGCCCCCATATAGACCCATCTCCCGATTTTACTTCTTGGGCTTATAGAAACCGCAGTTTTTATTCAATTTACCTGAAATTAGAAATCTAGAGGTATTGTAAGACCACAAATACGTGTGCCAAAAATTGTGAGTATCGGACAATATTTTGGTATAGCCCCCATATAGACCGATCTCCCGATTTTACTTCTTGGGCTTATAGAAACCGCAGTTTTTATTCAATTTACCTGAAATTGGAAATCTAGAAGTATTGTAGGACCACAAATACGTATGCCAAAAATTGTGAGTATCGGTCCATGTTTTGGTATGGTCCCCATATAAAAGGACCTCCCGATTTGGGGTCTTGGGTTTATAGAAACCGTAGTTTTTATCCAATTTGTCTGAAATTGGAAATCTAGTGGTATTTTAGGATCATAAAGAGGTGTGCCGAAAAGGTAAGTATCGGTCCATATTTGGTATAGCCCCCATATAGACCGATTTCCTGATTTTAATTCTTGGGCTTCTAGAATCCGAAGTTTTTATCCTATTTGCCTGAAATTGGAAATCTAGAGGTATTTTAGGACCATAAAGAGGTGTGCCGAAAATGGTGAGTATCGGTCCATATTTTGGTATAGCCCCCATATAGACCGATCTCCCGATTTTACTTCTTGGGCTTATAGAAACCGCAGTTTTTATTCAATTTACCTGAAATTGGAAATCTAGAGGTATTGTAGGACCACAAATACGTGTGCCAAAAATTGTGAGTATCGGTCCATGTTTTGGTGTGGTCCCCATATAAAACGACCTCCCGATTTGGGGTCTTGGGCTTATAGAATCCGTAGTTTAAATACAATTTGTCTGAAATTGGAAATTTATAGGTATTTGAGGACCATAAAGGGGTGTGCCAAAAATGGTGAGTATCGGTCCATGTTTTGGTATAGCCCCCATATAGACCGATATCCCGATTTTACTTCTTGGGTTTCTAGAATCCGTAGTTTTTATGCGATTTGCCTGAAATTGTAAATATTATTTTAGGCTCCCAAAAACGTGTATCGGATTAAGTTTTTATCGGTCCTTTTGGTAATGCCTCCATATAAACCGACTTCATTTCTTGAGGGTATAGAAGGCGCACTGATCATGAAAATTGCTTGAAACTCAATGTAAAATTTTCAGATTTCAGATACTTCTCGGGTGAAAATCTACAGATTTAAGATTTCAAAGCAAGACATTATTTTATAATTTTCTTGCACACTTACAGGAGATGTTAATGATTCCTCTAAAACTCAAACAAAAATGGTTCTTATAAATCCAGAATCTGATATAGTCCTCATAGGTGAAATCTTTAAATTTATCTTCGGGAAGTGTCCTCAAGTCCTCAATCCCTCCTGAAATTTCAAAGGAAACCCTAATATTTGGTTCATGGTGGTGGGTATTTAAGATTCGGCCCGGCCGAACTTAGTGCTGTATATACTTGTTTTGTTTAATATATACCCCGTATGGGCTAACTTACAATTTAGAAGACAGTGTTAAAAAGTTTTACGATACCTTGCCATCGGCAAGTGTTATCGCAACCCAAGTAATTCGATTGTGGATGACAGCCTTTAGTAGAAGTTCCTACGCAATCCATGGTGGAGGGTACATAAGATTCGGCCTGGCCGAACTTACGGCCGTATATACTTGTTATACCCTTAATCACTACTGTGGTGCAGGGTATAATAAGTTTGTGCATTTGTATGTAACGCCAAGAAATAGTGGTCATAGACCCATCTTTTAGTATACCGATCGGCTTAGAATTAAATTCTGAGTCGATTTAGCGATGTCCGTCTGTCTGTCTGTCTGTCTGTCTGTCCGTCCGTCTGTCTGTATATGTAATTTTGTGCACAAAGTACAGCTCGCAATTTAAGTCCGATCGTCCTCAAATTTGGCATAGGGCCGTTTCTTGGGACTGAGACAATCGCTATTGGTTTTGGAAAAAAATCGGTTCAGATTTAGATATAGCTGCCATATATATTTATCCCCGATTTGGTCATAGTTAGCGTGTTTATCAACCGATTTTCTTGAAATACCGTACATCCAAATATTTTATGAATCTCGAAAATCTTGCAAAATATCAGCCAAATCGGTTCAGATTTTGATATAGCTCCCATATATATCTTTCGTCCGATTTGAACTTATATGGCCACAAAAGCCAGAGTTTTGCCGTGATTTGCTTCAAATTTTGCATAAGGGGTACGTTTGATAGTATCGTTAAGTGTGTCAAATTTTGTTAAAATCGGTCCAGATTTAGATATAGCTCACATATATATCTTTCGCCCGATTCGGACTTATATGGTCTCAAAAGCCAGAGTTTTACCCTGACTTACTTCAAATTTTGCACAAGCGGTACTTTTAACGATACTATTGTATGTGCCAAATATGGTCAAAATCGATTCAGATTTAGATATAGCTCCCATATATATCTTTCGTCCGATTTGAACTTGCTCAAAATCCAGTGTTTTGCCATGACTTGCTTCAAATTTCGCACAAGGAGTACGTTTGGTAGTATCGGTAATTGGGCCAAATTTGGTTGAAATCAGTTCATATTTAGTTATGGTTCCCATATATATCTTCCGTCCGATTTGCACTCATATGACCAGGGGGCCAACGTTATACTGCCATTTACGTGAAATTTCGCATAGATAGCAGAATTATTATTCTAACTATACATGTCAAATTTAGTCAAAATCGGTTCAGATTATATATAGCTCCCATATATACGTACACCAGAGTTGGGGAAATATGGTAGACTGTTACACATTTTAGACCCATTTTCAATGGAAGTGTCATCCAATTAACTGGATAGCGTTAGCCGATTTAAATTTTAATTCTAGAGATTTTGTAGAAGTAAAAAAATTGTCTCCTTTATGTTATATAGCAAATGTGATGTAGTTGAGATGGTAACACAAATTTTGGCCTACATAGGGGTGAAGGGTATAATATAGTCGGCCCCGCCCGACTTTAGACTTTACTTACTTGTTTTTTATTATATAAAACCACTACCACGAAAAATTTTCAAAGGAAACTATTAGATTTTATTCATAAAGTTCGGCCTGGACGAACTTCTTGACGTACAGACAGTGAAACCTCTCAAACTTGGACATTCCTCCCAAACATGGGCAGTTGTCTGGGGACGTTTGCTATATTAACACATTAAACTTAACCTCTCAATCTTGGACACCTCTCAAAAGTGGACAAAATTTAGGCGACGTGGGTGTCCACATTTCAGAGGTTTCACTGTACTTATTTTGTTACAATACAAAATTGCAGACATGACTCTCTGAAGAGCAGATACACTTTCTTTTGACATATTTCTAGTGACTTGCCCTTAACTAATCTAAAATATAAGCCTTGGTTAAATCCTTGGGAAAAATCATGGCTTAAATAATACTCGTAATAGTGCATGGGGAAGAGCTTTATAGGCACATTCTCCTCTAACATAACAAAAACTTTTGCAGGATATAAAATTTGTTCTTGTGTAGTATCTATGGAAATAATTTTCCCTATCCATTTCCATGAATTTTAATTTACTTTTACAGAAAAAAATTCTACCAATTTGTCTTAAATCGGATGGCATTATTACCCCATAACTTTACTTAGATACCCAACAAATTTTTTTTTTCTTTCAATCCAATATGCAAACATAGGCTTATAGAAGAGAATTATGACAAGGCAGCACATAGAAAGAAAAAAAACTAAGATTTAGGATTTCTTTTGCCAAAGGAATTTCCCCCCATTGAGGACTTATGATTTCCAAGGAATTTTGTAAGTGAATGATTTTTTAAATGCCTTACCTTGCGTAAGACGGTGAGAATTTTCCAGCAACCTTTGGGCCAACAATCTTGTTCATGCTTCCATTTAAACCAGGGACTGAGTTGTTTTTCCAAGAATAGATAATAAACCTTTGGCATTTGAAACATCTTCACATATATAAACCACATTGGAATGTTACTGGTAAGTCAAAGATAGATCCAACCAAAGATGGATGGATGGATGAATGAATGAATGGGCTTTAGTAAAAATACAAAATTCAATTGAGTGTTTCATCGCCTAAGGAAGCGCCTTACACTCATTCCTTCACCAAAACGAAAAAAAAGAAAGAGGCTTTTCTTAATAACAGACCAAGTGAATCCTAGCATTATGAGTTTTAGCAGCTTGACTAAAGGATTTAGAATTTCTCTTTCATCTCTAGGTTTTGTTGTCTATAATTTTCGCTTACAAAATGCCCTAAAACACACACACACATGTCCTTTCCTTTCTCCAACCCATTTGAGGGGTATTTTGAAACGGGAAAACCACTTCATTATAAAGATATTCATATATGCTTAATTTACAAAAAAGCCTTTCATTTACTTATGGAGCTTATGTTGCTTCGCGCCTATTTGGTGTTAATTTTAACGCTTATTCTCTACCATAAAGATATACCTTTAGGGGTTAAAGGAATGTATGGACCTGCCTCTATGGCATATACCTGCCAACAGACCATTCAGTTTGATAAAATAACCAGAAGAAAACGAAAACTAAAAGTAAGCAAGAAAGCATTTCAGCTTTTCCTATCATCCATTCCATTCCACTCCACTCGTAATGCGTAATGCGGTAGTGGCGCGATTGTGGGCGTTTCCTAGAGGTCGGGGTAAACCGGCATTCATGGTAACAAACTAAGCTGAAAATGTGAATATCTCAAGTGCAAAAGGTGCGATATATTTTGTGCTGTCACGCGTAAATTATTGCTGTCAGCTTGTTGAGCAAGGTAAAATGTTGCGTCTCATCTTACGACGTGTGAAAAAGAATATGGGTGAAATTTTCAACTATGCGAAAATTCCTTTTGCAGGGCTGTTGTAAAAAAGGGGATATAAAGGGTTACTTAGCACTCATGATGATCGAAATTTAACATTATTACTTTATTTATGGGAACACAGATGTTGTAATGAGATTTTTTTAATTTTATATTTTTTTCTAAAATTTGGCTTTTGACTTTTCGACTTTTTTCCGAATTTGGAAAAGTCGATTTTTTTTCAATTTTTAAAAATTTGACCTTATGACATTTGAAAAATTTATTCATATAGAAAATTTTGTCAAAATTTTACTTCTATAGAAAATTTTGTCAAAATTTTACTTCTATTGAAAATTTTGTCAAAATTTTACTTCTATAGAAAATTTTGTTAAAATTTTATTCTATAGAAAATTTTGTCAAAATTGTACTTCTAAGGAAAATTTTGTCAAAATTTTACTTCTATGGAAAATTTTGCCAAAATTTTACACCTAAAGAAAAATTTGTCATATTTCTATTTCTAGGAAAATTTTTAAAAATTTGGTCAAACTTGTATCTATATAGGCAATTTTGTCAATTTTTTTTTAAATTTTATTTCCACTGAAAATTTTGACAACATTTTCTATAGAATTATATCAAAATTTTATTTCTATGGAAAATTTTGGCAAAATTTTATTTCTATAGAAAATTTTGCCAAAATTTTATTTCTGAAGAAAATTTTGTAAAAATTTTATTTCTATACAAAATTTTGTAAAAATATTATGTTAAAAATTTTTATTTCTATAGAAAATTTTGTCAAAATTTTATTTCTATAGAAATTTTCTCAACATTTTATTTCCATAGAAAATTTTGCTAAATTTTTTTTTTCTATAGAAAATTTTGTCAAAATTTTATTTCTATAGAAAATTTTGTCAAAATTTTATTTCTATAGAAAATTTTGTCAAAATTTTAATTCTATGGAAAACTTTTGCCAAATTTTATTTCTATAGAACATTTTGTCAAAATTTGATTTCTATAAAATTTTGTCAAAATTTTATTTCTGTAGAAAATTTTGTCAACATTTAATTTCTATACAAATTTTTGTAAAAATTTTATTTCTATAGAAAATTTTGTCAAAATTTTATTTTTTTTAAATTTTGTCAAAATTTTATTTCTATAAAACTTTGTAAAAATGTTATTTCTATAAAATTTTTGTCAAAATTTTTATTTTTATTGAAAATTTTGTCAAAATTTTACTTCTAAAGAAAATTTTGTCAAAATTTTCTAAAGAAAATTTCTATTTCTAGGAAAATTTTTCAAAATTTTGTCAAACTTGTATTTATATAGAAAATTTTGTTATTTTTCTTTTAAATTTTATTTCCATTGAAAATATCGACAAAATTTTATTTCTATAGAAAATTTTGCCAATATTTCATTTCTATAGAAAATTTTGTCAAAATTTTATTTCTATAAAAAATATTGTCAAAATTTATATTGCTATAGAAAATTTTGTCAAAATTTTATTTCTATACAAAATTTTGTTAAAATTTTATTTCTATACAAAATTTTGTCAAAATTTTATTTCTATACAAAATTTTGTAATAATTTTATTCTCAAAAATTTTATTTCTATAAAAAATTTCGTCAAAATTGCATTTCTGTAGAAAATATTGTCAAAATTAAATTTTTAAAATTTTATTTCCATTGAATCTTTTGACAAAATTTTATTTCTATAGAAAATTTTGCCAAAATTTTATTTCTTAGCAATTTTGTCAAAATTTTATTTTTATGGAAAATTTTGTCAAAATTCTATTTCTATGGAAAATTGTGCCAAAATTTTATTTCTGTGGAAAATTTTGTCAAAATTATATTTCTATAAAATTTTGTAAAAAGTTTATTTCTATAAAATTTTGTCAAGATTTTTATTTCTATAGAAAATTTTGTCAAAATTTTACTTCTAAAGAAAATTATGTCAAATTTCTATTTCTAGGAAAATTTTCAAAATTTTGTCAAACTTGTATTTATATAGAAAATTTTGTCAATTTTTTATTTAAATTTTATTTCCATTGAAAATTTTGTCAACATTTTATTTCTATACAAAATTTTGTAAAAACTTTATTTCTATAGAAAAGTTTGTCAAAATTTTATTTCTATAGAAAATTTTGCCAAAATTTTATTTCTATAGAAAATTTCGTCAAAATTTTATTTCTATAGAAAATTTTGTCAAAATTTTATTTCTATACAAAATTTTGTAATAATTTTATTCTCAAAAATTTTATTTCTATAGAAAATTTTGTCAAAATTTTACTTCTAAAGAAAATTTTGTCAAAATTTTACTTCTAAAGAAAATTTTGTCAAAAGTTTACTTCTAAAGAAAATTATGTAAAATTTCTATTTTTAGGAAAATTTTTCAAAATTTTGTCGAACTTGTATTTATATAGAAAATTTAGTCAATTTTTTTTTAATTTTATTTCCACTGAAAAAATGGACAAAATTTTATTTCTATAGAAAATTTTGTCAAAATTTTATTTCTATGGAAGATTGTGCTAAAATTTTATTTCTATAAAATTTTGTAGTTGTTGTATGCTTGACCTTTTAAAAAATGTTGTCAAAATTTCTATAGAATTTCTATAGAAAATGTTGTCAAAATTTTACTTCTAAAGAAAATGTTGTCAATATTATGTCAAATTTCTATTTCTAGGAAAATTTGTCAAATTTTTGTCAAACTTGTATTTATATAGAAATTTTTATCAATTTTTTTTTTTAATTTTAATTGCATTGAAAATATTGACCAAATTTTATTTCTATAGAAAGTTATATCAAATTTTTATTTCTATAGCAATTTTGTCAAAATTTTATTTCTATACAAAATTTTGTCAAAATTTTATTTCTATAGAAAATTTTGTTAAAATTTTATTTCTATAAAATTTTTTCAAAATTTTTATTTCTATAGAAAATTTTGTCAAAATTTTACTTCTAAAGAAAATTTTGTCAAAATTTTCTAAAGAAAATTTCTATTTCTAGGAAAATTTTTCAAAATTTTGTCAAACTTGTATTTATATAGAAAATTTTTTTTATTTTTCTTTTAAATTTTATTTCCATTGAAAATATCGACAAAATTTTATTTCTATAGAAAATTTTGCCAAAATATTTCATTTCTATAGAAAATTTTGTCAAAATTTTATTTCCATACAAAATTTTGTCAAAATTTTATTTCTATACAAAATTTTTTAATAATTTTATTCTCAAAAATTTTATTTCTATAAAAAATTTCGTCAAAATTGCATTTCTGTAGAAAATATTGTCAAAATTTAATTTTTAAAATTTTATTTCCATTGAATCTTTCGACAAAATTTTATTTCTGTAGAAAATTTTGTCAAAATTTTATTTCTTAGCAATTTTAATTTTACTTCTAAAGAAAATGTTGTCAAAATTTTACTTCTAAAGAAAATTATGTCAAATTTCTATTTCAAGGAAAATTTTCAAAATTTTGTCAAACTTGTATTTATATAGAAAATTTTGTCAATTTTTTATTTAAATTTTATTTCCATTGAAAATTTTGTCAAAATTTTATTTCTATACAAAATTTTGTAAAAACTTTATTTCTATGGAAAATTTTGGCAAAATTTTATTTCTATAGAAAATTTTGCGAAAATTTTATTTCTATAGATAATTTTGTCAATTTTTTACTGTCAAAATTTTTACAATTTTTTTTCATTCGTTTTGTTTTGTTATTGTTGGTTTTTTGCTTTTAATCATTGTTTTTGTTTTTTTTTTTTGTTTTCAGCTTAAAACCATGCATTGACTAAACTACAAGTGTAGCTTAACCAACAGAGGAAAATAATGTTTGTCAAATTTATTTGGGCAAAGCCCTATAAACTGCAAGATGGTTGGATGGACGTACGTTTCGGAATTACCACATTCCACATCGGCATCCTCTACTTGCAGCAAAACTATCAACCAATTATCAGAACTAATTCAGGCAGTTCACTAAACCCAAAAGTAAAACACACTTGAACCTTCCGATTTTTATAAAATTTTATTTCTATAAATTTTTGTAAAAATTTTATTGTCAAAATTTTTATTTTCTATAGAAAAAGAAATTATTTTTATAGAAAATTTTGTCAAAATTTGTTTTCTATAGAAAATTTTGTCAAAATTTTATTTTTATGGAAAATTTTGCCAAAATATTATTTCTATAGAAAATGTTGTCAAAATTTTATTGTCAAAATTTTATTTCCATACAATTTTGTCAAAATTTTATTGCCAAACATTTTATTACTATAGAAAATTTTGTTAAAATTTTATTTCTATTGAAAATTTTGTCAAAATTTTATTTCTATGGAAAATTTTGTCAAAATTTTATTTCTATGGAAAATTTTGCCCAAATTTTATTTCTATAGAAAATTTTGCCAAAATGTTATTTCTATAAAAAATTTTATTTCTATTAAATTTTGACAAAATTTTTATTTTCTATAGAAATAGAAATTATTTCTAAGAAAATTTTGTCAACATTTGTTTTCTATAGAAAATTTTGTCAAAATTTGTTTTCTATAGAACATTTTGCCAAAATTTTATTTTTATGGAAAATTTTGCCAAAATTTTATTTCTATAGTAAATTTTGTCAAAATTTTATTTCTATACAATTATGTCAAAATTGTATTGTCAAAATTTTTATAGAAAATTTTGTCAAAATTTTATTTTTATAGAAAATTTTGTCAAAATTTTATTGTCAAAATATTTACAAAATTTTATTTCAATAAAATTTTTACAAAATTTTATTTCTATAGAAAATTTTGTCAATATTTCATTTCTATGGAAAACTTTTTTAAAAATTTTGTCAAAATTTTTATTTCTATAGAAATAGAAATTATTTCTATAGAAAATTTTGTCAAAATTTGTTTTCTATATAAAATTTTGGAAAATTTTGCCCAAATTTTATTTCTATAGAAAATTTTCTCAAATTTTATTTCTATAGAAAATTTTGTCAAAATTTTATTTCTATGAAAAATTTTGCCCAAATTTTATTTCTAAAGTAAATTTTGCTAAATTGTTATTTCTATAGAAAATTTTGTCAAAATTTCACCGTCAGAATTTTTACAAAATTTTATTTCTATAAAATTTTGTCAAAATTTTATTGTCAAAATTTTTATTTTCTATAGAAATATAAATTATTTCTATAGAAAATTTTGTCAAAATGTTATTTCCATACAATTATGTCAAAATTGTATTGCCAAAATTTTTTTTACAGAAAATTTTGTTTTTCTATAGAAAATTTCTATAGAAATTTTTGCACATATTTATTTCTAGAAATTTCTTAAGGAATATGGGTGAAATTTTCAAGATTGCGAAATGCGTAAATGATTACTTAGCACTCATGATGATCGAAATTTAAAATTATTACTTTACATTGGGAACACTGATGTTGTAGTGTGAATTTTTTAATTTTCTATTTTTTTTTTTTCAAAAATTTGGCTTTTGGCTTTTCGACTATTTTCTGAATTTGGAAAGTCGATTTTTTGTTCAATTTTTAAAAATTTGGCCCTTCGACACTTGAAAAATTTTCAGCTTACAAAAAAATCTTTTAAAAATTTTTACCATAATTCCATTATTCCTGATCAGCGAATGAATCGTCGTCTCTTAAAATCGCCTCTCAAATATTAATATCACTTAATACGCCTCTGATTATGGGGTGAAGAAAAGCCAAAAATATTTCAACTACAATCGTCTTATTTCAACACTTTGAAATTTAGTAGCATTGTTGGTTACTCAGACTTTTTTCCGGTATTTACACTAACACGCACGCATAGAGAATATTTAGGATATATCTTGGTATGTAATCTCACGTAAAAAGAAAAACACAGGGAGCAAAGAGAGAGAGAGAGAGAGAGAGAGAGTGTGTGAGGTAAGGCAGCCACATATCACATCTATTACATGCAATGACTTGGTTACTCTTCTAAAGCAAACAAATAACACCATTGTGAAACAAGGCAAAATGAAACCCATTCCACAGCCACAATAACAACAACCACACCAATACTAACGGTGGCTGTAGCATATTTGTATTATTAATATCAGCAAATGTCTAACAACAACATTGCTCCGGTAAACAAATTAAAGCTAAAATGCCAACAATTTTTCTTCAACACAAGTAGAGATAGATAGTCATAGTGGTAAAACGAGAAAAAATTTTAATTTATGAGAAAAAATCCAAAGCATCCCACGAGTGTTTACGTTGAAGTTCTCTTCATCCATAGTCCATTTGAAATGAAAGCAAATTAAATAGAAATATGTTGAGGTGAGCGAATAGTTGTAGTTGAAATAGAGAATGTAGTAGGTTATGGTTGAAGTTTTTATGAAGTGAGGATGAGAGGTGTATTTAATAGTAGAGTTGGTGTTATTGGAGGAGGTATTTTAATGTGAATGTTGGGGTTTTGACATTTAAATATCAGCAATGGAATTGTAGAAAAATTGAAAAATATTTTTATATTAGTATAACAAGGAGAGAAATATAAAGTGCAGAAACTGTGCACACATAACTTTCTATAGAGACACTTAGCTTCAAAGTTTTGTCAAAATTTTATTTTTTAGAAAATTTTGTCCCAAGTTTATTTCTATGGAAAATTTTGCTAAAATTTTATTTCTGTGGAAAATTTTGTTAAAATTTTATTTCAATAGAAAATTATGTCGAAATTTTATTTCTATAGCAAATTATGTCAAAATTTTATTTCTATAGAAAATTTTGTCAACATTTTATTTCTATAGAAAATTTTGTCAAAATTTTATTTCTATAGAAAATTTTGTCAAAATTTTATTTCTTTTTTTATTTTATTTATTTTATTTTCATTATGATACCACAGTGGTGAACTTCTCTCTTATCACTGAGTGCTGCCCGATTCCATGTTAAGCTCAATGACAAGCGACCTCTTATAGCCGAGTCCAAACGGCGTTCCACATTGCAGTGAAACCACTAAGAGAAGCTTTGAAACACTCAGAAATGTCACCAGCATTACTGAGGTCGGATAATCAACGGCTGAAAAACTATTTGGTGTTCGGTCACCACAAAGTCGTGGGTTCGAGCTGGCATGTCACTTCTATAGAAAATTTTTTCAAAATTTTATTTCTATGGAAAATTTTTTCAAAGTTTTTTTATATATAAAATTTGTTCAGAATTTTATTTCTATAGAAAATTTTGTCAACATATTTATTTCTATAGAACTTTTTCAAAATTGTATTTTTATAGAAATTTTGTCAACATTTTAGTGTTGTAGAAAATTTTGTCAAAGCTTTATTTTTATAGCAAATGTTGACAAAATTCTATTTCCATAGAAAATTTTGTTAAAATTTTATTTCTAAGAAAATATTGTCAAAATGCTATATTTTTAGAAAATGTTGTCAACAATTTATTTCTAAGAAAATTTTGTAAATTATTTATTTTTATAGAAAATGTTGTCAAAACTTTATTTCTATAGAAGATTTTGTCAAAATTTCATTTCTAGAGCAAATTTTGTCGGCTATTGAGAGAGTCTTGAGAAGTAATTTACTGTTTCGACTGAAATTTTATTGCTATAGAAAATTTTTCAAAATTTTACTTCTACAGAAAATTTTGTCATATTTCTATTTCTAGGAAAATTTTGTCAATTTTTCATTTTTATCGAGAATTTTGTAAACATTTTATTTCTATCGAAACTTTTGTCAAAATTTTACTTCTGTAGAAAATTTTTTCAAAATTTTATTTCTGTAGAAAATGTTGTCAAAATGTTATTTCTTTAGGAATTTTTGTCAAAATTTTATTTCTATAGAAATTTTTGTCAAAATTTTATTTCTATAGAAATTTTTTGTCAATATATTATTTCTATTATTGTCAAAATTTTATTTCTATAAAAAATTTGTCAAAATTTTAGTTTTATAGAAAATGTTGGTAAAATTGTATTTCTGTAGAAAAGTTTGTCAAAATTTTATTTTTATAAAAATGTTTGTCCAAATTTTATTTCTATAGAAAATTTTGTCAAAATTTTATTTTTATAGAAAATATTGTCAAGATTTTATTTTTATAGAAAATTTTGTTAAAAATTTTATTTCTATAGCACATTTTGTCAAAATTTTATCTCAAGAGAAAATTTGGCAAAATGTTATTTATATAAAAAAAAATTTTGTCAATATTTTATTTCTATAGAAAATTTGGTCAAAATTTTATTTCTAAGGAAAATTTTTTCGAAATTTTATTTCTAAGGAAAATTTTTTCGAAATTTTATTACTATAGAAAAATTTTGTCAAAATTTTACTTTTATAGAAAATGTTTTCAAAATTTTATTTCCATAGAAAAATTTTGACAATTTTCTATGAAAATAAAATATTGACAATTTTTTCAGCACTTTATTTCCATAAAATATTTTGTCAAAATGTTATTTATCTTTTGAAATTTGTCGGCTTCTATGGAAATTGTTTTCAAAATTTTACTTCTTAAGAAAATTTCTATTTCTAGGAAAATTTTGGCAACGTTTCTATTTCCATAGAAAATTTGGTAAAAATTTTATTTTTATAGAAAATTTTGTGAAAATTTTATTTCTGTAGAAAAATTTAAAAGTCTTTTTTCTTTAAAAATTTTTTGTCAATATTTTATTTCTATAGAAAATTTTGTCAAATTTCCGTTTCTAGGAACATTTTTTCAATTATTTTATTTTTATGGAAACTTTTGTCAAGATTTTATTTCTGTAGAAAAAGTAAGTTTAAAGTTTTTGATTTTTATAGAATATTTGGTTAGAATTTTGTTTCCATAGAAAATTTGTCAAAACTTTCTTTCTATAGAAATTTTTACTAAAACGTTGCTAAAATTTTATTTCTATAGAAAATTTTGTCAACTTTTTATTTCTAAGAAAATTTTGTAAATTATTTATTTTTATAGAAAATGTTGTCAACATTTTATTTCTATAAAAGATTTTGTCAAAATTTAATTTCTAGAGCTGTTGAGAGAGTCTTGGGAGGTAATTTACTGTTTCGACTGAAATTTTATTTCTATAGAAAATTTTTCAAAATTTTACTTCTACAGAAGATTTTGTCAAATTTCTATTTCTAGGAAAATTTTGTCAATTTCTTATTTTTATCGAAAATTTTGTAAACATTTTATTTCTATAGAAAATGTTCTCAAAATTTTATTTCTGTAGAAAATGTTGTCAAAATGTTATTTCGTTACAAATTTTTGTCAAAATATTATTTCTCTAAAAATTATTGTCAAAATTTTAGTTTTATAGAAAATGTTGTTAAAAGTGTATTTCTATAGAAAAGTTTGTCAAAATTTTATTTTTATAAAAACTTTTGTCAAAATTTTATTTCTATAGAAAATTTTGTCAAAATTTTATTTTTATAGAAAATATTGTCAAGATTTTATTTTTATAGAAAACTAGCGTAACCCGGCCCGCTTCGCTGCGCCTTCCAAAGCGTATTTGTAGGAATATTTTGCGTTAAGTTAGTCAACCATATCCTTCGTGCTGAAAACAAATTCGAAAAGATTTGTATTCTTTCAAACAAATCCGACTACGTGCTTTTTCGTTTATAGGTACAAATACGATGGATATGCATATGTAAAACAATTCGTCTTAAAAAATGTCGGGGAGAGGGTGTACCCTTTCCTCCAAATTTTTTAAATAATGTTCTGTATTCAAGTAGTTGGACAATCTTCTATATTTCTTGTGAATTTTAAGTGTGGTTTGTCAAGGAAAGGTATCCTTCTTCTCAACATATCTAAAAATTGAGCACTACATTATAATAACATATAAAGAATTACTGTTTCCCATCCAATAAATCGGAAAAAGCAAAAGTAGTAAAAAATTTTACCACATTAATATTTGCTAAAATGTTGGAAAATGATGCACCCTCTACGTTGGCTGCCAATTTCATGTAATTTTAAGTTATTTACTAAAAAGAAGTCAGGCAGAAGCCTGTGCATAAAATATGTCATAAAATTATGTATCGAGTTCCCATTTACAGAAAACCCTCTACTTTCAATTTAAGAAAAAAAACGGACAAAAGGGAACCCTCTCCCCACCTTCGCTCTACTCCGACGTGATATCGAACTATCACGTACCCTATATTAATTTCACAAACTATTCAATGGTCCCTATAAATTCTATCGAAGTAAATCGACAAAGTTTATTTCAATTTTCCCCTTCCCCAACCAGATATCGAAAAATCATATACCTACTAATCATCAATCATGTATACATTTGATCACCTGGGGTGAGAGGCCACGTTCCCTGTAAATTTCAAGTAGATCGGAGATGTTTAAATTTTGCTCTATTGTTTTAAAGGGACGTCACTTTTCCCGATACAATATCGACAAACACCGTAGTGAATAGCATCCCTAACTTTCCCTGAAAATTCTTGAAACTTTCCTTCAAGTGTGGGGCAAGGAAGATTGCCTCTTCGTTCATAACCTTCCCCCACTGCTTTTGTTAATTTCAAGAAAACTTAAGAATTTTTGTTTTTTTTTTGTAGCTTTAGAGGAGGACCTCCTCCCCGACCAAATATCGAAAAGTGATGTAGCGTATCTTTTGTAAACGTCCCAGAAAATGTAAAGCAAATTATAAGCCTAAAGGGGCGACCTCTCTTCCATTCAAATATCACAAAATCAGGTATCAACTATTAATATCGTAACCTCTCCCCAGTCCTCTGTAAATTTCAAGTAACTCGGTAAAGTTTAATTGTTTCTCTGTATGTACTTAAGAGAAGCGGATGTCTCCCTATGCCATTTTATTTTTATTAAAAAATCAGGAACCTGATATAAATTTCATAACCTCACCCATTTGTTCCGTAAAATTTCAGTCGGAGGAGTTTAGTTTTGTTTTCACTGTACTTTAAAAAAAAGTCGGGCAAAGGGGTGGCGCCCCTCCCCGACCAAATATCGAAAAATAATGTAGCATATTTTTGTCTAGATGCCAACCCCAACATTCTATGGAAATTTCAAGCAAATCGCATAATTTTGTTCCAAGTTTCAAAAAGTGTGGCAAGGGGGGGACCTCCCCCGTCCACATATGAAATCATCAGATACCCCATATTAATTCTATAACCTCACCGCATGTTCTCTGTAAATTTCAGATAATTTAGAGAATTTTAGTTTTTTCACAGTACTTTAAAAAAAGTCGAACAAAGGGGAGGTCCCCCTCCGCCACCAAATATCGAAATATAAAGTAGCGGATCTTTGTTTAGATGCAAACCCCAACCTTCAATGAAAATTTCAAGCAAATCTGTCAACTTTGGTCCAATTTTCAAAAAGTCCGCCAAAGGGGAGGTCCCCCTCCGCGACCAGGTGTCAAAAAATGAGGTACCCTATTTTCACCACATGAACGCCCCCTACGATCTCTGAAAGTTTCAAGTAAATCGGATCAGCCGTTTCGGAGCCAACTCGGTACATACAAACAAACAATCAAACAAACAAACAAACAAACAAACAAACAAACAAATAAACAAACATAGATTGAATTTTATATATATAGATTTTGTTAAAAATTTTATTTCTATAGCACATTTTGTCAAAATTTTATCTGAAGAGAAAATTTGGCAAAATGTTATTTATATAAAAAAAATTTAGTCAATATTTTATTTCTATAGAAAATTTGGTCAAAATTTTATTTCTGTAGAAAATTTTGTCGAAATTTTATTTCTATAGAAAAATTTTGTCAAAATTTTGCTTTTATAGAAAATATTTTCAAAATTTTATTTCGATAGAAAAATTTTGACAATTTTGTCAAAATTTTATTTCCATGGAAAATTTTGACAATTTTTTCAACATTTTATTTCCATACAATATTTTGTCAAAATTTTATTTATCTTAGAAATTTTGTCGGCTTCTATGGAAATTGTTTTCAAAATTTCGCTTCTTAAGAAAATTTCTATTTCTAGAAAAATTTTGGCTATTTTCCTATTTCCATAGAAAATTTTACTTCTATAGAAAATTTTGTTATAATTTTATTTCTATAGAAAATTTTGTCAAAACTTTCTTTCTATAGAAAATTTTACTAAAATGTTGCTAAAATTTTATTTCTACAGAAAATTTTGTCAAAATTTTATTTCCACAGAAAATTTTCTCAAAATTTTACGTCTATAGAAAATTTTGTAATCTACTTTTTCGACTGTCTGTTTTAGGTGACTACCTGTAGATCTATGCTTCGTTGATTTTAGTGAAGTCGCACAGGAACATCTTGTACCTCACTTAAATAACACCAAGTACACCTTAGCCCTGCGCCCCCGCCCTTCTCCAGGAAGTTGATGTGGATAATGTCTTGTGACTCAGATAATTGCGGCCTTCGGGGAACAGCCCATAGATATGAGTGGTTGCGGTCTTCCGTAAGTACAATTGGATTAATGTTCGAATCTCACTAAATAACACAGACAGGTAGGCGATGTTGATTATGTCTAATCAATACCAAAAAAGGCTGTCCATCACCCGTTAGAGATAATGAGAGTGTCCCTCTACTGTTCTTTGGTATCCGGTTTGTATCAGTACAATTACTGCAATCACAAAAGCAGCTGAGTCGCCGTTTGACAAGACCGTTATACAGAAACGATATTAGGTTCTTCATTGACAGTCAAGCAGTTATGAAGTTCATAGATAGCTCAGGGAATTCTCAATGAACAGCATAATGTAACTCTGTGTTGGGTACCTGGCCGCTGAAAAAATGAGTAATGATGAAGCACTTCGCTCGTGGAACGAATAATATGCTTGTTGATTTTTTTCCTCCGCTGTCTTCATATCATTAAAAGGTTCATGTTAAATATAGTGTCGAGGACATTGGATCTCTTCGTAATCCCGTATCAAGTTTATGAAAAGAAACGTAGGAATTGCGAAATTCTGATGGCGATAAATAGACAGGAATTAAGGCCTTTGATAGGCATTACAACTGGACATAACACACTTGGGAAATATATGGTTAGAAGAGACTTTAAAGATAATGACATTTGCAGATAGTGTCTGAATCCGTAAGTTAGGGAAGACTCGTACCACTTCCTGTGCCAGTGTCCAGTATTATCGTTTAGAAGAAACAAGATACTGGACTACTTTTTCCTATAGGCTATCGCCAATCTGCGATAGTGTAGCTTAAGGACCATACTCGCCTTCTTCAGGGCCTTTGGTTGGATGTTTAAAGCGACTTTAAGGACGACTGAAAAATGGAGGTTCTTGTGCAATTTTAAAGGAGGCCACTTCGGAAGAAGAAGCTGAGAAAAGTAACACGAGGAAACATAATGAACATATAGAGTCTAAGTAGGCATCAATTCAAGAATTGCTGTCATCCTCTACAACCTAAACTAACCATGAATCAGTGAATCCGTGTTTCGTCAACTGTCAATTGTGAATAATATGAATCGAATCATCGATCGATATTTCATTTTTCTATTTTTCTATTATTCTAGTATTTGCCCTGGTTATTTCATTATGATACTATCCTTGCACAGTAGGAAACATCAAAGAGTTTGACTTGGTTCCACATCAAAAGAACAAACAATGGAATTTTGTATTATATTTAAATATGCTGAAGTAAATTCTCCACACTCCACTCCACTCCCTTTTGTCTTAGAAATGCCTTTAAATACCTTTTCAATTGACCGACAAAGTTCTTCCGTATCATTTTTCTAAAGTGCTTTGGTAAAAGTTTCTGGAACTTCATTTACTTTGCCCATTCCCCTCGTCCCCACAAAAATAATTGTTATTTTTCCACTTCAACACTTCAACACAGCTGAGAATGGGGGGGGGGGGGGGGGGATGATGACTGGGGATGATGGAAAAATTGTCATTTTTAGAAAACCAAAATAAGGACATCTCAATACTGGCTGTGTGTTAATTTGTCTGTATACAGTTCAAATGGATAATGGCTTTTACCTTTATCAATTTCTGAATTGACCATGAAATTGTTTTCTCAAAATGACTACCGCAAGGCATATTGTTTATACAAAATTATTTTTAATAACAACAGTTTGGTCTTAACTATTTGTCGTTATCGTTTCATTGGCACATCGAAGAATTGTAGGCTACACTACACCTGAATGGTAATGGAAAAAGTTTTCTTGTCAATGGCCCTTGGCCATTTCCGTACTCAATTACTTAAGGAGCGAATTAGAAGGAAATTGTTTTTCGTTTTTTTCACTTTTTCCAACGAGTTTCAATAGACTTTGGCTCTAAGTGGTCTAAAATATTGAAAGTTTTAGAAGAGTAGGGTAGTATGGATCAATTTTTTTTTTTGAAAATTTTTAAATTTGTAACAAGTAAGGAAAGTCTAAAGTCGGGCGGGGCTGACTATAGTATACCCTGCACCAATTTGTAGATCTAAATTTTCGATACCATATCACATCCGTCAAATGTGTTTGGGGCTATATATAAAGGTTTGTCCCAAATACATACATTTAAATATCACTCGATCTGGACAAAATTTTAAAGACTTCTACAAAATCTATAGACTCAAAATTGAAGTCGGCTAATACACTAGGGTAGAACACAATGTTAGTAAAAAAACAAGTATATACAGCACTAAGTTCGGCCGGGCCGAATCTTAAATACCCACCACCATGAACCAAATATTAGGGTTTCCTTTGAAATTTCAGGAGGGCTTGAGGACTTGAGGACACTTCCCGAAGATAAATTTAAAGATTTCACCTATGAGGACGATATCAGATTCTGGATTTATAAGAACCATTTTTGTTTGAGTTTTAGAGGAATCATTCACATCTCTTGTAAGTGTGCAAGAAAATTATAAAATAACGTCTTAATTTGAAATCTTAAATCTGTGGAAGTAAAATCTGAAAATTTTACATTGAGTTTCAAGCAATTTTCATGATCAGTGCGCCTTCTACACCGTCAAGAAGTGAAGTCGATCTATATGGAGGCATTATCAAATGGACCGATAAAAACTTAATCCGATACACGTTTTTGTGAGCCTAAAATATCAGAATATTTACAAATTCAGGCAAATCAGATAAAAACTACGGTTTCTAGAAACCCAAGGAGTTAAATCGGGGCTATACCAAAACATCGACCGATACTCACAATTTTTGGCACACCTTTTTATAGTCATAAAATACCTCTAGATTTCAAATTTCAGGCAAATTGGATAAAAACTACGATTTCTATAAGCCCAAGACCCCAAATCGGGAGATCGTTTGATATGGGGACCATACCAAAACATGGACCGATACTCACAATTTTTGGCACACGTATTTGTGGTCCTACAATACCTCTAGATTTCCAATTTCAAGTAAATTGAATAAAAACTGCGGTTTCTATAAGCCCAAGAAGTAAAATCGGGAGATCGGTCTATATGGGGGCTATACCAAAACATGGACCGATACTCACCATTTTTGGCACACATCTTTATGGTCATAAAATATCTCTAGATTTCAAATTTCAGGCAAATTGGATAAAAACTACGATTTCTATAAGCCCAAGACCCCAAATCGGGAGGTCGGTTTATATGGGGACCATTAGCGTAGCTAGACAATTTTGCTAGGGGGGGCTATAGCCCCCCTAGCTAAAAATGTATATTTCATTTATTTATATTTCAATTAATGTTTTATTTCATAAAAAATTTGGAAGTTCTTCCAAAGACACAACTTTAAAAGCACTTTCAGAAGATGTACTCCCAATGATGTTCTTTATTTTAACTACTCAGGAAGTTCTTTAAATTCAATTTTTTTAACTTGGGTTTTTCATACTTTTAATGGGAAATTTTAATTTTTTTGTTTCAAATAACTTAAAAACGAAGTAAGAATTCATAAAATGGTACAAATAATTTTTTGTCGAAAAACATTCTAAATCCATTCTGAAAAACTTGTGAATTTTTGAAAATATTTGAGGTCAAACGTTTCCGACAAGCATTAGAATCCATTAAAAATTATAAAAATTATTTATTTGACAAAATATAACAGAATTTTTTAATTTACATTCAAAACATTGAATTCGGATCACACCTAAAGAAGTGATGCAAATTCAGTGCAACGGTTGTTCAAATGGAGGACTTCCGTCCTATGACAAGCCCATGTTAAATTCAACGCTTCTTCGCCAATTTTGCACCACTTCCGGATCCAAGAAGATCATTTTCATTACTTTTTTGGCGACGCTTTTTTGGCTGGGCTTGTTTATTTTTTATAAAAATGGAAAATCGTAAATAGGTTTTAAAATTCTGGGGGGGGCTAAAATTTTTCTGGGGGGGTCTAAGCCCCCTCCCCAGAGGCCTTCCTACGCTTATGATGGGGACTATATAAAAACCTGGACCGATATAGCCCATCTTCGAACTTGACCTGCCTGCAGACAAAGGACGAGTTTGTGCAAAATTTCAGCACGATTGCTTCATTATTGAAGACTGTAGCGTGATTACAACAGACAGACAGACAGACAGACGGACAGACGGACAGCGTTATATCGTCTTAGAATTTCTCCCTGATCAAGAATATATATACTTTATATAGTCGGAAATCGATATTTCGATGTGTTACAAACGGAATGACAAACTTATTAAAACCCCATCACCATTCTATGGTGGTGGGTATAAAAATATGAGAAACATTTAAATCTGAAGCAATTTTAAGGAAACTTCGCAAAAGTTTTTTTATTTTATTTTATTTATTTTTATTTTTTTATTTTTTTACAATTTTTCGACTAAGCTGTTGCAATTTAACAAGGAAAATGTTGGTATTTTGACCATTTTTGTCGAAATCAGAAAAACATATATATGGGAGCTATATCTAAATCTGAACCGATTTCAACCAAATTTGGCACGCATAGCTAGAATTCTAATTCTACTCCCTGTGCAAAATTTCAACTAAATCGGAGTTAAAAATTGGCCTCTGTGGTCATATGAGTGTAAATCGGGCGAAAGCTATATATGACATCTATATTTAAAACTGAACCGATTTCAACCAAATTTGGCACGCATAGCTACAATGCTAATTCTACTCCCTGTGCAAAATTTCATATTTTTATAGAAATACAATGTTGACAAAATTTTCTACAGCAATAAAATTTTGACAAATTTTTCTATAGAAATAAAATTTTGACAAAATTTTCTATAGAAATCAAATCTTGACAAAATTTTGTATAGTAATAAAATTTTGATAAAATTTTCTATAGAAATAAAATCTTGACAAAATTTTGTATAAAAATAAAATTTTGACAAAATTTTCTATAGTAATAAACTTTTGACAACATTTTCTATAGAAATAAAATTTTGGTAGATTTTTTTGGGGAGCGGCTATATATACTATAGACCGATATGGACCACGTACCAAATTTCAAACGGATTGGATGGGTTTTGCTCCTCCAAGAGCTCCGGAGATCAAACCTTGGGATGGGTTTACATTGGGGCTACATATAATTATGGATCGATATTGACCAATTCCTGCATGGTTGTTAGAGACCATATACTAACACCACGTACCAAATTTCAACCGACTTGGATGACTTATGCTCATCCATGAGGCTCCGGAGATCAAATCTGGGAATCGGTTTATATGGGGGCTATATATAATTATAGACCGATGTGGAACAATTTTGGCGTGGTTGTTAGGGACCATATTCTAACACCATGTACCAAAATTCAGCCGGATCGTATGAAATTTGCTTCTCTTAGAGGCTCCGCAAGCCAAATCGGGGGATCCGTTTATATGGGGGCTATATATAATTATGGACCGATGTGGACCAATTTTTCCATGGTTGTTAGAGATAATATACTAACACCATGTAACAAATTTCAGCCGTATCGGTTGAAATTTGCTTCTCTTAGAGGCTCCGCAAGCCAAATCTGGGGATCGATTAATATGGGGGCTATATATAATTATGGACCGATGTGGACCAATTTTTGCATGTTTTTTATATGATCTCTAAAAAACATGCAAAAATTGGTACTAACATTATGTACCAAATTTCTGCCGGGTCCTATGAAAATTGCATCTCTTAGAGGCTCCGCCAACCAAATCGGGGGATCGGTTTATATGGGGGCTATATATAATTATGGACCGATGTGGACCAATTTTGGCACAGTTGTTAGAGACCATATACTAACACCAAGTTCCGAATTTCAGCCGGAACGGATGAAATTTGCTTCTCTTAGAGACTCCGCAAGCCAAATCTGAGCGTCGTTTTAAAGGGTGGTTAAATTGTAAGGGCCGATGGTGTATGTGAACCACACCTAAATGCCACGTTTTTTTTCCGAATTTTATTTGACATTTCTCTATTTCAGACTTACTCAATTGGAGCCATGGACGTCGTGAATAGGCAGAATGGTTCCAAGAAATGGCAACAGTGGATGATCAATTTTCGAAGAAAATCATCTTCAGTGATGGGGCACATTTTCACCTCAGTGGATTCTTCAATAAACAGAATTGCCGCATTTGGGCGAATGAGAATCCAAGATTGATTGTCCAAAAACCAATGCACCCACAAAGAGTGACTGTTTGGTGCGGTTTATGGGCTGGCGGCATCATCGGGCCGTATTTTCTCCAAAATGAGGCCGGTCAGGCAGTTACTGTGAAAGGTGTTCGCTATCGTGACGAACTTTTTATGGCCCGAATTGGAAGATATGGCTGTGGACGATATATGGTTTCAGCAAGATGGTGCCACTTGCCACACAGTTAACGAAACAATGGCTCTGCGCAACAAATTCAATGGCCGTGTTATCTCACTTAATAGCGATGTCAATTGGCCGCCAAGGTCATGTGATTTGACATCGTTGGACTTTTTTGTTTGGCGTTATTTGAAAGAAAAGGTGTACGTCGATAGCCAGCAACAATTCAAGACCTAAAGGATGAGATAATTCGGCACATTAACGGCATAGAACCTCCATTATGCCTCAGCGTCATCGAAAATTTGGACCATCGGATGAAGGTGTGCCACAGAGGTCGCGGCGCCCATTTGGCCGATATTTTATTCCATACATTATTGAATAATACCAATATATCATAATAAAATAAAATTACAATAATTTCCTAAATGGTTTGTGTTTTATTCAAAATCAACATCGGCCCTTGAAATTTTAACCACCCTTTATATGGGAGCTATAGGTCCAATATGGCCCATTTGCAATACCATCCGACCTACATCAATAACAACTACTTATGCTAAGTTTCAAGTCGATAGCTTGTTTCGTTCGGAAGTTAGCGTGATTTCAACAAACGGATGGATGGACGGACATGCTTAGGTCGGCTCAGAATTTCACCACGACCCAGAATATATATACTTTATGGGGTCTTAGAGCAATATTTCTATGTGTTGCACCATCCTATGGTGGAGGCTATAAAAATTATGATTTGGCAAAATTTGTATATATTTTTGTTTTGATTCATTGACTCCAATGCCCATATGTAAAACTATTTATTGACAGTTTATAGAATGAATTTATATGACAAAAGTAGGCATGAAATTTTCTTGAATATTTTTTTTTTTTGTATATGGGGGCAAGTGTTTACATTCGTTATTGCTTTGTTATTTGTATTTCCATTATATAAAAAAATAAATAAATTCAAATATTTTCAAATATTTTCAATTTTCTCTTTCAAATCATCGAACAAGTATTGCCTCTGTATAATTTCTTATTTATGGCATCGATTTGTCTAGACAGTTGATGAACTTGCCACATTCATGAGTCTTTGTTACCCTAAAAAAAAATATGGCATTGCATTGTGTGGCATGGAAAATTCCCTCAACTAAAGTTGTTTTTTTTTCGTTTTCTTCAGTTCAGATTTCATTTGCAACTCATGTATAGCATAAAGAATTTTAAAATATGACAGATTCTTAGTCATTAATCTTTATTTCCACAAAAACATAACCAAAGAAAATCTAAACTCATGAGGTTTATGAAATATGTTGTTTTCTAATGTCTTCAGACATATATCATATATCATCATATGTAAATCGGTTGAAGAGGAGGGGAGGGGAGGGTCAAAGTCATTATTGGCATATCAAGTGAATGTATTGAATTGAACTTTTCTAGAATATAAAATATTACAAATGATCTTGGTAAATATCAATCATAATTTCTACAAAGAAAGGAATCATCCGGTTGGAGGTTGGTATGCAATGATTTAAAAATTATAATTTTAAAAATCACAATTGTTCTTGCATCACAATCCTTTTCCAATTCAAAGTGGACTTTTGGATATTTTAGTTAGATCTAATGTAGTGTCATTAAAAGTCGATTTTGGCCAACATCAAAAGTCTAGTGGTAAAATCTGAGTCGATCTGAGCATGTCCGTCCGGCTGAAATTTAGTATATGGTGTAAGTATATGGCCTCTAACAACCAGGGCTGTGGAGACGGAGTCGGAGTCCGAGTCTTGGAGTCGGAGTCTGAAGATTTTGTTGGAGTCGGTGTCGGCTAAACCAAATTTTTCACTTCACATTTTTTGTAACGAAGCAAGTTTTTACGCAAATTAGTTTCTATTGCGTTATTCATTCGATTAATGTACAGCATGATTGTAAATGAAAATCAACTTCCAATTACGGCTATCTTTTTATGTTTCCTAGAATGTTAGACTAGCAGATGGGCTCGATCGATCCATTTTAATGCCCATATCAATTTATTTGAAATATTCCGAACAATCGAAATTATTTTTTCTAAATTTTATTTTAAGGCAGACAGAAAAATTTTTCACAGTTTTTTTTTATAGAAAATTTTGTCAAAATGTTATTTCTATAAAAAGTTTTGTCAAAAGTTTATTTCTATAGCAAATTTTGTCAAAATTTTATTTCTGTAAAAAATTTATTCAAAATTTTATTCCTATAGAAATATTTTTTTCTATTGAAAATTTGGTAAAATTTTATTTCTATAGAAATTTTTGCCAAAATTTTATAGTAATAGATCTTTTTATTAGAAAATTTGGTCAAAATTGTATTTCTATAGACAATTTTGCCAAAATTTTATAGTAATAGATTTGTTTATTAGAAAATTTGGTAAAAATTTGATTTGTATAGAAAATTTTGCCAAAATTTTATAGTAATAGATTTTTTTTATTAGAAAATTTAGAAAATTTTGTCAAAATTTTATTTCTATAGAAAATTTAGTCAACATTTTGTTTTTGTAGAATATTTTGCAGAATTTTATTTACTACACAAACATTTTTCTAAAATTGTATTTTTATTGATAATTTTTTCAAAATTTTATTTCTATAAGAAAAAATTGTCAAATTTTATTTCTATAGCAAATTTTCTCAATTTTTTTTCTTACTGATGCTCACTGATACTCACTGCTACAAAAATGTATTCAAAATTTTTTTACTATAGAAATATTTTTATACCCACCACCATAGAATGGTGATGGGGGTATAATAAGTTTGTCATTCCGTTTGTAACACATCGAAATATCGATTTCCGACAATATAAAGTATATATATTCTTGATCAGGGAGAAATTCTAAGACGATATAACGATGTCCGTCTGTCTGTCTGTCTGTTGTAATCACGCTACAGTCTTCAATAATGAAGCAATCGTGCTGAAATTTTGCACAAACTCGTCTTTTGTCTGCAGGCAGGTCAAGTTCGAAGATGGGCTATATCGGTCCAGGTTTTTATATAGTCCCCATATAAACCGACCTCCCGATTTGAGGTCTTGGGCTTATAGAAATCGTAGTTTTTATCCAATTTGCCTGAAATTTGAAATCTAGAGGTATTTTATGCCAAAAATGGTGAGTATCGGTCCATGTTTTGGTATAGCCCCCATATAGACCGATCTCCCGATTTTACTTCTTGGGCTTATAGAAACCGCAGTTTTTATTCAATTTACTTGAAATTGGAAATCTAGAGGTATTGTAGGACCACAAATACGTGTGCGAAAAATTGTGAGTATCGGTCCATGTTTTGGTATGGTCCCCATATCAAACGATCTCCCGATTTGGGGTCTTGGGCTTATAGAAATCGTAGTTTTTATCCAATTTGCCTGAAATTTGAAATCTAGAGGTATTTTATGACCATAAAGAGGTGTGCCAAAAATTGTGAGTATCGGTCCATATTTTGGTAGAGCCCCCATATAGACTTATCTCCCGATTTTACTTCTTTGGCTTATAGAAACCGCAGTTTTTATTCAATTTACCTGAAATTGCAAATCTAGAGGTATTGTAGGACCGCAAATACGTGTGCCAAAAATTGTGAGTATCGGTCCATGTTTTGGTATAGCCCCCATATAAAACGACCTCCCGATTTTGGGTCTTGGGCTTATAGAAACCGTATTTTCTATCCAATTTGTCTGAAATTGGATATCTAGAGGTATTTTAGGACCATAAGAGGTGTGCCGAAAATGGTGAGTATCGGTCCATATTTTGGTATAGCCCCCATATAGACCGATTTCCCGATTTTACTTCTTGGGCTTCTAGAATCCGAAGTTTTTATCCTATTTGCCTGAAATTGGAAATCTAGAGGTATTTTCGGGTCATAAAGAAAACGGTGAGTATCGGTCCATATTTTAGTATAGCCCCCATAAGAACGATCTCCCGATTTAACTCCTTGGGTTTCTAGAAACCGTAGTTTTTATCTGATTTGCCTGAATTTGTAAATATTCTGATATTTTAGGCTCACAAAAACGTGTATCGGATTAAGTTTTTATCGGTCCATTTGATAATGGCTCCAGATAGACCGACTTCACTTCTTGACGGTGTAGAAGGCGCACTGATCATGAAAATTGCTTGAAACTCAATGTAAAATTTCCAGATTTTACTTCCACAGATTTAAGATTTCAAATTAAGACGTTATTTTATAATTTTCTTGCACACTTACAAGAGATGTTAATGATTCCTCTAAACCTCAAACAAAAATGGTTCTTATAAATCCAGAATCTGATATAGTCCTCATAGGTGAAATCTTTAAATTTATCTTCGGGAAGTGTCCTCAAGTCCTCAAGCCCTCCTGAAATTTCAAAGGAAACCCTAATATTTGGTTCATGGTGGTGGGTATTTAAGATTCGGCCCGGCCGAACTTAGTGCTGTATATACTTGTTTCTATATAAAATTTAGTCAAAATTTTATTTCTATAGAAAATTTAGTCAACATTTTTTTTCTATAGAATATTTTGCATAATTTTATTTCTATAGAAAATTTTGCAAAATTTTGTTTGCTACACAATTTTTTTTTTTAATTGTATTTCTATTGATAATTTTTTCAAACTTTTATTTCTATAAAAATTTTTGCCAAATTTAATTTCTATAAAAATTTTATTCAAAATTTTATTTCTATATATTTGGTCAAAATTTGACTTCTATAGAAAATTTTGCCAAAATTTTATATCTATAGAAAATTTAGTCAAAATTTTTTTTCTATATAAAATTTTGCAAAATTTTATTTACTAGACAAAAATTTTTCCAAAATTGTATGCCCACTGATACGCACTGCTAAGTCGAAAACTTGTAGAAATGACTCAAATTTTCAAATTTTTCAATGAATGAATAATATGTGCATTTTTGCGAAATTGTCTAAACAATTATAAATATTTCTCAAATATTGCCCGAGATTTTGTAGAAGTCTGATTTGAGATTTTATCAAAATGTAGTTCTAAATACAAAGTTGTGCAGAGTATATTATAATCGGCTCGCCCGCCCGTCTTTAGACTTTCCTTGCATTTTTATTTTTTGTTAAAATTGTGTTACGTCCCATAACGTTAGGTTTAAATTTTAAGTACATAGATTTTGTAGAAGTATACGCAATTTTGCCTAAATCGATTCAGATTCAAATTCATGGATATGGGAATATAAACCTTTATATAGCTCGCAACAAATTTAAAGGATTTGAAATAGTACTTTATATCGATCCACTTACGGTACCCCCACAATAGAACTACAAATTATTGGTATTAAAATGAGATTTAGTTATATTACCCGGAGTCGACTCCAGAGTCGTAGTCGAGCTGATGAAAAATGCTGGAGTCGGAGTCGAGCAAAATTGGCTCGACTCCACAGCCCTGCTAACAACTATGCAAAAATTGGTCCACATCGGTCCATAATTATATATAAAGCCCCCATATAAACCGATCTCCAGATTTAAACTCCGAAGCCCCTTGGAAGAGCAAACTTCACCCGATCCAGTTGAAATTTGGTACATGGTGTTAGTGTATGGTCCCTAACAACCATGCAAAAATTGATCTACATCGGTCCATAATTTATATAAAGCCCCCATATAAACGGATCCCCTGATTTGGCCTCCGGAGCCTCGTGGATGAGCAAAATTCATCCCATTCGCTTGAAATTTGCTTCATTACGCTAGTGTATGGTCTCTAACAACCATGCAAAAACTGGTCCATATCGGTGCATAATTCTATGTAGCCCCCATTTAAACCGATCCCCAGATTTGACCTCCGGAGCTCTTGGAGGAGCAAAATTAATCCGATCCGATTGAAATTTGGTACGTGGTGAAATTTAGTATATTGCGCTAGTATACAGCCGCTAACAACCATGCCAAAATTTGTCCATATCGGTCTATCGTTATATATAACCGATCCCCAAAAATAATCTACTAAAATTTTATTACTATAAATTTTTTTTTTGATTTTATTTCTATAGAAAATTTTGTCAAAATTTTATTGCTATAGAAAATTTTGTCAAAATTTTATTGCTATAGAAAATTTTGTCAAAATTGTATGTCTATACAAAATTTTGTCAAAATTTTATTTCTATAGAAAATTTTGTCAAAATTGTATGTCTATACAAAATTTTGTCAAAATTTTATTTCTATAGAAAATTTTGTCAAAATTTTATTGCTATAGAAGATTTTGTCAAAATTTTATTGCTATAGAAAATTTTGTCAAAATTGTATGTCTATACAAAATTTTGTCAAAATTTTATTTCTATAGAAAATTTTGTCAAAATTTTATTGCTATAGAAAATTTTGTCCAAATTTTATTTCTATAGAAAATTTTGTCAAAATTTTATTTCAATAGAAAATTTTGTCAAAATGTTATTGCTATAGAAAATTTTGTCAAAATTTTATTTCTATAGAAAATTTTGTCAAAATTTTATTTCTATAGAAAATTTTGTCAAAATTTTATTGCTATAGAATATTTTGTCAAAATTTTATTTCTATAGAAAATTTTGTCAAAATTTTATTGCTATAGAAAATTTTGTCAACCTGAATTATATACGTATTTAATCGGCCTTTTTTGTTTAATATATACCGCGTATAGACTAACTTAGAATAGAGAAGACGGGCTTAAGAAGTTTTAAGATACCTTGCCATCGGCAAGTGTTACTGCAATACAAGTAATTCGATTGTGGATGACAGTCTTTAGTACAAATTTGTATGCAATCCATGGTGGAGGGTTCATAAGATTCGGCCTAGCCGAACTTTTTTGTTTGTTAGTTTAACTTAAACCGATCTGCTTGGGAGAGTATCTGTCATCAAATCCACCCGACGATGTTTTTTCTTAAAGAAACTTTTATATTTCATTCATGGTGGTGGGTCTTTAAGATTTGGCCCGGCCGAATTTAAGGCCATATATACTTGTTCATATTTTTAAATGTTTTTGTTTTTTTTTTTTTTTAATTTGAATAAAAGTTTACTTTTATTAGTCAATTTCTTAACTGATCCTGTTTTCAAATTTAGTCAGATTTTTACATTAAGATATTTGGATGATATTTAACATGGTAAGTAGTTATTGAACATCAGGTGCCTTTTCAATTTAGTTGTTGATTGATTCAATTAAATTTTAAATTTAATTAATTATATCATATTTATATTGGATTTTATTAGGGTGTTTAAGTCTAACAATTAAAGGGCCAAGAATGTATCATTAATAAAAAACTAATTATTTACCAGCATTGAGATAATTAATACTTTGAATTGAAAATATAAAAATTTTGAAGTATTTTCTTAAAAGATGTTTTTATAAAAAGTTATTTGTAGTAGACGCTTTTTTATTTGATTTCAATACCAAATTAAATCAACTCTTTTAATTGTAAATATTTTAGGCACAGATATTTTTCTGTATACTTTCTTCCACAAACTGGTATAGGATGTGATCACTCATATGGAATTCCTGAATGAAATCCCTAACCCCCCTCCACAACGTATTTGTTACTAGCACATGGGGTGAATGTTATCTCTGGTATATTCAACCGCATATTTTTGGTCACGCCAATAAACTATTAAACCGCTTGTTGCAAATTATTTAGCTTCCAGTTATGTACGCCAAGAGAGTTCTTTCAACAATTACAAGTGGTCGAGCATAAAAAGTAATTAAAATGGTCTGTCGATGTGTGAAGGGTGTATAGTTTTACGACAAACTTATATCACTTATATGGACTCATCATACATTCTACTCTCTCGCTCTGTCTTTCTCTCGCTCTCATGCACCTACCCTTTGTTGGGACACATGTGATTTTTGACCACAACCGCATATATGAAACAAGTAATCACGGAACAGTGACCACTTATAATATTACAACAAAAACTCTTTATCACATCGTTGCACAGTCACAACAAATATTCTCAGCCAACCTCAATTTCATACACATACACATCTTGCAAAACTATATGCCACACATAAATGGTCCACAATTAACCCATATTTGTTTGTGTGTGCGCGTGTGTGTTTAAATTATTGTACTTGTGCCAAGGGAGACAATGACAGAGACTAAGAGCAAAGCAACAATTTTTATAAATTTTTCTATGTGGCGAGCGGAAAATAAACTTTTATCGTAGTAATGAAAATTGCAACAAAAAAAAATCAAACAAACAAGAGAACTGGCATTCACCACAGTTCTCTAGTTGTATTATGTGGTTTAATAGCCGAACAATTTACAGGACTTTCTACATTTGCAGGACATGTAAAAATACACAGACATACATAGAAAATTTACGTAAAATGGTATAAAGGCTGATTTTTTAGTTATTTTGGTTTAAACAGCAGAATCACGTTTCGTGTTTCCTTTTATTGTCAGATATCATGAGTTTGGTCTATATTTTAACCATGAATAGTCTAAGCAACGATTGACCCTTGGAAATTATTAAATTCTATAAAAAGATTCAAAAATATATTTCTATAGAAAATTGTGTAAAAATTTTATTTCTATAGAAAATTTGGTAAAAATTTAATTTCTATAGAAAATTTTATCAAAATTTTATTTATATAGAAATTTTGCCAAAATTTTATTTCTATAGAAATTTTTTTCAAAATTATATTTATATAGAAATTTTGTCAAAATTGTATTTTTATCGAAAATTATGACAAATTTTTATTTTTATAGAAAATCTTGTCGAAATTTTATTACTATATATTTTTTTTTCAAAAAAAAAAAAAAATCAAATATATATTTCTATAGAAAATTTTGTCAAAATTCTATTTCTATAGAAAATCATGTCAAAATTTTATTTCAATAGAAAATTTCGTCAAAATTTTATTTATTTATAAAGTTTTATTAAAATTTTATTTCTATAGAATATTTTGTCAAAATGTTATTTCTTTATAAATGCTGCCAAAATTATATTTCTAAAGAAAATTTTGTCAAAATGTTATTTCTATAAAAACTTTTATTTTTATTTTATTTGTATAGACAATTCTGTCAATATTTTATTTCTATAAAAAATTTTGTCAACATTTTATTTCTATAGAAAATTTTGTAAAAATTTTATTTTTATTGAAAATTTTGTCAAAATTTTATTTCTATAGAAAATTTTGTCAAATTTTATAGAAAATTTTGCCAACATTTTATTTCTATAGAAAATTTTGTCAAAATTTTATTCCTATAAAAGATTTTGTCAAAATTTTATATCCATAGAAAATTTTGTCAAAATTTTATTTCTATAGAAATTTTGTCAAATTTTATAGAAAACTTTGTCAAAATTTTATTTCTAGAGAAAAGTTTGTCAAAACTTTATTCCTATACAAAATTTGTCAAAATTTTATTTCTATTGAAAATTTTTTTCAAAGTTTTATTTCTATAGAAATTTTTTTCAAAAATTGTATTTCTATAGAAAATTTTGTCAAAATTTTATTACTATAAAAATTTTTTTCTTTAGAAAATTTTTTATTACTATAGAAATTTTTTTCTTTAGAAAATTTTTTATTACTATAGAAAATTTTGTCAAAATTTTGTTTTGTTAAACTTTTAGTTCTATAGACAATTTTGTCAAAATTTTATTTCTATAGTAAATTTTGTCACAATTTTATTTTTATAGAAAATTTTGTCAAAATTTTATTTCTATAGAAAAATTTATCAGAATTTTACTCCTGCAGAACATTTTGTCAGAACTTTATTCTTGTGTAACATCTTGTCAAAATTTTATTTCTACAAAAAATTTTGTTAAAATTTTATTTCTACAGAAAATTTGTTAAAATTTTATTTCTTTAGAAAATTTTCTATTTTTATAGAAAATTATGTCAAAATTTTATTTCTATAGAAAATTTTTCACAATTTTAGTTCTATAGAAAATTTTGTCAAAATTTTATTTCGATAGAAAATTTTGTCAAAATTTTATTTCTTTAGAAAATGTTTTATTTATGTAGAAAATGTTGTCAGAATTTTATTTCTATAGAAAATTTTTCAAAATTTTAGTTCTATAGAAAATTTGATCAAAACTTTGTTTCTATAGAAATTTTTGTCAACCTTTTTTTTTCTAAAGAAAATTTTGTAAAAATTGTTATTTCTATAGAAAATTTTGTCAAAATTTTATTTCTATAGAAAATTTCGTCAAATTTTAAAGAAAATTTTGCCAACATTTTATTTCTAGAGAATATTTTGTCAAAAATTTATTGCTATAAAAGATTTTGCTAAAATTTTATTTCTATAAAAAATTTTGTCAAAATTTTGTTTTGTTAAACTTTTAGTTCTATAGAAAAGTTTGTCAAAATTTTATTTCTATAGTAAATTTTGTCAAAATTTTATTTTTATAGAAAATTTGTCAAAATTTTATTTCTATATTTCTAAATTTTTTTCAAAAATTGTATTTCTATAGAAAATTTTGTCAAAATTTTATTACTATAAAAATTTTTTTCTTTAGAAAATTTTTTATTACTATAGAAATTTTTTTCTTTAGAAAATTTTTTATTACTATAGAAAATTTTGTCAAAATTTTGTTTTGTTAAACTTTTAGTTCTATAGACAATTTTGTCAAAATTTTATTTCTATAGTAAATTTTGTCACAATTTTATTTTTATAGAAAATTTTGTCAAAATTTTATTTCTATAGAAAAATTTATCAGAATTTTACTCCTGCAGAACATTTTGTCAGAACTTTATTCTTGTGTAACATCTTGTCAAAATTTTATTTCTACAAAAAATTTTGTTAAAATTTTATTTCTACAGAAAATTTTGTTAAAATTTTATTTCTTTAGAAAATTTTCTATTTTTATACAAAATTATGTCAAAATTTTATTTCTATAGAAAATTTTTCACAATTTTAGTTCTATAGAAAATTTTGTCAAAATTTTATTTCGATAGAAAATTTTGTCAAAATTTTATTTCTTTAGAAAATGTTTTATTTATGTAGAAAATGTCAGAATTTTATTTCTATAGAAAATTTTTCAAAATTTTAGTTCTATAGAAAATTTGATCAAAACTTTGTTTCTATAGAAATTTTTGTCAACCTTTTTTTTTCTAAAGAAAATTTTGTAAAAATTGTTATTTCTATAGAAAATTTTGTCAAAATTTTATTTCTATAGAAAATTTCGTCAAATTTTAAAGAAAATTTTGCCAACATTTTATTTCTAGAGAATATTTTGTCAAAAATTTATTGCTATAAAAGATTTTGCTAAAATTTTATTTCTATAGAAAATTTTGTCAAAATTTTGTTTTGTTAAACTTTTAGTTCTATAGAAAAGTTTGTCAAAATTTTATTTCTATAGTAAATTTTGTCAAAATTTTATTTTTATAGAAAATTTGTCAAAATTTTATTTCTATAGAAAAATTTATCAAAACTTTATTTCTATAGAAATTTTTGTAAAAATTTTATTTCTATCGAAAATTTTGTCAACATTTTATTTCTATAGAAAATTTTGTAAAAATTTTATTTCTATAGAAAATTTTGTAAAAATTTTATTTCTTTAGAAAATTTTGTCAAATTTTATAGAAAATTTTGTAAAAATTGTATTTCTACAGAAAAGTTTGTCAAAATTTTATTCCTATACAAAATTTGTAAAATTTTATTTCTGATGAAAATTTTGTCAAAATGTTATTTCTATAGATTTTTTTTGCCAAAATTTAATTTCTTAGAAAATGTTGCCAACATTTTATAACTATATAAAATTTTGTCAAAATTTGTTTTCTTTGGAAAATTTATTATTACTATAGAAAATTTTGTTTTGTTAAACCTTTAGTTCTATAGAAAAGTTTGTCAAAATTTTATTTCTATAGTAAATTTTGTCAAAATTTTATTTTTATAGAAATTTTGTCAAAATTTTATTTCTATAGAATTTTTTTGCCAAAATTTAATTTCTTAGAACATTTTGTCAAAATTTTATAACTATATAATATTTTGTAAAAATTTATTTTCTTTAGAAAATTTATTATTACTATAGAAAATTTTGTTTTGTTAAACTTTTTGTTCTATAGAAAATTTTGTCCAAATTTTATTTCTCAATAAATTTTGTCAAAATTTTATTTTTTTAGAAAATTTTGTCAAAATTTTATTTCTATAGAAAAATTTATCAGAATTTTACTTCTGCAGAACATTTTGTCAAAACTTTATTCTTGTATAGCATCTTGTCAAAATTTTATTTCGATAGAAAATTTTGTCAAAATTTTATTTCTTTAGAAAATTTTTTATTTCTGTAGAAAATGTTGTCAGAATTTTATTTCTAAAGAAAATTTTTCAAAATTTTAGTTCTATAGAAAATTTTATCAAAACTTTATTTCCATAGAAATTTTTGTCAAAATTTTATTTCTATAGAAAATTTTGTGCAAATTTTATTTCGGTAGAAAATTTTGTCAAAATTTTATTTCTATAGAAAATTTTGTCAAAATTTTATTTCTATAGAAAATTTTGTCAAATTTTATAGACAATTTTGTCAAAATTTTATTTCAACAGAAAAATTTGTCAAAACTTTGTTCCGATACAAAATTTGTCAAAATTTTATTTCTATTAAAAATATTGTCAAAATTTTATTTCTATAGACATTTTTTGCCAAAACTTTACTTCTATACAAAATTTTGTAAAAAATTTATTACTATAAAAAATTTTGTCAAAATTTTATTTCGTTAGAAAATGTTTTATTACTGTAGAAAGTTTTGTCAAAATTTCGTTTTGTTAAACTTTTAGTTCTATAGAAAATTTTGTCAAAATTTTATTTTTATAGAAAATTTTGTCAAAATTTTATTTCTATAGAAAAATTTAGCAGAATTTTACTCCTACAGAACATTTTGTCAGAACTTTATTCTTGTGTAACATCTTGTCAAAATTTTATTTCTAAAGAAAATTTTGTAAAAATTTTATTTCTTCAGAAATTTTTTTATTTTTATAGAAAATTTTGTCAAAATTTTATTTCTATAGAAAATGTTGGCAAAATTTTATTTCGTAGAAAATTTTGTCAAAATTTTATTTCTTTAGAAAATTTTTTATTTCTCTAGAAAATGTTGTAAGAATTTTATTTCTATAGAAAATTTGTCAAAACTTTATTTCAATAAAGAATTTTGTCAAAATTTTATTTCTATAGAAAATTATGCCAAAATTTTATTTCTATAGAAAGTTATGAGAAATTTTTTTTTTTATAGAAAATCTTGTCCAAATTTTTGTTACTATATAATTTTTTTTCAAAATTTTATTTCTATGAAAATTTGTTAGATTTATTTTACAGGACCATTTTTCCTATAGCTCTTAAAAAATCACCCTTTATATATGCCACATACTTGTAGTGGATTATAACCTCACAAAAAGCAAAATGTACCAACTATTACACACACATACTGAAGTATTTAATGTTCCACATGGTCTTTACATATAAACATCCACACTCGCACATAAACACATATAAGCACCTAATAAACTGTGTATACATTTGAAGGCGGGTGTGTGTGTGTTTGTGCATGGGATCTCTCACATAAAAAGGGGCAAAAATTGTTTACACATCGCATATTGCCAAAGACTTAATTAACATTGTAACTAAACAGCAAATATTTTTGTACAAAAAAAAAAGAACAACTAAATAACTATTTAGTGGAATTTTTTTTTTTATTTGCCATGGAATTTTATAACTTTTGTTATTAAAATTCGTCATTCGTTGGGCTATGTATTGTTCGAAAGAGCATACATGAAATCTATTGACGAGATTTTTTTATGATTTTAGCTACCAGGAAGATGACCATCATAAACGCACTTAATTAGTAGCAAAAGTTGAGAAGGGGAATACCGCTTCTATTTGAAAAATAATGGAAAATATGAAAATGCTTAATTTTATTCAAATTTATAGGAATGTATTAGAGAAAATATTAACAATGTGTCCATACTTAAGAAAATCGTATTATCACTTTATTTACCAAGATGAGCCCTTTTTATTTTGAACCCAATAGTTTGATATAGTATAGGGGGCCACCGTGGCGCAATGGTTAGCATGCCCACATTGCATACACAAGGTCGTGGGTTCGATTCCTGCTTCGACCGAACACCAAAAAAGTTTTTCAGCGTTGGATTATCCCACCTCAGTAATGCTGGTGACATTTATGAGGGTTTCAAAGCTTCTCTAAGTGGTTTACTGCAATGTGGAACGCCGTTCGGACTCGGCTATAAAAAGGAGGTCCCTTGTCATTGAGCTTAACATGGAATCGGACAGCACTCAGTGATAAGAGAGAAGTTCACCAATGTGGTACCACAATTGACTGATTAGTCTAAGTGAGCCTGATACATCGGGCTGCCACCTAACCTAACCTTGATATAGAACATCGATTTGGGGTCTTGAACTTCCACCCACGATTGGGGGTCTTGGGGCCGCTCGATTGGGGGTTTGGGACCCGTTCGTTCTACGGTTTTCTTACTTATTTTTGAATGAAATAAACATCTGAAGAATTAACGTTTCCATCCTATGACAAGACCATGTGAAATTAATTGCTTATGATCCGATTTTGAACCATTCCCGAAACTAAAGAGAAAATATGTATGACTTTTTTGGCTACACTTTTTTTTTGCTGTAGTATTAAAGCGAAAAACGAAAAATGAAAATCAGACTAAAGATTTTAATCCACTAACGTTTCTCTGTTGATCTACATTTAATTGTTAAAATTTAATTCTTGTTAATAGTATTTTACAAAAAAAAAAGGAAATAGTAATTTGCTCTAATCTTTAGGCTCTTTGGATTATATTCCACTATGTCTTATTATTGTTCTGTCCAAGATAACAACAACAAAAATACCATTACAATTTAATTCAATACCATAGGCTACAAAATTATCACCGGGCTAATAAAGGAGCTTATAGCTTGAAATAATGAACATTAATAATGCTTTAACATCATGGACATGGTTGGTCATGTAGCTCTGGATAAAACTGTCTAAATTCAATGTTGGCTTTTACACAGATAATATTAATGGAGTATAGAACAACTACAAAAGCCATGCCCATAGCTATAGCAATGGTAAGAATATAAAAGAACAACAACAACAATGTCATTGAAGAAGTGAACAATGGATTTGGAGAGGATATTTTGCAATGACAAATAACAAAAAAAAAACACATAGAGAAGCCCCCACAGTTATAAAAGTCCATATATTTTTGTGGTCCAAAAACATACCTAGGAATTTTAATTTGACCACATTATCAAGAATCCCATTATGTAGTTTACAGAGAAGGGAATGTATTTAAAATTGGCAGAATATAAGATTGAGATGAAAACATATAAAAAAAAAAACAATAATTCAGTTCGAGGCATACAACCAGCAAGGCAGACAGACAGACGAACATCGATAGATAATCTTTGAATTTCACACTGACCAAAAATATATATTTAAAAGTGTGACTCATATGTATTGTATAACCCTACGGGAAATCGATCAATCACAGGATCTGGACCGATCCTAGTCCCTAGTATGTATGAACCAGTCCCAGTTCTGGTCAAAACGTATGGAAGGGACCTGTCACTTTAGTATGGGTTTGTCATTGACGGGGTAAATTTACATTTTAGGACGCGTCTTATACTCATCCCAAAGGACTTGACCTGGGGAAATTTAGCAGGAGCAGCCCATAGACAGGTCCTGAGGAACCAGTCTGAGACAAATTCTTTGAAATCTGTTTCAATTTGGGCATCTCAATCAAACCCGAAATGAAAAAAAAAAACAGTATATATTGCCGTCAGTTCGGCTAGGCCAAAGCTTATATACCCTCCACCATAGATTGCGTAGAAATATCTTCTAAACACTGCCATCCACAATCGAATTACTTGGGTTGAGGTGATGCTTGCCGTTGGCAAGGTATCTTAAAACCTCCTAACACCGTCTTCTAAATTGTAAGAAAGTCCATACGTGGTATATATTAAATTAAAAAATAACGATTAAATACGTATATAATTCAGTTTGACAAAATTTTCTATAGAAATAAAATTTTGACAAAAATTTTTATGGATATAAACTTTTTACAAAATTTTCTATAGAAATAAAATTTTAACAAAAATTTTCTATAGAAATAAAATTTTGACAAAATTTTCTATAGAAATTACATTTTAACAAAATTTTCTATAGAAATGAAATTTTGACAAAAATTTCTATAGAAATAAAATTTTGACAACATTTTCTATAGAAATAAAATTTTAACAAAAATTTTCTATAGAAATAAAAGTTTGACAAAATTTTCTAGAGAAATTACATTTTAACAAAATTTTCTATAGAAATAAAATTTTGGTAGATTATTTTTGGCTCGAGTAGCAACCATGATTATGAACCGATATGGACGAATTTTGGTGTGATTGTGGATCTGCTATATATAACATGGGACTGAATAATATAAATGAGTCTGAAACTTAATCTGGCTGCCACTTTAACCTAACCTAACTATAGACCGATATGGACCAATTTTGGTATGGCCATATACTAACACCACGTTCCAAATTTGAACCGGATCGGATGAATTATGCTCCTCCAAGAGGCTCGGGAGGTCAAATCTGGAGAACGGTTTATATGGGGGCTACATAAAATTATGGACCGATGTAGACCAGTTCTGTCAGGTTGTTGGAGACCATATACTAACACCATGTACCAAATTTCAGCCGGATCGGATGAAATTTGCTTCTCTTTGAGGCTCCGCAAGCCAAATCTGGGTATCGGTTTATATGGGGGCTATATATAATTATGGACCGATGTGGACCAATCTTTGCATGGTTCTTAGAGACCATATACCAACACCATGTACCAAATTTCAGCAGGATCGGATGAAATTTGATTCTCTTTGAGGCTCCGCAATCCAAATCTGGGGATCGGTTTATATGGGGGCTATATATAATTATGGACCGATATATACCAGTTCTGGCATGTTTTTTAGAGACCATATACTAACACCATTTACCAAATTTCAGCCGGACCGGATGAAATTTGCTTCTTTTTGAGGCTCCGCAAGCCATATCTGGGGATCGGTTTATATGGCGTCTATATATAATTATGGATCGATGTAGACCAATTTTTGCATGGTTGTTAGAGACCATATACTAACACTATGTACCAAATTTCAGCCGGATCGGATGAATTTTGCTTCTCCAAGAGGCTCCGCAAGCCAAATCTGGGGATCGGTTTATATGGGGGCTATATATAATACAACTATGTACCAAATTTCAGCCGGATCGGATGAATTTTGCTCCTCCAAGAGGCTCCGGAGGCCAAATTTGGAGAACCGTTTCTGTGGGGGCTATATATAATTATGGACCGATGTGGACCAATTTTCGCATGGTTGTTAGAGACCATATACCAACACCATGTACCAAATTTCAGCCGGATCGGATGAATTTTGCTCCTCCAAGAGGCTCCGCAAGCCAAATCTGGGGATCGGTTTATATGGGGGCTATATATAATTATGGACCGATATGGACCAGTTCTGGCATGGTTGTTAGAGACCATATACCAACACCATGTACCAAATTTCAGATGGATCGGATGAATTTTGCTCCTCCCAGAGGCTCCGGAGGCCATATTTGGAAAACGGTTTCTATGGGGGCTATATAAAGGGTGATTTGTTAAGAGCTTGATAACTTTTTTTTAAAAAAAAACGCATAAAATTTGCAAAATCTCATCGGTTCTTTATTTGAAACGTTAGATTGGTCCATGACATTTACTTTTTGAAGATAATTTCATTTAAATGTTGACCGCGGCTGCGTCTTAGGTGGTCCATTCGGAAAGTCCAATTTTGGGCAATAGCCCGAATTTCTTCGGAAATGTTGTCTTCCAAAGCTGGAATAGTTGCTGGCTTATTTCTGTAGACTTTAGACTTGACGTAGCCCCACAAAAAATAGTCTAAAGGCGTCAAATCGCATGATCTTGGTGGCCAACTTACCGGTCCATTTCTTGAGATGAATTGTTCTCCGAAGTTTTCCCTCAAAATGGCCATAGAATCGCGAGCTGTGTGGCATGTAGCGCCATCTTGTTGAAACCACATGTCAACCAAGTTCAGTTCTTCCATTTTTGGCAACAAAAAGTTTGTTAGCATCGAACGATAGCGATCGCCATTCACCGTAACGTTGCGTCCAACAGCATCTTTGAAAAAATACGGTCCAATGATTCCACCAGCGTACAAACCACACCAAACAGTGCATTTTTCGGGATGCATGGGCAGTTCTTGAACGGCTTCTGGTTGCTCTTCACTCCAAATGCGGCAATTTTGCTTATTTACGTAGCCATTCAACCAGAAATGAGCATCATCGCTGAACAAAATTTGTCGATAAAAAAGCGGATTTTCTGCCACTGATTTTGGTAATAAAATTCAATGATTTGCAAGCGTTGCTCGTTAGTAAGTCTATTCATGATGAAATGTCAAAGCATACTGAGCATCTTTCTCTTTGACACCATGTCTGAAATCCCACGTGATCTGTCAAATACTAATGCATGAAAATCCTAACCTCAAAAGAATCACCCTTTATAATTATGGACCAGTGCTGCCGCTACTACTTCAATCGAAGTATTTTGCTTAATTTTCACAATATAAAGGGTGATTCTTTTGAGGTTAGGATTTTCATGCATTAGTATTTGACAGATCACGTGGGATTTCAGACATGGTGTCAAAGAGAAAGATGCTCAGTATGCTTTGACATTTCATCATGAATAGACTTACTAACGAGCCACAACGTCGAATTTTCAGTGAATGGGCCCTAGAAAAGTTGGCAGAAAATCCGCTTTTTTATCGACAAATTTTGTTCAGCGATGAGGCTCATTTCTGGTTGAATGGCTTCGTAAATAAGCAAAATTGCCGCATTTGGAGTGAAGAGCAACCAGAAGCCGTTCAAGAACTGCCCATGCATCCCGAAAAATGCACTGTTTGGTGTGGTTTGTACGCTGGTGGAATCATTGGACCGTATTTTTTCAAAGATGCTGTTGGACGCAACGTTACGGTGAATGGCGATCGCTATCGTTCGATGCTAACAAACTTTTTGTTGCCAAAAATGGAAGAACTGAACTTGGTTGACATGTGGTTTCAACAAGATGGCGCTACATGCCACACAGCTCGTGATTCTATGGCCATTTTGAGGGAAAACTTCGGAGAACAATTCATCTCAAGAAATGGACCGGTAAGTTGGCCACCAAGATCATGCGATTTGACGCCTTTAGACTATTTTTTGTGGGGCTACGTCAAGTCTAAAGTCTACAAAAATAAGCCAGCAACTATTCCAGCTTTGGAAGACAACATTTCCGAAGAAATTCGGGCTATTCCGGCCGAAATGCTCGAAAAAGTTGCCCAAAATTGGACTTTCCGAATGGACCACCTAAGACGCAGCCGCGGTCAACATTTAAATGAAATTATCTTCAAAAAGTAAATGTCATGGACCAATCTAACGTTTCAAATAAAGAACCGATGAGATTTTGCAAATTTTATGCGTTTTTTTTTTTTTAAAAAGTTATCAAGCTCTTAACAAATCACCCTTTATATATAATTATGGACCGATGTGGTCCAATTTTTGCATGGTTGTTAGAGATCATATGCTGAAACCATGCACCAAATTTCAGCTGGATCGGATGAAATTTGCTTCTCTTAGAATCCCCACAAGCCAAATTTGGGGGTCCGTTTATATGGGGACTATACGTAAAAGTGGACCGATATGGCCTATTTGCAATACCATCCGACCTACATCACTAGCATCTACTTGTGCCAAGTTTCAAGCCGATAGCTTCTTTCGTTCGGAAGTTAGCGTGATTTCAACAGACGGACGGACGGACATGTTCAGATCGACTCAGAATTTCACCACGACCCAGAATATATATATACTTTATGGGGTCTTAGAGCAATATTTCGATGTGTTACAAACGGAATGATAAAGTTAATATACCCCCATCCTATGGGGGAGGGTATAATAAAATGAATTCTATTGTTTTGTTTTCAAAAATGTATGCTACTTCAATTTTATTCAATCTACTCCACTTCTTTCCAAAATCTACTTCACTCAAATTTTCACTAGCGGCAGCACTGTTATGGACCTATATGTACCAGTTCTGGCATGGTTTTTAGAGATCATATACTAACACCATGTACCAAATTTTAGACGCATCAGATGAAATTTGCTTCTCTTTTAGGCTCCGCAAGCCAAATCTGGGAATCGGTTTATATGGGGCCTATATATAATTATGGACCGATGTGGACCAATCTTTGCATGGTTCTTAGAGACCATATACCAACACCATGTACCAAATTTCAGCAGGATCGGATGAAATTTGATTCTCTTTGAGGCTCTGCAATCCAAATTTGGGGATCGGTTTATATGGGGGCTATATATAATTATGGACCGATATGTACCAGTTCTGGCATGGTTGTTAGAGACCATATACCAACACCATGTACCATATTTCAGCCAGATCGGATGAAAATGCTTCTCCTCAAGCCAAATTTGGGTGTCCGCTATACGTAAAAGTGGACCGATATGATCCATTTGCAATACCATCCGACCTACATCAATAACAACCAAGTTTCAAGTCGATAGCTTGTTTCGTTCGGCAGTTAGCGTGATTTCAACAGAGGGACGGACGGGAGGACATGCTTAGATCGACTCAGAATTTCACCACGACCCACATTATATACTTTATGGGGTTTTAGAGCACAATTTCGATGTGTTACAAATGGAATGACAAAGTTAATATACACCCCATCCTATGGTGGAGGGTATAAAAAACTTTTGAAATATGTCGTACAATAGGTTCTGATAATTTTATTTCACTAAATGCGAAAATGCTTGATATTAAAATCTTAATGGATCTAAGATTTTAAAATCAAGCGAGTACGGAAATAAATAAATTACGACTATTTAAAAGTTGCAACTAACTGGAGCACATGTACCAGTTCTGTGATAGGTCCGTAAGTGGCAATTTGCACCCATTTCCCAAAGGGAATTTTGACAAATGTCCTATGGAAATAAAATTTTGACAAAATTTTGTATGGAACCAAAATTTTGAGAAAGTTACCTTTTGAAATAAAATTTTTACAAAATTCTCTATGGAAATAAAATTTTTACAAAATTTTTATTGAAATGAAATTTTGACAACATTTTCTATGGAACTAAAATTTTGTCAAAACAAAAAGAAACAAAAATTTTCACAAAATTTACTATAGAAATAAAATTTGGACAAAATTTTCTATAGAAATAAAAATTTGACAAAATTGCCTATAGCAATAAAATTTTGGCAACATTTTCTATAGAAATAAATTTTTAACAAAATTTTCTATAGAAATAAAATTTTGACAAAATTTTGTATAGAAATAAAATTTTGACAAAATTTTTTATAGAAATAAAATTTTAACAAAATTTTCTATAGAAATAAAATTTTGACAAAATTTTGTATAGGAATAAAATTTTGACAAAAATTTTTATAGAAATAAAATTTTGACAAAATTTTCAATAGAAATAAAATTTTGGCAAAATTTTCTATAGAAATAAAATTTTGACAAAATTTCTATAGAAATAAAATTTTCACGAAAATTTCTATAGAAATAAAATCTTCACAAAATTTTCTATAGAAATAAAATTTTGACAATGTTTTCTATAGAAATAAAATTTTGACAAATTTTTCTATAAAAATTAAATTTTGACAAAATTTTCTCTAGAAACAAAATTTTGACAAAATTTTCTATAGAAATAAAATTTTGACAAAATTTTCTATAGAAATAAAATTTTGACAAAATTTTCTATAGAAATGAATTTTTGTCAAAATTTTCTCTAGAAAGAAAATTTTGAGAAAATTTTCTCTAGAAACATTATTTTGACAAAATTTTCTATATCAATAAAATTTTCACAAAATTTTCTATAGAAATAAAGTTTTCACAAAATTTTCTATAGAAATAAAATTTTCATAAAATTTTCTATAGTTATAAAAGTTTGACAAAATTTTCTATAGAAATAAATTTTTAACAAAATTTTCTATAAAAATAAAATGTTGACAAAATTTTCTCTTGAAACAAAATTTTCTATTGTAAAAATAAATTGACAAAATGTTCTACAGAAATAAAATTTTTCCAAACTATTCTATAGAAATAAAATTTTGACAAATTGTTTTATAGAAAGAAAAATTTTCATAGAAATAAAATTTTGAAAAATTTTTCTATCGAAATAAAATTATAACAAAAATTTCTATAGAAATAAAATTTTGACAAAATTTACAAAATAAAATTTTGAGAAAATTTTCTATACGATAAAATATTGACAACATTTGCTCTAGGAATAAAATGTTGGCAAAATTGTGAATATGTGGATTTCAAACTCTGATCATTTATTCTGTGTTATTGAATGCAAGATGATCAAGGGAGATCGATTTTCCTTTCTGTCCATCCTTCCCAAAGATCTGAAGGGTGATATCCTGCATGACAATTATGCAAATGAGTGGCGTGTTTATGTGCTCTATACTAGAACAGATTTTGTAGAGGCATTTATGTTCCTATTTTATTTAACAATCACGTCGTAATAAGTAGGAATTCTTTAAGATGTTAATATTTCCAAAAAATTCTCAACCTAATAAACTGAATACAATGCAGCTATACAATATCGTCCCTCTAGAGTTTACACTCATTTTATTTAGCAACAATTTTAACTTGGTCTTGTGTTGGCCAATAAATTCATGATAAATGTCTTTTTAATAAAGACAACAAGTTGTTTGGTAGTATATTCTCCACATTCGACGGAAGAACATTTTCCCCAAAAATCATCGACCAACAACTAAAGCCAGCCTTTTGACCACAACCAAAACTATTCGAAAGAGGAAAGAACACATTTTTCTATTTGGTATCTTGGCCCATTAGCTGGGAGTGGAAAGGCGTGTTTTTAGAAAATTTCTTGAACAAATTGTGTTGTAAATAAGCATTAAACAAATTACGGCGAAAATGAATTGTGTTAGTTCTATACTGGAGTGTTGTACTTTATTCTGTAACTAAAAGACGGACAGACAGACAAAAATAAAAAAAAACATTTCAAGAAAGTCTCCATACACACACATACCAAGTACTGGAAGTGTTTAAGCAATGAATGGTTTACGGATGAGAGACTACAAATTGGTTGCCGGCATGAACAAATCAAATTGCCAACATTACATTTGTCCAAATCGAAATGGCCAAAAGGAAATATGTGGAGTTTGAAAAAAAAACATATATGTATGTATATATTTATTTTATTTTTTAAATATTTGAGGCACGAGCTAACAACTAAAGGCAACATCAAATTCGAGTTTTTGAACTTTTTAAGGATTTTGAAAACACTATGGACCAGTTTGGTAACAGGAATTGAAAACTGATTCGGGAATTCGTGATGGACACAGAAATTACTATAACAAGAGTAAAGACATTTTTTTATGTCTGTAAAAATTTTTTTTTGCAAAATGTTATCTCCATAGAATTCTTTTTGCAAAGTTTTATCTCTACAGAAAATTTTCTCAACATTTTATCTCTTTGAAAAATTTTGCAAAATTTTATTTGGTTTTTGTTTTTTATTGTTGGTTTGTACTTCAATCATATTTGTTGTTTTGATCTCAGCTTTAAAAACATTGCATTGACTAAACTACAAGAGTAGAGGAAAAGAATGTTTGTCAAATTCAATTGCACAAAGCCCTATAGACTGCAAGATGGTTGGATGGACACACGTTTCGGAATTAACACATTCCTCATCAGCATCCTCTAGTTGCAGCAAAACTATCAACCAACTATCAGAACAAAATTCGGGTAGTTCACTAAAACCCAAAGTGAACTCCACTCGAACCTTCCGAAAAAAGGTTTATGATAGATGTCCGCGGCCTAAATAAGTCTTAGTACAAACATTTTGCAAAATTTTATCTGTAAAAAAAAATTTTGAAAAAATTTATTTCCATAGAAAATTTTTGCAAAATTTTATCTCTATAGAAAATTTTTGCACACTTTTATCTCTATAGAAATTTTTGCAAATTTTATCTCTATAGAAAATTTTTGCAAATTTTATCTCAAGGAAATTTTTGCAAAATATTATCGCTATATACAATTTTTGTAAAATTTTTATGTCTACTATGCAAAATTGTATGTCTATGTTGTATTTTTTTTTTATAGAAAATTTTTGCAAAATTTTATCTCTATAGAAAATTGTTGCCAAATTTTCTATAGAAAAGAAATAAAATTTTCTATAAAAGTAAAATTTTGACAAAATTGCTAGAGAAAAAAATATTCTATAGAAATGTAAGTTAGGCAGAAAAAAAATTTGACAAAATTTTCTATAGAAATAAAATTTTTACAAAATTTTCTATACAAATAAAACTTTGACAAAATTTTCTATATAAATAAAATTTTTAAAACATTTTCTATAGGAATAAAAAAATTGTGATAAAAATTTCTATAAAAATAAAATTTTGATAAAATTTCCTATAGAAATAAAATTTTGACAAAATTTTCCACAGAAATAAAATTTTGACAAAATTTTCCACAGAAATAAAATTTTGACAAAATTTTCTATAGAAATAAAATATCGAAAATTTTAGCAGAATTGTATCTCTATAGAAAATTTTAGCAAAATTTTATCTCTATAGAAAATTTTAGCAAAATTTTACCTCTATAGAAAATTTTTGCAACATTTTATCTCTAAAGAATTTTTTTTCTCCAAATTGTATATCTTTAGAAATTTTTTGCACAATTTTATCTCTAAAGAAAATTTTGGCAAATTTTTATCTGTATAGAAAATGATAGCCAAATTTTATTTCTATAGAAAATTTTTGCAAATTTTTTTTTCTATAGAAAATTTTGCAAAATTTCATCTATATAGAAAATTTTTGCAAAATTTTATCTCAATAGAAAATGTTCGCATAATTTTATTTCTATAGAAAATTCTATAAAATTTTATATCCATAGAAAATGTTTGCAAAATTTTTTATGGAAAAGAATTTTAACAAAATTTTCTATAGAAGTAAAAATTTGATAAAATTTTCTATGGAAGTAAAATTTTGACAAAATTTGCTACAGAAAAAAAATTTGTATACAAAAAAAACTTTGACAACATTTTCTATAGAAATAAAATTTTAAAAAAAATTTCTGTAGGAATAAAATTGTGACAAAAATTTCTATAAAAATAAAATTTGATAAAATTTTCTGTAGAAATAAAATCTTGATGAAATTTTCTATAGAAATAAAATTTTGACAAAATTTCCCACAGAAATAAAATTTTGACAAAATTTTCTAGAGAAATAAAATTTTGACAAAATTTTCTATTGAAATAAAATTTCTCTATTATCTCTATCGAAAATTTTTAGCAGAATTGTATCTCTATCGAAAATTTTTTAGCGGAATGGTATTTCTATAGAAAATTTTAGCAAAATTTTATCTCTATACAAAATTTTAGCAAAATTTTATCTCCATAGAAAATGTTAGCAAAATTTTATCTCTATAGAAAATTTTAGCAAAATTTTATCTCAATAAAAAATTTTAGCAAAATTTTATCTCTATAGAAAATTTTTGCAACATTTTATCTCTATAAAATTTTTTTCCAAATTTTATATCTTTAGAAAATTTTTGCAAAATTTTTTCTCTATAGAAAATTTTTGCACAATTTTATTTCTATAGAATTTTTTTCCAAATTTTATATCTTTAGAAAATTTTTGCACAATTTTATCTCTATAGAAAATTTTATCAAATTTTTATCTCCATAGAAAATGTTTGTATAATTTTATTTCTATAGAAAATTCTATAAAATTTTATTTCCATAGAAAATTCTGCAAAATTTTATTTCTGTAGGAAATGTTTGAAAATTGTATTTCTATAGAAAATTTTTGCCAAATTTTATCTCTTTAGAAAATTTTTGGAAAATTCTATATCTCTACAACATTTTTATAAAATTTTATTTGTATAGAAAATTTTATCTCTAAAGACATTTTTTGCAAAATTTTATATCTATAGAAATATTTTTGCTGAAAAATTCTGCAAAATTTTTTTCTCAACAGAAAAAGCATGCTAGCTCCAAAAACTAAACTTTTTGAGATTTCCCTTAAGATTCCACTAAAAATAACACTCTCTGCCTAAAAACCCCTTATTTTCTTCTGCTTCAAAACAATGCCAACAATTGGACTTGCCACAAAATCCTTCGGTTCAATAAAAAAAGGGATTTTCGCCAACATTTTCACAGTGCCAGTGTTAACATTGCCATTAGGTAATTGTGAAAATGTCTAAGAGTTTTTTTTTTTGTTTTTGTATTTAAAAATATTGATTTTCTTTTGGCATCCCTTTGCACATTCAGCTCTTCAGAGACTTAGAGTAATGAAAATTAGCATTGTTTTAAAGCATTTTATGGCCTTTCGAAAGCCTCATGGAGATTTCTTTTAGCATGGTTTTATTGGTACTCCGAAGGACAAGGGATGCTAGGTTAGCTGAAAGGAAAAAGCCAACAATGGAAGATATTTTTAGTTCTACGATTTTTTTCGTTTTTTTTATTTTTTGCTTTCTTCCTTAACGACGTTACCATTGAAATCAATTAAACGCTTTAAATCCCAACAAAAGTGCAAAGACCATGAACATCATCTTAACAGCATTGTTTCCTCTTAAGCTAATTTTGGGGTTTTGACTTGTCTTGCCGTTATCAGCTATTCAACTATGGCCATGGAGCTGTAGCTTTCATTTGTGATTCTCATGATGGAGATTTTTTCGTTGGTCCCATGGACATGGAATTCTCATTTCCTTTAGTAGAGTTCGCATTAGGGTTCATAGAAAATTTCCATCTTTGAATGAACTGTTGGGTTAACATCTCAAGCACTGGTGGATGAAGAAGAAATATTTCTCTTTACACAAAAAAGGGATATTTAAAACGGCGAGAGCTAAAAAAAAACACAAACTCCTACAACTATAATAAGACAATGGCTTTGAATGAATAAAGCTTCTCAAGGATTTCCTAAGAAGAAAATCAGCCTGTATATCACATCTCCATAGCATCACTATGGCCTAACTTAATGCCGCCTTAAAAAATGAGAAAAAGAAAAATCCATGAGACAATGCCTGAAGTAATAGCAAAGGCTAAGTGGCCTAATAAAATCCAAAAATTAACATTCACTGACAAAAGAAAACACCAGAGAAGGCAACGCTGGAAAAAGATATAGAGAAACTAAAGATTTGATGAAATTTGCCGTCAACCGTTTGTGAACTTAAGATCTACATAAAAACAGAAGAATACCAAAAATGAATAAAAGTTTGGAGAAATTAATTTTTAATGCTAGCCAAGTATTTGAAGTTTTTTTTTTCGGTGTGTATTTTTGTTATTGACCTTTTCTTAGTCTTTTGTGATGAATTTGATAATGACTAGAAATTAAAATTAATTAATATGAAAATGTCTGAAGATATTTAAACCCAGTAGAAAAATCTTTTATACAATAAATTATTTAGAATGAAGATACCGATATCTTAGAGATGTTAACTCTATGGGAAATTAATAAAAATTGCTGTGGCGGACCTATTATTTCTATTGAACATTTTGTCAAAATTTTATTTCTTTAAAAAAACTGGCCGAACCCGGCCCGCTTCGCTGCGCCTTCATGATTTTTTTTAAACTGAGAGACTATTTGGTAAAAAATATCTCGTTGTTAGGGAAGAACCATATCCTTCACAGAACATTTCGAAGGATAGATAAGCCCACATACGATACATGGTTCCCGGTGAACACAATATTTTTCTTTCATCTGTGATTTATTTTTCTTGAATTGCATTTACCCATAGCATTTTTAATCGTTCAGCAGTATTGACGCTTATTTTTAAGAGAGATTTCACTCATGGAAGTGTTTGACGTAACCAAATATTAAATTAGGTACCCCATATTAATTTCATAGCCCCCGACCTTCCCTGTAAATTTCAAGTAAATCGGAAAAGTTTTGTTTTTGTTATTGTTGTAATTGTTATTGTTTAAAATGAAATTAAATTAAATTATTGTTACTGTACTTTAAAAAAAATTCGAAAAAAGATCTCCCTCTCTGACCAAATATCGAAAACTAATGTAGCGGATTTCTGTCTAGATGCCGCCAACCCCAGCCCTGAAAATTTCAAGCGAGTCGAAGAGCTTAAGTTCAATTTTCAAAAATTCGAGCAAGGGGGAGGTCCCACTCCCTAACCAGATATCAAAAAAATGGGGTACCCTATTTTTTACAGCAGGGTCAACCTCTACATTCTTTGAAAATTTCAACTAAATGGCTTTATCTGTTTTCGAGCTCAAGCTAATCGGACAACTTAAGTCATTGTTGGCTTCAAAAGTCGGGCAAGGGCAGGCTCCCCTCCACGTCCAAATATCAGAATATAATATACCCATATTAATTCCATAACCATCCACACGTCCTCTTTAAATTTCAAGTTAATCGGACAACTTAAGTCATTTTGAGCTTCAAAAGTCGGGCAAGGGCAGGCTCCCCTCCACCCACAAATATCAGAACATAATATACCCATATTAATTCCATAACTTTCCCCACGTCCTCTTTAAATTTCAAGTAATTCGGAGAAGTTTACTTTTTTCACTGTACTTATAAAATAAGTCGAACAAAGAGCAGGTCCCCTCCTTGACCACATATCAAAAAATAAAGTAACGGATCTTTGCCCAGAGGCCATCCCTAATCTTCCCTGAAAATGTCAAGCAAATCGGAGAACTTTGGTCGAATTTTTAAAAAGTCGCACAATGGAGAGGTCCCCTTGCTCGACCATATATCAAAAACTGAGGTACCCTATTTTCACCACAAGAGCACCCTCTACGTTCTCCGAGAATTTCAAGTAAATCGGCTCAGCTGTTTCCGAGCTTACCCGGAACATACAAACAAAAAAAAAAACACATAAACAAACATACTTTGAATTGTATATGTATATATATATATATAGATTTTTGTCAACATTGTATTTCTAAAGGAAATTTTGTCAAAATTATTATTTCTATAGAAAATTTGTCAAAATTTTATTTCTATAGAATAACTTTGTCAAAATTTTATTTCTATAGAAAATTTGACAAAATTTTATTTCTAGAGAATAACTTTGTCAAAATTTTATTTTGTGGAAAAATTTGTCAAAATTATCATTTCTATAGAAAATTTTGGCAAAATTTTATTTCTATAAAAAAACTTGTTAAATTTTTTTTATATAGAATAACTTTGTTTATTTGTAGAAAAAATTGGTAAAAATTTTAATTCTATTCAAAATTTTGTAAAAATTTTATTACTATAGAATTTTTTTATTTCTATAGAAAATTTTGTGAAAATTATCATTTCCGTAGAAAATTTTGGCAAAATTTTATTTATATAGAAAAGTTTGTCAAAATTTTATTTCTATAGAAAATTTTGTAAAAATTTTATTTCTATAGAAAATTTTGTAAAAATTTTATTTCCCTAGAAAATTTTGTCAAAATTATCATTTCTATAGAAAATTTTGTCAAAATATTATTTCTATAGAATAACTTTGTCAAAATTTTATTTTTGTAGAAAAAATTGGTAAAAATTTTGTTTCTATAGAAAATTTTGTCAAAATTATCATTTCTATAGGAAAGTTTGTCAAAATTTCACATCTATGGAAAATTTGTCAAAATTTTATTTCTAAAGAAAATTTGGCAAAATTTGGTCAATCTAGAATTCTACCAACTGTGGCAAACATGCCTGAGACAGGGCAACCTGAATCGTCGTTTCAAACTATCCCTACCCTTACCTCACTGCTCAATTGGCAACGGCTTCTCGTCGAAGAAACCTAAGTACGGTAAGTGGCCACTTTCATGCAATCGGAGCAACAAAATTTTAGTTCTATGGAAATTATAACTTTATTTTTTAGCATAGGTGAGCTTCTAATTATATTTCTAACCACTACAAAAAGATGAAGAGGTATAATCAGTTGAACGTTGTTTTTGTAACACATTTGAATATTAATCTTATTTTAAATTTTTAAATAAATACAAAAAAGGAAACCACCGCAAAAGCAAATGTAGATTAATTTCATATAAAAAAATCAACAACAAAAAAAACTTATATAAAGTTTTCAAATCTTAAAAAAAATCATATTTTGAAATTAAAAAAGTAATGGAGTTAGGTTAGGTGGCAGCCCGATATATTAGGCTCACTTAGACTATTTAGTCCATTGTGATACCACATTGGTGAACTTCTTTCTTATCACTCAGTGCTGCCCGATTCCATGTTAAGCTCAATGATAAGGGACCTCCTTTTTATAGCCGAGTCCGAACGGCGTTCCACATTGCAGTGAAACCACTTAGAGAAACTTTGAAACCCTCAGAAATGTCACCAGCATTACTGAGGTGGGATAATCCACCGCTGAAAAACTTTTTGGTGTTCGGTCGAAGCAGGAATCAAACCCACGACCTTGTGTATGCAAGGCGGGCATGCTAACCATTGCACCACCACGGTGGCGCCCACTACCCACTACTACACCTAACCTAACTCCATTATTTGGGAGACACCGTGGTGCAATGGCTAGCATGCCCGCCTTTCATTGGACTTCACATGGAATCGGGCAGCACTTAGTGATAAGAGAGAAATCCACCACTGTGGTATCACAATAGACTGAATAGTCTAAGTGAGACTGATATATCGGGCTGCCACCTAACCTAACCTAACTCCATTACTTTTTATACCCTCCATCATAGGATGCGGGTATATTAACTTTGTCATTCCGTTTGTAACACATCGAAATATTGCTCTAAGACCCCATAAAGTATATATATAATGGGTCGTGGTGAAATTCTGACTCGATCTAAGCATGTCCGTCCGTCCGTCTGTTGAAATCTTGCTAACTTCCGAACGAAACAAGCTATCGACTTGAAACTTGGCACAAGTAGTTGTTATCGATGTAGGTCGGATAGTATTGAAAATGGGCCATATCGGTCCACTTTTACGTATAGCCCCCATATAAAGGGACCCTCAGATTTGGATTGTGGAGCCTCTAACAGAAGCATGTTTCATCCCATCCGGCTGAAATTTGGTATATGGTGTTGGTATATGGTCTCTAACAACCATGCAACAACTGGTCCACATCGGTCCATAATTATATATAGCCCTCATATAAACCGATCCCCAGATTTGGCTTGCGGAGCCTAAAAGAGAAGCAAATTTTATCCTATCCGGCTGAAATTTGGTACATGGTGTCGGTATATGGTCTCTAACAACCGTGCAAAAATTGGTTCACATCGGTCCATAATTATATATAGCCCCCATATAAACCGATCCCCAGATTTGGCTTGCGGAGCCTCAAAGAGAAGAAAATTTCATCCGATCCGGCTGAAATTTGGTACATGATGTTGGTATATGGTCTCTAACAACCATGCAAAAATTGGTTCACAGCGGTCCATAATTATATATAGACCCCATATAAACCGATCTCCAGATTTGGCTTGCGAAGCCCCAAAGAGAAGCAAATTGCATCCGATCCGGCTGAAATTTGGTACATGGTACTGGCATATGGTCTCTAACAACCGTGCAAAAATAGGTCCACATCGGTCCATAATTATATATAGCGCCCATATAAACCGATCCCCAGATTTGGGTTGCGAAGTCTCCAAGAGAAGCAAATTTCATCCAATCCGGTTGTAATTTGGAACATGGTGTGAGTATATGATCTTTAACAACCGTGCCAGAATTGGTCCATATCGGTCCATAATTATATATAAAACGTTCTCCAGATTTGACCTCCGGAGCCTCTTGGAGGAGCAAAATTCATCCCATCCGGTTCACATTAGGAACGTGGTTTTAGTAGATGGTCGCTAACAACCATACCAAAATTAGTCCAATCACACAAAAATTGGTCCATATCGGTTCATAATCATGGTTGCCACTAGAGCTAAAAATAATCTACCAAAATTTAATTTCGATAGAATATTTGTCAAAATTTTATTTCTAGAGAATATTTTGTTAAAATTTTATTCGGTTCATAATAAAATTTTCATCATTGTCAAAATGTTAGGTTAGGTTAGGTTAAAGTGGCAGCCCGATTAAGATTCAGGCTCACTTAGACTATTCAGTCCATTGTGATACCACATTAACTAAAAGTACCTATTACATATGGGCACTTCTAGTTTTAACCGCTGAACCTTCTTGATTATTTTTCTTTGTTGAACCAACCAGATTGTTCCAAAAATATTAGCAGACTGCTTAAGTTAACGTTTTCCAGATCCGCCAGTAATCTGAAGCTATATGCTCCTAAAAGTTGCTTGCGCTTTACACAAAATGCAGGACACTCACACAAGAGGTGTTTAATTGATTCTTTTTCCTCCGCATCATGACAGCTCATACAATAGTCATTATACTTCGCGCCAATAGTTTTTGCAAAATCTCCTATCAGGCAGCGACCCGTTATAGCAGATATCAGGAGTGATATATGACGTCTCGAGAACATTAGCATATCTAGTGTGCGGTTTAAGTTGAAATGGGGCCATATTTGCTTGGTGTCGTTACAACCCTTGCAATTCTCCCATCGAACATTTGCCATCATAACAGCCTTCTCAAAATGTTATTTCTATAGAAAATTTTGTCAAAATTTTATTTCAATAGAAAATTTTGTCCAAATTTTATTCGGTTCATAATCATGGTTGCCACTCGAGCCAAAAATGATCTACCAAGATTTTATTTCTATAGAATTTTTTTTTATTTAAGATTTGAAAACTTTATATAAGTTTTTTTTGTTGATTTTTTTATATGAAATTAATCTACATTTGCTTTTGTGGTGGTTTGCTTTTTTGTATTTATTTAAAAATTTAAAATTAATTTAATATTCCAATGTGTTACAAAAATAACGTGCAACTGATAATACCTCTTCATCTTTCTGTAGTGGTTAGAAATATAATTAATTTATATATTATTTTTTCCAAAATCTAATTTAAATTAAATGCTCATTCAACCATAATTTTGTTTATAATTATTTTATCAAAATCATATGTAATTTTTCCACTCATTTCACAAATAGTTTGCGGCAATTTTGCATAATTATATTGAAGATAATTGCTTTCAAGCGAAACTATTATTTAATATATATTTTCATATGTGTTAATAGATTTTTTTTTGTTTGTAAACCATATCGATATAAAGAATTAATCATGCAGGTGATTTGAAATAAAGGTTAAATATTTTTGTGAGAAAGGAGCAAGTATCTTCCCTACGAGACAATAAATCAAACCCTTGAGTATTAAAGGACTACTTACCGGTGTGTATGGACCTATTCCAGTTCTATCTGAAGCGTATAGAAGGGACCGGTAAGGGTGAAATAAGAGATAACTCTATTACATTTTACCTATGTTTGGCCAATGTGGCGTATGATAATTTTTGATAACACTCATACACCCCCCTGGACCACTTCATCAACATCGACTGCACAAATTTCAAATGTTTCACTATATGCATTATAAGGTCATTTCGATTATAACTCTTAATCTAATATAGGAAATTATATATCACAAATTCGGTATCCGATATGCACACAAACACACCCGACCTCTATAAATGTGTAACCATCTTTGCTAGTACCATGTGCCTGTAACATAAATCATTTGGCTTATAATGTTAATGTCCATAATAATCGCATTAACAAATTACTTTACGGTAAGGAGCTTCAATGGCAAAGAATATTAAACCAAAAATCCGCAACACACGACCATCACCCATATACACACACACACTCTCACTCATCTACTTTGAGAGTATTTCTGAGTAGATAAATTGAGAGGAAGTAATTTTATTTATGTGTGTATGTGTGTGCGTGTGTAGTCTTGGTTAATGTCTATTTCAGTATGTCATGCACGCTCCATATACGAGACAAATGTTGTCATACAACATTGTCGATGATACAAATACCCTTTGTCAAGTGCTTTGATATTTGCTCATTCACTCCTTCGATGGTGGATGGTAAGCGGATCATTAAGCTTTACACAGCTTTGTTTGGAAACACTTCCTTCGTTGTCGTTTTTTTTTGCCCTGCATCAAATAATAAGCCGGTATATAAATTTGATGGTACATGGATGAGAATCTTTTATGGGGCGTATATTTAAAATGTATTAAAATGGCCACATTATGATTATCATCGGATTTAATTGAGTTGATGCGTGTGTGGGTTTATGTGTTCGGAATACCACCAATTATGGCAACAGATGCTATTGGCAATTTTATGTTACGCTATTGGTCAAATGTAATACCCTTCTCTTTGGAATGGGCAGTAAACGAATTTCCTATAGAAATGAAATATTGACAAAATTTCCTATAGAAATTAAATTTTAACGAATTTTTCTATACAAATGAAATGTCAAAAAAAATTTCCTATATCAATGAAATTTCAACAAAATTTCCTATATCAATGAAATTTTGACAAAATTTCTTATAGAAATTAAATTTTGACAAAATTTCCTATAGAAATTAAATTTTGACAAAATTTCCTATAGATATTAAATTTTGACAAAATTTCCTATAGAAACAAAATTGTCAAGAATTGCTCTATACAAATAAAATTTAGAGAAAATTTCCTATAGAAATGAAAATTTGAGAAAAATTCCCATAAAAATAGAATTTCGAAAAAGATTTAATATAGGAATATAATTTAAAAAAATTTCCTATAGAAATTAAGTTTTTATAGAATTTATAAAATAATCAAATTTTCATAAAATTTCATATAAAAATTAAATTTTGACTAAATTGCCTATAGAAATGAAATTGTAACAAAATTTAATATGAAAATTAAAATCAGACAAAATTTTCCAAAGAAATGGAATCTTGAAAAAAAAAAAAATCCTATAGAAATGAAATTTTGCCAAAATTTCCCAAAGAAATGAAATGTTGACCAAATTTTCTGCAGAAGATAAAATTTTATTAAATTTCCTACAGGAATAAAAACAAAAAAAAAACAAAACAAAATTTCCTATTAAAAAGGCATTTTGAAAAAATTTAACAGAGAATTGAAATTTTGACCAAATTTTCCAGAGAAATGCAATTTTGATAAAAATTTCTAGGAGAACTTAAATTTTTACGAAATTTCCTTTAGAAATAGATATACCAATTTTTGAAATGAAATTAAAAAAAAACATCTCAGAGAAATGAAATATTGACAACATGTCGTATAGCAATGAAATTTTGAAAAGTTGTCTATAGAAATAAATTTTTGACAAAATTTTCTATAGAAATAACATTTTGACAAAATTTCCTACAGAAATAAAATTTTGACAAAATTTCCTACAGAAATAAATTGTTGACAAAATTTTCTATAGAAATAAAATTTTGACAAAATTGTCTACAGAAATAAAATTTTGACAAAATTTCCTACAGAAATAAAGTTTTGACAAAATTTTCTATAGAAATGAAATTTTGACAAAATTGTCTACAGAAATAAAATGTTGACAAAATTTCCTATAGAAATGAAATTTTGACAAAATTTCCTATAGAAATGAAATTTTGACAAAATTTCCTATAGAAATGAAATTTTGACAAAATTTACTATAGAAATGAAATTTTGACAAAATTTCTTATAGAAATGAAATTTTGACCAAATTTCCTATAGAAATGAAATTTTGACCAAATTTCCTATAGAAATAAAATTTTGACAAAATTTCTTATAGAAATTAAATTTTAACAAAAGATTTTAAAAAAAGAGCCATTATCTTCCCTATCTCTTGATTGTTAAAGGACTACTTACTGGTGAGTATGGACCTATTTCAGCTCTATATGAAGCGTATAGAAGGGACCGCTAAGGGTGAAATAATAAATAATCCGCATTCTTTTACATTTTACCTATTTCCGGCCATTGTAGCGTAAAATAAAGTTTTGATAAAAGTTCCTATAGAAATGAAATTTTGACAAAATTTCCTATAGGAATGAAACTTTGAAAAAATTTCCTACAGAAATGAAGTTTGAAAAAAAAAATCCTATAGAAATAAAATTTTGACAAAATTTCTTATAGAAATTAAATTTTAACAAAATTTCCTATACACATGAAATTTTGCCATAATTTCTTAAGAAATGAAATTTTGACAAAATTTCCTATAGAAATGAAGTTTTTACAAAATTTCCCATAGATACTAAATTTTGACAAAATTCCTGGAGAAATAACATATTGAAAAACTTTTCTTAGAGAAATTAAATTATGACGAAATTCTCTACAGACATCAAATTTTGACAAAATTTCCTATAGAAATAAAATTTTGACAAAATGAAATTTTAACGAAATTTCCTATAGACATGAAATTTTGACCAAATTTCCTAAAGAAATGAAATTTTGACATAATTTCTTATAGAAATGAAATTTTGGCAAAATTTCCTATTGAAATAACATTTTGACGAAATATCCTAAAGACATAAAATTTTGACAAAATTTCCTAAAGAAATTAAATTTTGATGAAATTTTCTGGAGATATAACATTTTGCAAAACTTCTTTTAGAGAAATGAACTTTTGACAAAATTTTCTATAGATATTAAAAGTTGACACAATTTCCTAGAGAAATGAAATTAAGGCAAAGTTTCCCTTAAAAAAAAATTTCATATAAAATCAAATTTTGACATAATTTTCTATAGAAATTAAATTTTGAAAAAAATTCCCAGAGAAGTGGATTTTTAAAAAAATTTCCCGTAGAAATCAAATTTAAATAAATTTCCCAGAGAAAAATTGCAAATTTCCTAATCAAATGGAATTTTGACAAAATTTCCTAGAAATAAAATGACATAATTTCCAATAAAAATATTTTTTTTTTGACAAAAGTTTCTAAAACCATTACAACTAAATGAAATTTCTTATAGAAATGAAATATGGATCAAATGTTCTAGAGAAATGTAATTTTGCCAAAATATATAATGCAATTAAATTTTGCCAAACGTCTGTATGGAAATAAATATTAGTCAATATTTACCAGAGAAATGGAATTTCAACAAAATTTCTAATAGTAATGAAATTTTGACAACATGTCCTATAGAAATGAAATTTTGACCAAATATTCTATGCAAGCAAAATTTTTCTACAATTCATTACAATAACGAAAATTTTATAAAATTTTCTACAAAAATCAAATTTTGACAAAATTTTCTACAGAACAGAAGTAATGACAAAACTACTTATAGAAATGAAATTTTGAAAATAAAAATCCTATATAAATGAAATGTCCTAGAGAAATGCAATTTTGCCAAAATATCCCAAAGCAATTAAATTTTGTGAAACGTCTGTATGGAAAAAAATGGTCAACATTTACCAAGTATATGGAATTTTAACAAAATTTCCTAGAGAAATTAAATTGACAAAGATTCTAAGAGAAATGAACTTTTAACAAAATTTCCTATAGGAAAATAAGTTTGAACAAATTTTCTATAGAAATGAAATTTTGTATAAAATTTGTTACAAAATTCAAACTTTCCTATAGAAATGAAATTTCAACAAAGTTTCCTAACGAACCGAGATTATGACAAAACTTCCTATAGAAATGAAGTTAAAAAAATACATAAAGAAATGAAATTTAAAAACAAATCCTATTATAATTCCAATTTAAAAAATATTTCTTATAGTAATGAAAATTTGAAAAACATTTCTAGCAAAATGAAATTTTAACAAAATTCCCTATAGAAGTTCAATTTTGACAAAATTTCCCAAAGAAATAAAATTTTGACAAAATGTCCTATAGAAATGAAATTTTGACAAAATTTTTCTACAAAAATAAAATGCTGACAAAATTTTCTATGAAATTTTGACAAAATTTCCCATAGAAATAAAATTAATAAAATTTTGAGAAATTGTTCTTCGAAAAAAATTCTGACCAAATTTTATACAAAAAAAATTATGGAAACATTTTCTGCGATAATAAAATTTTGACAAAATTTTCTACAAAAATAAAAGTTTGTCAAAATTTTCTACAAAAATAAAATTTTGTCAAAAATTTCCATAGAAATCACATTTTGACAAATTTTTCCATTAAATATCAAATTTTAAGAAAATTTTGTGCAGTAATAACATTTTGACAAATTGTTCTTCAACAAAAAAAAAAAAAATTCTGACACAATTTTATACAAAAATAAAATTTTGTCAAAATTTTCCATAGAAATAGCATTTTGGCAAAATTTCCGTTAGAAATTAAATTGTTAAAAGTTTTTATTAAATTTTGAAAAAATTTCCTAAAGAAATGAAATTTTGATAAAATATTCTATTGAAATAAAATTTTTACGAAATTTTCTATAGAAATAAAATTTTAACAAAATTTTTTTGTAGAAATTAAATTTTCGAAAATTTTTCTATGGGAAAAAAATTTTGACACAATTTATTATAGAAATAAATTGGGGACAAAAATTTTCTATGGAAAGAAAATGTTGTCAAAATTTCTGTGGAAATAAAATTTTTACAAAATTTTCTGGGGAAGCAAAATTTCAATAAATTTTCTATAGAAATTAAACTTTGGCAAAATATTATTTGATATTACATTTTACTGGGATATCGTCGCATAGGGATAATGCGTGAAGCTGATACATTATCACTTGTAAATATTTTAAATGTCCACTTCAGACTGGCTACCATCTGCACTATAGTGGGAGCATTATATTTCAACTCTCTCGTTTTAACCAAAAAGCACATGCACATGGTTCTAGGCTTATTTCAATAAATGATTTTTGCAATCCGATCTATGAGACTTCGAAAACATTCGATGCGATTAAAGTACACAACATGTGGATATTTTCATTTGCCTGCGGGCAGATTTATATTCAATTTCAATACTCAGAATATGAAGCATTGTCAATCACAAACGGCCATTTCATATTTTAATCCTCCAAAGGCAATTAAACCCAAAACAGAGGCAGCATCAAACATTTTTTTTGTTCGTTTCAAGCATTTGTGAAATGATCCAACTGTTTGGGGAATAAGTAAATGATAAGGGCACTTACACTGAGATCATTAAAATTAAATCGCATTTGGTTTTTTACTTTCGTAGTTAATACTCATATATCATTTTAATTAACAACAAAGTTTTATGGTGTTATTTTTTTTTACAATGATTATACACCAGAGAAATATGAATATGCAATAATTAACTCAAAGTTGTCTATATGAGAGTTTTATGGCAAATTCTCCACAATATTATAGTGTTTAATTTCTGAAGAAATTTTTCATGTATTTCATTATATTGTTAAAAGTTCTCAATGGTGCTATAAAGCCAATCCATTCATATAGCTTCACATTATGGAAAAAATTCATGTGTAAAAGAAATGTTGTCAAACTTTAATTTCTATATGAAATGTCGGCAAAATTTCGCTTCTTTATGAAATGTCGCCCAATTTAATTTCTATAGGGAATTTTGTCAAAACTTTATTTCCCTAGGAAATTTTGTCAAAATTTATTTTTTTTTTTATCAATTTTGTCAGAATTTAATTTCTGTGCAAAATTTTGTCAAAATTTTATTTCTATAGGAAAATTTGTCAAAATTATATTTCTATAAGAAATCTTGTCAAAATTTCGTTTCCGTTGAAAATTTTGACAAAATTTCATATGTTTAGGAAATTTTAGCAAAATTTCATTTATATAGGATTTTTTTTTCAAAAATTCATTTCTATGGGAAATTTTGTCAAAATTTCATTTCTATAGGAAATTTTCCAAAAATTTCATTTCTATAAGAAATTTTGTCAAAATTTCTGTCCTATATAGGAAATTTTGTCAAAATTTAATTTCTATATAGGAAATTTTCTCATAATTTCATTTATATAGGAAATTTTCTCATAATTTAATTTATATAGGAAATTTTCTCAAAAATTCATTTCTATAGAAATTTTTTTAAAAATTTCATTACTATAGAAAATTTGTTCAAAATTTCATTTCTATAAGAAATTTTGTCAAAATTTCATTTCTTTAGGAATCTTTGACAAAACTTCATTTCTATAGAACATTTTGACAAAATTTCATTTCTATAAGAAATTTTGTTTCTATGGGAAATTTTCCCAAAATTTCATTCTTATAGAAAATTTCATTTTTATAAGAAATTTTGTTAAAATTAAATTTCTATATGAAATTTTCTATAGGAAATTTTATTAAATTTTATTTTTATAGGAAATTTTGTTAAAATTTCTTTTCTATAGTAAATTTTGTCAAAATTTCATTTCTATAAGAAATTTTGTCAAAATTTTATTTCTATAGGAAATTTTGTCAAAATTTTATTTCTATAGGAAATATTGCCAAATTTCTTTTCTATAAGAAAATTTGTTAAAATTTCATTCCTATATCAGAATTTTTGTCAAAATTTAATTTCTATATACGAAATTTTGTCAAAATTTCATTTCTATAGGAAATTTTTTAAAAAATTCATTTCTTTAGAAAATTTTTTCAAAATTTCATTACTATAGGAAATTTTGTCAAAATTTCATTTCTATAGGATATTTGCCCAGAATTTCATTCCTATAAGCAATTTTGTCAAAAATTCATTTCTTTAGGAAACTTTGTTAAAATTTCATTTCTATATAAAATTTTGAAAACATTTTATTTCTATAAGAAATTTAGTTAAAATTTCACTTCTATAGGAAATCTTGTTAAATTTCATGTTTATAGGAAATTTTGTTAAAATTTATTTTCTATAGTAAATTTTGTCAAAATTTCATTTCTATAGGAAATTTTTTAAAAATTTAATTTCTATAGGAAATTTTTTCAAAATTTCATTTCTATAGGATATTTTCCTAGAATTTCATTCCTATAACAAATTTTGTCAAAATTTCATTTCTTTAGGAAACTTTGTCAAAATTTAATTTCTATAGAAAATTTTGACAAAATTTTATTTCTATAAGAAATTTTGTTAAAATTTCATTTCTATAGGATATCTTGTTAAATTTGATTTTTATAGAAAATTTTGTTAAAATTTATTTTCTATAGTAAATATTGTCAAAATTTCATTTGTATAAGAAACTAGCGTAACCCGGCCCGCTTCGCTGCGCCTTCCGAAGCGTATTTGGAGGAACATTTTGCGTTAACTTAATCAACTATGTCCTTCGTGCTGAAAACAAATTCGAAAAGATTTGAATTCTTTTAAACAAATCGGACTACTTGATTTTTCGTTTATAGGTACATATACGTCGGGAGAGGACGTACCCTTTCCTCCAAATTTTTTAATAATGTTCTGTATTCAAGTAGTTGGATAATCTTATATATTTCTTGTGAATTTTAAGTATGGTTTGTCAAGGAAAGGTATCCTTCTCCTCAACATATCTGAAAATTAAGCACTATATTATAATAACATACAAAGAATTACTGTTTCCCATCCAATAAATCGGAAAAAGCAAAAGTAGTAAAAAATTTTACCACAGTAACATTTGCTAAAATGTTGGAAAATGATGCACCCTCCTACGTTGGCTGCTAATTTCATGTAAATTTAAGTTCTTTACTAAAAAGAAGTCTGGCAGAAGCCTGTGCAAAAATCATAAAATTATGTACCGAGTTCCCATTTGCGGACTACCCTCTACTTTCAATTTAAGAAAAAAAAAAACGGACACAAGGGAACCCTCTCCCCACCTTCGCTCCACTCCGACCTGATATCGGACTATGACGTACCCCTATATTAATTTCACAACTACTCAATGGTTCCTATAAATTCTATCGAAGTAAATCGTTTAAATTTATTCAAATTTTCCACTTCCCCAACCAGATATCGAAAAATCATATACTAATTTAAAAATCATGTATAAATCCTCCTCCCACGTTCCCTGTAAATTTCAAGTAGATCGGAGATGTTTAAATTTTGCTCTATTGTTTTAAAGGGACGTCACATTCCCCGATACAATATCGAAAAACACCGTGGTGAATAGCACCCGTAACTTTCCCTGAAAATTCTCCAAACTTTCCTTCAAGTGTGGGGCAAGGAAGGTGACCTCTTCGTTAATAACCTTCCCCCACTGCCTTTGTAAATTTCAAGAAAACTTAAGAATTTTTGTTTTTCTTCCAGTTTTAGAGGAGGACCTCCTCCCCAAATATCGAAAAGTGCTACATCACTAAATAAGCCTAAAGGGGCGGCCTCTCTTCCGTCCAATTATCACAAAATCAGGTATCAACTATTAATATCGTAACCTCTCCCCAATCCTCTGTAAATTTCAAGTAACTCGGTAAAGTTTAATTGTTTCTCTGTATGTACTTAAGAGAAGCGGATGTCTCCCTATGTCCTTTTATGTTTATTAAAAAATTAGGAACCTGATATAAATATCATAACCTCACTCATTTTTCCGTAAAATTTCAGTCGGGGGAGTTTAGTTTTGTTTTCAATGTACTTTAAAAAAAAAGTCGGGCAAAGGGGTGGTCCCCCTCCCCGACCAAATATCGAAAAATAATGTAGCGGATTTTTGTCTAGATGCCAACCCCAACATTCAATGAAAATTTCAAGCAAATCGCATAATTTTGTTCCAAGTTTAAAAAAGTAGGGCAAGGGGAGGTCCCCCTCCCCGTCCACATATGAAACCATCAGGTACCCCATATTAATTCCATAACCTCACCGCATGTTCTCTGTAAATCTCAGATAATTTAGAGAATTTTAGTTTTTTCACTGTACTTTAAAAAAAGTCAAACAAAGGAGAGGTCCCCCTCCGCCACCAAATATCGAAATATAAAGTAGCGGATCTTTGTCTAGATACCAAACCCAACCTTCAATGAAAATTTTAAGCAAATCGGTCAACTTTGGTCCAATTTTCAAAAAGTCCGACAAAGGGGAGGTCCCCCTTCGCGACCAGGTGTCAAAAAATGAGGTACCCTATTTTCACCACATGAACGCCCCCTACGATCTCTGAAAGTTTCAAGTAAATCGGTTCAGCCGTTTCGGAGCCAACGGGACATACAAACAAACAAACAAATAAACAAACATAGATTGAATTTTATATATATAGATTTTGTCAAAATTTCATTTCTATAAGAAATTTTGTCAAAATTTTATTTCTATAGAAAACTTTGTCAAAATTTTATTTCTAAAGAAAATTTTGTCAAAATTTCATTATTTTTATAAGAAATTTGTCATAATTTAATTTCTTTAAGAAATTTTCTTAAAATTTCATTTCTATAAGAAATTTTGTCAAAATTTCGTTACAATAGGAAATTTTGTCAAAATTTCGTTTCAATAGGAAATTTTGTTAAAATTTCATTTCTATAGGAAATTTTGTCAAAATTTCATTTCTATAGCAAATTTTTTCAAAATTTCATTTCTACAGGAAATTTTGTCAAAATTTCAGATACATGGATATAGAAAAGTAGAAGGATTTACTATTACATAAGAATGAACTTTTTCCTTTATTTTGCTCACAGCCTTCAATCTCTCTCAGTGTATAAAACGCAAAAAAAAAACTTAAATTAATGACAATATCCAGTACAGATTTTCTACAAATACACTCCTGTAACATAGTTGTCATATTCTTTGTAGCAATCTTTTCGTTTGCATTGTTTTTCTTCGTTGCGAACTTTTTAATTTCCGCTTTTTGGGATTTTTGCCTTTTGTTTCTTACGCTGATATTTTTTATCTTAGAACGTTGCACATCATTGGCACAATGGCAATTTCTCAATACTGGCATATAATTAAAACATTAGGGTGGTACGGAGTTATAGGTCTGAACAACAGAATATAAATCAAGGATATAGACATTTAAAACTCGTCGCATTATGGGTTGGCAGTGAATTTCAATTCTATACGTCCGTGCGTATTAGTCTTTGTGCATCCACCATCAATAAAGCTTTAATTTTGTATATAAAGATAGTTAAATTTCTAACTTAAGAATTTAGGTAAATTATCCTTCTTCATTTATTTGCATTTTTTGCCCCACTGTTTCTTTCACCATAATATACTTGTTTTGGTTTTAATATTTGCCATGCAACAAAAAAAAAAGCAGAAAGCGAAAGTTTTCTCATTAAAACCAGGTCCTCACTATTTCCTATCTGGAAGCCAACAACAGAAACACAAAAGACCAAAAGACAAATAGAGGAAATGAAATTTTCGAAAAAAAGAAACTTTTCGCGTTTCTTCGTTTACTTGTTTGGATCCTTTGGCCGTAACGAAACTTAATGTCAAATTCTGGAAAAGATCATTATTTACATTTTTCGTTCAGCATCATTCAAAGATTTTATGAGGCTGTTGTCTACACAAAGAACATCATACCATCATGGATACACATGAATGGGAAATATATCAACTTATTTTTGTGGAAAAAAGTCATTAAAAATACAATGTCATATGCTACAAACAAAAGCGAAAATGAATAACAAAGTATGTCAATGTCAGGAATGGGTAAGACAAGGGCTATATAGGAAATCATAGGAAAATGGAATGAAATGCAATTTTTATAACATATCCTTTAATATTAAAACTTGAACAAAATTTCCTATAGAAATGAAATTTTGACAAAATTTCCTACAGAAATGAAATTTTGACAAAATTTCCTATAGAAATGAAATTTTGACAAAATTTCCTATAGAAATAAAATTTTGACAAAATTTCCTATAGAAATGAAATTTTGACAAAATTTCCTATAAATATGAAATTTTGACAAATTTTCCTACAGAAATGAAATTTTGACAAAATTTTCTATAGAAATGAAATTTTGATAAAATTTCCTACAGAAACAAAATTTTGAAAAAATTTCCCATAGAAATAAAATTTTGAAAAAAATTCCTATAGAAATGAAATTTTGACAAAAATTTCCTATAGAAATGAAATTATGACAAAATTTCCTGTAGAGATGAAATTTTGACAAAATTTCCTATAGAAATGAAATGTTGACAAAATTTCCTATAGAAATAAAATTTTGACAAAATTTCCTATAGAAATAAAATTTTGAAAAAATTTCCTATACAAATGAAATTTTGACAAAATTTTCTATAGAAATGAAATGTTGACAAAATTTTCTATATAAATGAAATTTTGACGAAATTTGCCAGTGAAATTAAATTTGACCAATTTTCCTATAGAAATGAAATTTTGACAAAATTTCCTATGAAAATGAAATTTTGACAAAATTTCCTATAGAAATGAAACTATGACAAACTTTCCCAGAGGAATGACATTTTGACAAATTTTCCTATAGAAATTAAATTTTGACATAATTTACTATAGAAATTAAATCTTTACAAAATTTCCTATAAAAATTAAATTTTGACAAAATTTCCTATAGAAATGAGTTTTTGACAAAATTTCCTATAGAAATAAAATTTTAACAAAATTTCCTATAGAAATGAAATTTTGACAATATTTCCTATAGAAATGAAATTTTGACAAAATTTCATATAGAAATGAAATTTTGACATAATTTCCTATAGAAATGAAATTCTGACAAAATTTCCTATAGAAATGACATTTTGACAATATTTCCTTTAGAAATGAAATTTTGACAAAATTTTCTATAGAGATGAAATTTTGACAAAATTTCCTATAGAAACGAAATTTTAACAAAATTCCCTATAGAAATGAAATTTTGACAAAAATTTCCTATAGAAATGAAATTTTGACAAAATTTCCTATACAAATGAAATTTTGACAAAATATCCTATAGAGATGATTTTGAAAAATTTTCGTAAAGAAATGAAATTTTCACCAAATTTCCTATAGAAATAAAATTCTTACAAAATTCCTATAGAGATGAAATTTTGACAAAATTTTCTCTAGAAATGAAATTTATACACAATTTCCTTTCGAAATGAAATTTTGACAAAATTTACTATAGAAATGAAATTTTGAAAAATATTTCCTAAAAAATTAAATGTTGACAAAATTTCCTATAGAAATGAAATTTTGACAAAAGTTCCTATAGAAACGAAATTTTGAAAAAATTTTCTTTAGAAATGAAATTTTGACAAAATTTCCTATAGAAATGAATTTTTGACAAAATTTCCTACAGAAATGAATTTTTAATAAAATTTGCTATAGAAATGAAATTTCTACAAAATTTCCTATAAAAATGAAATTTTGACAAAATTTCCTATAAAAATGAAATTTCTACAAAATTTCCTAAAAAAATGAAATTTTGACAAAATTTCCGATAGAAATGAAATTTTGACAAAATGTCCTATAGAAATGAAATTTTGACAAAATTTCTTATAGAAATGAAATTTTGACAAAATTTCCTATGAAAATGAATTTTTCACAAAATTTCCTACAGAAATGAATTTTTGACAAAATTTCCTATAGAAATGAATTTTGACAAAATTTCTTATAGAAATGAAATTTTTACAAAATTTCCTATAAAATAAAGTTTTGACAAAAATTTCCCAGAGAAATTAAATTTTGACAAATTTTCCTATACAAATGAAATTTTGACAAAATATCCTATAGGAATGAAATTTCGACAAAATTTCCTATAGAGATGATATTGAAAAATTTTCACCAAATTTCCTATAGAAATAAAATTCTTACAAAATTCCTATAGAGATGAAATTTTGACAAAATTTTCTATAGAAATGAAATTTATACACAATTTCCTTTCGAAATGAAATTTTGACAAAATTTACTATAGAAATGAAATTTTGAAAAAAATTTTCTAAAAAATTAAATGTTGACAAAATTTCCTATAGAAATGAAATTTTGACAAAAGTTCCTATAGAAACGAAATTTTGACAAAATTTTCTTTAGAAATGAAATTTTGACAAAATTTCCTATAGAAATGAGTTTTTGACAAAATTTCCTACAGAAATGAATTTTTAATAAAATTTGCTATAGAAATGAAATTTCTACAAAATTTCCTATAAAAATGAAATTTCTACAAAATTTCCTATAAAAATGAAATTTTGACAAAATTTCCTATAAAAATGAAATTTCTACAAAATTTCCTATAAAAATGAAATTTTGACAAAATTTCCTATAGAAATGAAATTTTGACAAAATTTTCTATAGAAATGAAAGTTTGACAAAATTTCCTATAGAAATGAAATTTTGACAAAATTTCTTATAGAAATGAAATTTTGACAAAATATCCTATAAAAATGAATTTTTCACAAAATTTCCTACAGAAATGAATTTTTCACAAAATTTCCTATAGAAATGAATTTTTGACAAAATTTCTTATAGAAATGAAATTTTGACAAAATTTCCTAAACAAATGAAATTTTGACAAAATATCCTATAGAGATGATTTTGAAAAATTTTCGTAAAGAAATGAAATTTTCACCAAATTTCCTATAGAAATAAAATTCTTACAAAATTCCTATAGAGATGAAATTTTGACAAAATTTTCTATAGAAATGAAATTTATACACAATTTCCTTTCGAAATGAAATTTTGACAAAATTTACTATAGAAATGAAATTTTGAAAAAAATTTTCTAAAAAATTAAATGTTGACAAAATTTCCTAAAAAATTAAATTTTGACAAAATTTCCTATAGAAATGAAATTTTGACAAAAGTTCCTATAGAAACGAAATTTTGACAAAATTTTCTTTAGAAATGAAATTTTGACAAAGTTTCCTATAGAAATGAATTTTTGACAAAATTTTCTACGGAAATGAATTTTTAATAAAATTTGCTATAGAAATGAAATTTCTACAAAATTTCCTATAAAAATGAAATTTCTACAAAATTTCCTATAAAAATGAAATTTCTACAAAATTTCCTATAAAAATGAAATTTTGACAAAATTTCCTATAGAAATGAAATTTTGACAAAATTTTCTATAGAAATGAAATTTTGACAAAATTTCCTATAGAAATGAAATTTTGACAAAATTTCTTATAGAAATGAAATTTTTTCAAAATTTCCTATAAAAATGAATTTTTCACAAAATTTCCTACAGAAATGAATTTTTGACAAATTTTCCTATAGAAATTAATTTTTGACAAAATTTCTTATAGAAATGAAATTTTTACAAAATTTCCTATAAAATAAAGTTTTGACAAAAATTTCCCAGAGAAATTAAATTTTGACAAATTTTCCTATACAAATGAAATTTTGACAAAATATCCTATAGGAATGAAATTTCGACAAAATTTCCTATAGAGATGATATTGAAAAATTTTCGTAAAGAAATGAAATTTTCACCAAATTTCCTATAGAAATAAAATTCTTACAAAATTCCTATAGAGATGAAATTTTGACAAAATTTTCTATAGAAATGAAATTTATACACAATTTCCTTTCGAAATGAAATTTTGACAAAATTTACTATAGAAATGAAATTTTGAAAAAAATTTTCTAAAAAATTAAATGTTGACAAAATTTCCTAAAAAAATTAAATTTTGACAAAATTTCCTATAGAAATGAAATTTTGACAAAAGTTCCTACAGAAATGAATTTTTAATAAAATTTGCTATAGAAATGAAATTTCTACAAAATTTCCTATAAAAATGAAATTTCTACAAAATTTCCTATAAAAATGAAATTTTGACAAAATTTCCTATAAAAATGTAATTTCTACAAAATTTCCTATAAAAATGAAATTTCTACAAAATTTCCTATAAAAATGAAATTTTGACAAAATTTCCTATAGAAATGAAATTTTGACAAAATTTTCTATAGAAATGAAATTTTGACAAAATTTCCTATAGAAATGAAATTTTGACAAAATTTCTTGTAGAAATGAAATTTTGACAAAATTTCCTATAAAAATGAATTTTTCACAAAATTTCCCACAGAAATAAATTTTTGACAAAATTTCCTATAGAAATGAATTTTTGACAAAATTTCTTATAGAAATGAAATTTTTACAAAATTTCCTATAAAATAAAGTTTTGACAAAAATTTCCCAGAGAAATTAAATTTTGACAAATTTTCCTATACAAATGAAATTTTGACAAAATATCCTATAGGAATGAAATTTCGACAAAATTTCCTATAGAGATGATTTTGAAAAGTTTTCGTAAAGAAATGAAATTTTCACCAAATTTCCTATAGAAATAAAATTCTTACAAAATTCCTATAGAGATGAAATTTTGACAAAATTTTCTATAGAAATGAAATTTATACACAATTTCCTTTCGAAATGAAATTTTGACAAAATTTACTTAGAAATGAAATTTTGAAAAAAATTTCCTAAAAAATTAAATGTTGACAAAATTTCCTAAAAAATTAAATTTTGACAAAATTTCCTATAGAAATGAAATTTTGACAAAAGTTCCTATAGAAACGAAATTTTGACAACATTTTCTTTAGAAATGAAATTTTGACAAAATTTCCTATAGAAATGAATTTTTGACAAAATTTCCTACAGAAATGAATTTTTAATAAAATTTGCTATAGAAATGAAATTTCTACAAAATTTCCTATAAAAATGAAATTTTGACAAAAATTTCCTATAGAAATGAAATTTTGACAAAATTTTCTATAGAAATGAAATTTTTACAAAATTTCCTATGGAAATGAAATTTTGACAAAATTTCTTATAGAAATGAAATTTTGACAAAATTTCCTATAAAAATGAATTTTTCACAAAATTTCCTACAGAAATGAATTTTTGACAAAATTTCCTATAGAAATGATTTTTTGACAAAATTTCTTATAGAAATGAAATTTTTACAAAATTTCCTATAAAATAAAGTTTTGACAAAAATTTCCCAGAGAAATTAAATTTTGACAAATTTTCCTGAAGAAATTAAATTTTGACAAATTTTCCTTAAGAAATTAAATTTTTACAAAATTTCCTATAAAAATCAAATTTTGACAAAATGTTTATAGAAATGAAATTTTGACAAAATTTCCTATAGAAATGAATTTTTTACCATATTTCGTACAAAAATTAAATTTTTACAATATTTCCTATAAAAATGAAATTTCGACAATTTCCTATACAGATGAAATTTTGACAAATTTTCCTATAGAAATACAATTTTGACAAAATTTCCTGAATAGCTATTAGTGCAAAGAGAGAAGTTCCCCAATGTGTTACCACTGGACTAAAGAGTCTTAGTAACCCTACAATAATGGGCTACCACTATACTCCGCCCAAACCTAATCTATTTCTAAAGGACTTCTATTTATTTAAAACCCCCCATACAGATTGTCCAAATAAAATCGAAAGCAATGTCCTTTCGTATGGGTCACATACAATTTTGAATATTAATGACGGATGTCAATCACATCAGGCCTTGTTGTCTAAACTTCAATTGCTTGTAAGTGGTACTCCTACATGCTAATGGCAATCAAGCTATGGAGTTGAAATCTTCAATAGAGGCCAGATTGCATGCAAATCATTTGAATGCAACAATCTCGTAGTGGCATAGGGAAATTGGTACTGTGGAGTAAATGGAAGAATTTACGTTGTAAAATTATTCTAAACTGGTAGAAAACCTATCGCAGTATTAGCAAAATTTGCCTTTACCATTAAGCCATTGGAAAAATTTCATAAATCGATTGAAATTTATTATCATGAATTTTCTATTTAAATGTAACATCTCGTCGTTTCGTACTATTATTAAATATGTTCATGGTCTGCATCCAGGACTAAATGAAAACAGGTGCTTTGTCTATTTGTTCGTACATCCATGTGTATCTTTGCGTGTCTGTTTATCCGTATATCGGCCCGTCTGTAGTTTCGTTGTTTCTTTATACACCTATCTGTCTGTCAGTAGGTTCTTTGTGTTTTTTTTATACATTCCTATTAAATATCATGATCTCCACCGAAAATATCTTCAGGACAATTTCAGTCCTAATTATCTTGAAAGTCCCATTACATCGAACCGAAAGATATATAATTCTGAGCAAAATTTTAAACCATTGTCCCACTGTCCCAATCGTTGTATGCTCCTGTTATCCTTCAATTCATATAAGCCGACACACACTGCCATTCGCTGAACAATCTGACAATCAATTCGAACCGTTTGTTAAATTAACACAGTTAGGCAGGCAGTCATTTAGGCAATGCAATTTTCTTTAGACTGAGTGCTTAAATTTGGCGATATGCGATTTTTTTGTTTTGTGGAGATTTCACTTTTGAATTCCACTCAATAAAATTCTTGACGTTGTCCAATTGGAGGAGAAGGATAAGGAAATTGGCGTTTTTTCTCTGAATGGTTGACTGCTTGCCCAATGAACATGTAGGGAAATTAGACTGTTCCAGTTTTTTGTTCTTTAAATATGTATGAAATGCCATTTTGGAAAAGGGTTTTTAAAATGTGGAATTCAGAAGTTATATGAAAAATTACCTCCAATATTTCATTCTACAGGAAATTTTGTAAAAATTTCATTTCTATAGGAAATTTCGGCACAATTTAAGTTCTAAAGGGAATTTTCTCAATATTTTAGTTGATTGTATGGAACGTATTAATAAACAATCTGAAGTACTTTTCGATAGAAATTTCAAAATGAACGTTTTTAAGAAATTTCTGTCAAAATATCATTTACAAAGTTTTATAGATATTTAATCCTTGCCATGAGCTTGTTTTTTCCATTTCAATTTTATCCTCCAAAAAGCCTAGCATATATGACAACACTTTTCCCATTGTTTTGGAAATGTGCATTAAATCACATTTCCAAAAATTTGACCTAATTATAATGAATGAAATTGTTGCTAGAATACGATTTTCCGCTTACATACAATGTCACTCATTCGTTTATTCGGTGCTAACTAATGATGAATTATAGATTATAGTTTTGTAAACGCCCAAGTAGTTAATAAATCTTTTTAACATTGTTAAAGCATTCAACAAATTTGTTAAGCACACTCAAGTTACTAACATTCTGTGAATAGATCTCTACGCATACACACGTTCTCGCATACAGACAGACGAAAGACATATAGACACAATAGGCATTGAAACAAAACCGAGAAACATCGCCATCACCACACTCATAGTTTGTGATAGTCACGTTCATTGAATAATAGAAAGTGGGCGGTATGGATAAGACTTCAATAAAGACTAAATAGAAATAGAAGATATGGGAATTGCCATGAATTATTGGTTTACCGAATTTCCTGTAAAGATAAATAAAAACGTATTTCATTTTTGTACTCTTCACCATAGGACAGGGACCGATACTGATCAATTTTTGAAGGGTTATTAATGGGTCTTACTGAGACCATGTACCAAATTGCAAAAGGATCAGATGAAGTATTCTCAAGGAAAGCCCTGAAGAAGTCGGTTTATATGAAGGCTATATATAAATATCGATTGATATTGACCACTTTTAGCATGTCAATTTTCTTTAGAAAGAAAATTTTGACATAATTTTCTACAGAAATAAAATGTTTGCAAAATTTTCTATAGAGATAAAATTTTAACAAAATTTTCTCTAGAGAAAAAAAATTTTGATAAAATGTTTTATAGAAGTAAAATTTTGACAACATTTTTTATAGAAATAAAATTTTGACAAAATTTTTTACAGAAATAAAATTTTCTAAATATGCAAATAAAATTTAACAAAAATGCTCTAGGAATAAAATATTGACAAAATTATCCGTAAAATAAAACTTTGATAGGACTTTATGTAGAAATAAAATTTTGACAATATTTTCTAAAAAATTACAATTTTGAGAAAATTTTCTATAGAAATAAAATTTTGAAAAAATTTTCTACTGAAATAAAATTTTTACAAAATTTTCTATAGAAATAAAATTTTGACTTAATTTTCTAAAGAAATAAAATTTTAACAAAATTTTCTATAAAGAAAAAATTTTGACAAAATTCTTTATAGAAGTAAAATTTTGACAACATTTTTGATAGAATTAAAATTTTTACAAAATTTTTTACAGAAATATAATGTTGACAAAATTTTCTCCAGGAAGTGCTCCAGGAATAAAATGTTGACAAAACTTTCCGTAAAATAAAACTTTGATAAGATTTTATGTAGAAATAAAATTTTGACAACATTTTCTAAAAAATTACAATTTTGAGAAAATTTTCTATAGAAATAAAATTTTGACAACATTTTCTAAAAAATTACAATTTTGAGAAAATTTTCTATAGAAATAAAATTTTGAGAAAATTTTCTACTGAAATAAAATTTTGACAAAATTTTCTATAGAAATAAAATTTTAACAACATTTTTTTAGAGAAGTAAAATTTTGACAACATTTTCTAAAAAATTAAAATTTTGAGAAAATTTTCTATAGAAATAAAAATTTGAGATTTTGACAAAATTCTTTATAGAAGTAAAATTTTGACAACATTTTTGATAGAATTAAAATTTTTACAAAATTTTTTACAGAAATATAATGTTGACAAAATTTTCTCCAGGAAGTGCTCCAGGAATAAAATGTTGACAAAACTTTCCGTAAAATAAAACTTTGATAAGATTTTATGTAGAAATAAAATTTTGACAACATTTTCTAAAAAATTACAATTTTGAGAACATTTTCTATAGAAATAAAATTTTGAGAAAATTTTCTACTGAAATAAAATTTTGACAAAATTTTTTATAGAAATAAAATTTTGACTTAATTTTCTATAGAAATAAAATTTGACTTAATTTTCTATAGAAATAAAATTTTAACAACATTTTCTATAAAGAAAAAATTTTGACAAAATTCTTTATAGAAGTAAAATTTTGACAACATTTTTGATAGAATTAAAATTTTTACAAAATTTTTTACAGAAATATAATGTTGACAAAATTTTCTCCAGGAAGTGCTCTAGGAATAAAATGTTGACAAAACTTTCCGTAAAATAAAACTTTGATAAGATTTTATGTAGAAATAAAATTTTGACAACATTTTCTAAAAAATTACAATTTTGAGAAAATTTTCTATAGAAATAAAATTTTGAGAAAATTTTCTATAGAAATAAAATTTTGAGAAAATTTTCTATAGAAATTAAATATTGACAAAATTTTCGATAGAAATAGAATTTTGGCAAAATTTCTATAGAAATAAAATTTTGAGGAAACTTTCTATAGAAATAAAATTTTAACAAAATTTTCTATAGAAATAAAATTTTGACAAAAATTTGTATAAAAATAAAATTTTAACAAAATGTTCGTTAGAAATAAAATTTTTACAAAGCCATCTATGTATAAAATGTTGACCAAATTTTTAAAAGAATTTAAAATGTGACAAAATTTTCTATGAAATACAATTCTGACAAAAAATTTTATAGAAGTAGAATTCGGACAAAATTTTCGATAGATATAAAATTTTGACAAAATTTTCTATAGAAATAAAATTTTGACTTAATTTTCTATAGAAATAAAATTTTAACAAAATTTTATATAGAAATAAAATTTTGACAAAAATTTATATAAAAATAAAATTTTAACAAAATGTTCGTTGGAAATAAAATTTTTACAAAACCATCTATATATAAAATTTTGACCAAATTTTTAAAAGAATTTAATATGTGACAAAATTTCCTATAGAAATACAATTTTGAAAAAATTTTCGATAGAAATAAAATTTTGACAAAATTTCCTATAGACATAAAATTTTAACACAATTTTATATAGATATAAAATGTTGACAAAATTTTCTATAGATATAAAATTTTGACAAAATTTTCTACAAAAAAAATTAAAAAAAAAAATTCTATAGGAATAAAATTTTTACAAAATTTTCGCTAAGACTGAAATTTTGACAAAAACTTTCTCTAGGAATAAAATTTTGACAAAATTGTCTAACAAACAATTTTAACAAAATTATCTAAAGGTATAAAATTGTAACAAAATTTTCTATAGAAATAAACTTTTAACAAAAGTTTCTGTAAAAAAAAAAACTTTGATTAAGTTTTCTAAACAAATAAAAATTTAACAATATTTTCTATAGAAAAAAATAAACAAAATTTTTCTATAGCAACAAACTTTTCAATATAATTTTGACCAAATTTTCTATAGGAGCAAAATATTGAGAAATTTTTCTATAGAAATAAAATTTTGTGAAAATTTTCTATACAAGGAGCTACCGTGGTGCAATGGTTAGCATGCCCGCCTTGCACTCATAGGGTCATGGGTTCATCTCATGACCGCGGTTCAATGGTTGGCATGCCCGCCTTTCGTACACAAGGTCGTGGGTTCAATCCTTGCTTCGACCGAACACCAAAAAGTTTTCAGCTGTTCATTATCCCTTTCTGAGTGTTTCAAAGAACTCTAACTGGTTTCACTGCAATGCTGAACGCCGTTCGGACTCGGCTATAAAACAGGAGGTCCCTTGTCTTGAGCTTTACATGGAATCGGGCAGCACTCAGTGATAAGAGAGAAGTTCACCACTGTAGTATAACAATGGACTGAATAGTCTAAGTGAGCCTGAAACATAGTCTAAGTGAGCCTGAAACATCGGGCTGCCACCTAACCTAACCTATGGGTTCATCCCATTATCGGCCGAATACCAAAAACTTTTTCAGCGGTTGCTTATTCCCTCTCAGTAATGCTGGTGACATTTCTGAATGTTTCATGGCATCTCTTAGAGGTTTCACCACAATGTGTTATGCCGTTCGGACTCGGCTATAAAAAAGGAGGTCTTTTGTCAGTGAGCTACACATAGAAACGGGCAGCACTTAGTGATAAGAGAGCATTTTACCACTGTGATATTGTGGAATGAATAGTTTCAGTGAGCCTGAAATATTGGGCAGCTACGAATAAAATTTTGTTAAAATGTTATCCATTACTAAAATTTTGAGAAAAATTTCTCTAGGAATAAAATCTTGGCAATAATCTCTACAAAAATTAAATTTTTAAAAAATTTTCTCTAGGAATAAAATTTTTGATAAAAATTTTCTTTAGCAATAAAAATGTAATAATGTATTTTGTAGAAATGAAATTTTAACAAAATTTTTATATAAATAAAAATTTTCAAAGACATAAAATTTTGACAAAATATTTTTAAAAAATAAAATTTTTGGGAAAATTTGCTATAGAAAAAAATTTTTGGGAAAATTTGCTATAGAAAAAAAAATTTTGGCAAAATTTCCTATACAAATAAAATTTTGACAACATTTCCTATAGAAATAAAATTTTGAAAAATTTTTCTATAGAAATAAAATTTTGACAAAATATTCTTTAGATATAAAATTTTTGGGAAAATTTGCTATAGAAAAAAAAATGTTGGCAAAATTTTCTATAGATAAAAAATGTTCTATATAAATAAAATTTTGACATTTTCTATAGAAATAAAATTTTGAAAAAATTTTCAAAAGCATAAAATTTTGACAAAATATTCGTTAGAAATAAAATTTTTGGGAAAATTTCCAATAGAAAAAAATTTTGGCAAAATTTTTTCTAGGAATAAAATTTTGGGAAAAATTTTTTTGGAATAAAATTTTAACAAGATGTTCTCGAGGAATAAAATTTTGACAAATTTTTGACTCTGACAAATTGTCATTATTAAGAAATTTGTAGATACCTTGCCATGGATAACTGTTACGACAACACAAGTAACTCGTTTCGCAAATATTCTTTACAAATAAATTTTTTGGGAAAATTTGCTATAGAAAAAAATTGTTGGCAAAATTTTCTATAGAAAAAAAATTTGAAAAATTTCCTATATAAATGAAATTTTTACAACATTTTCTATAGAAATAAAATTTTGAAAAAATTTTCAAAAGCATAAAATTTTGACAAAATATTCTTTAGAAATAAAATTTTTGGGAAAATTTTCTATAGAAAAAAATTTTTGGCAAAATTTTCTATAGATAAAAAATTTTGAAAAATTTTCCATATAAATAAAATTTTGACAACATTTTCTATAGAAATAAAATTTTAAAAAAATTTTCAAAAGCATAAAATTTTGACAAAATATTGTTTAGAAATGCAATTTTTGGGAAAATTTGCTATAGAAAAAATTTTTTGGCAAAATTTTCTACAGAAAAAATGTTGACAAAATTTTTGCTAGGAATAAAATTTTAACAAGATGTTCTCTAGGAATAAAATTTTGACAAATTTTTGACTTTGACAAATTGTCATTATTAAGAAATTTGGAGATACCTTGCAATACATAACTGTTACGACAACACAAGTAACTCGTTTCGTCCTATGACAGGCCCACCTAAATTTCATTGGATATTATCAGTATTTGCACTACTTTTTAGATTAATGGAGTTAAGGATCCAAACTACTATATGTGAAAGGTCTTTTTTTTTGCAGATTTCGTGTGCAATATTATCTTTGAATAGCCCATACGTGAAATAAAATCCAAAGATTTTGTTGTGTACCCTCGCACTAAACATTTGTACGTACATGAAACGCACCCACAAAATAGTCTCCCATATATATATAGTATAGAAGCACACAAACATACACATAAATGGTCATGCACATGTATCCTTGTTGTCCTTTGTAAATCATATCAAATATTTAGTAGTCATGGATTTACATGAAAACATTTTCATTATATGAAGCTTTTATCCTCAAGGACTCTATACTTACTGGAAATGGAGACAAATTCTTCTATTTCATTATTTGTTGTTGTTGTGTTGTTGTTTTTATACTATTGGCATTGTTGTTGTTGTCATCGTCATCATTGTCGATTCCATTGTTATGGATAGTTTGTCATTTCTCATGTCATTGCTAAATTTGTTGTTTAACAAATGTTTCTGGGGGAGAGAGACAAAAAGCCTGAATAGTATGGCAATGATGGTAGAAAAAAAACAACAACAACTATAAGAATACTAACAAAAAAACAGATGATAAAGTAGACAATTAGGGATACTATGGAAAATCTCTTTAACAAATCTCTATTGCTATGCAAAAAATCATAGACTTTTCTGGCTCTTCTAGGCCAGTTAGGGTATAAAAGACAAGATTTTCGAAATGGAATCTCAAGGGAATTTGGAATTTTGTGGCTAAATACAGGGAATGATGCTTACACTATTTAGGCCAAAATTTATGTACAGTCGAAGCTCGGTTTTACGAACGATCGTCAGGCCCTTTCGTTAATTAGAAAAATTCGTTAAATCGAACGGAAATTTTTAAGGTTAAATTTTAATGAAAATCGTAGTTTTTGATATATGAGAAGAAATTCATGAGTATTTGGAAAATATTATTTAAATAAATGATTTTTTGTTATTATTACTTTATTGACTATATTGAAATGGTTGAAATGGATATTCAAGTTTCCCAGTCTCATGACAGCCGCTATATAAAGGGTGATTCTTTTGAGGTTAGGATTTTCATGCATTAGTATTTGACAGATCACGTGGGATTTCAGACATGGTGTCAAAGAGAAAGATGCTCAGTATGCTTTGACATTTCATCATGAATAGACTTACGATCTGCCACAACGTCGAATTTTCAGTGAATGGGCCCTAGAAAAGTTGGCAGAAAATCCGCTTTTTTATCGACAAATTTTGTTTAGCGATGAGGCTCATTTCTGGTTGAATGGCTACGTAAATAAGCAAAATTGCCGCATTTGGAGTGAAGAGCAACCAGAAGCCGTTCAAGAACTGCCCATGCATCCCGAAAAATGCACTGTTTGGTGTGGTTTGTACGCTGGTGGAATCATTGGACCGTATTTTTTCAAAGATGCTGTTGGACGCAACGTTACGGTGAATGGCGATCGCTATCGTTCGATGCTAACAAACTTTTTGTTGCCAAAAATGGAAGAACTGAACTTGGTTGACATGTGGTTTCAACAAGATGGCGCTACATGCCACACAGCTCGCGATTCTATGGCCATTTTGAGGGAAAACTTCGGAGAACAATTCATCTCAAGAAATGGACCGGTAAGTTGGCCACCAAGATCATGCGATTTGACGCTTTTAGACTATTTTTTGTGGGGCTACGTCAAGTCTAAAGTCTACAGAAATAAGCCAGCAACTATTCCAGCTTTGGAAGACAACATTTCCGAAGAAATTCGGGCTATTCCGGCCGAAATGCTCGAAAAAGTTGCCCAAAATTGGACATTCCGAATGGACCACCTAAGACGCAGCCGCGGTCAACATTTAAATGAAATTATCTTCAAAAAGTAAATGTCATGGACCAATCTAACGTTTCAAATAAAGAACCGATGAGATTTTGCAAATTTTATGCGTTTTTTTTTTTTTTTTAAAGTTATCAAGCTCTTAACAAATCACCCTTTACCTATCTCAATATTCGTCTTATTGTGTACTTTAACTTCTTCTTTCAATTGTAGATATAAATTCTCTAATTTGTATCTAGTCGCCATTTTCAAGCTGCGCAGGTTACGAGTTATTTCTTCGCCTATATATTGGGCTCTATATATTATTTTTAAAGGAGTGAAATGACATAGGTAGCGTTCCACAGTATCTCTATATGCCTTACAAACTCCGCCATTTACTACCCCTATTCGGCGTTAGGACCACGGTTGTCACTCGTGTCAAAAATAATCTACCAAAATTTGAAGACAATTTTAGTATAAAATGATAAGTGGTTATGAATGTGGTTAGTATAAAAAAATGAAATGTTTTATATTGGATTTAGAGAAAATGTTGTCAAAATTTAATTTTTATAAACAATTTAAATTGTATTTCTATAGAAAGATTTGTTAAAATTTTATTGCCATAGAAAATTTTGTAAAAATTTTATTTTTATAGAAAATTTCGTCAAAATTTTATTTTTATAGAAAATTTCGTCAAAATTTTATTACCATAGAAAATGTTGTCAACATTTTATTTTTACAGAAAATTTTGTTATTTCTATAGAAATTTTGTCAAAATTTTATTTCTAAAGAAAATTTTTGTTTTTTAAATTTTATTTCTAAAGAAAAAATTTTTTCAAATTTTATTTCTATAGAAAACTTTGTCAAAATTTTATTTCTATAAAAAATTTTGTCAAAAATTTATTTCTATAGAAAATTTTGTCAAAATTTTATTCCTATATAGAAAATTTTGCCAACATTTTATTTCTATATAGAAAATTTTGTCAAAATTTTATGCCATAGAAAATTTTGTCAACATTTTATTTTTATAGAAAATTTTGTCAAAATTTTATGCCATAGAAAATTTTGTCAACATTTTATTTTTATAGAAAATTTTGTCAAAATTTTATTTTTATAGAAAATTTTGTAAAAATTTTAATTCTATAGAAAATTTTGTCAAAATTTTATTTCCACAGATTTTTTATACCCACCACCATAGGATGGGGGTATATTAACTTTGTCATTCCATTTGTAACACATCGAAATATTGCTCTAAGACCCCATAAAGTATATATATTCTGGGTCGTGGTGAAATTCTGAGTCGATCTGAGCATGTCCGTCCGTCCGTCCGTCCGTCTGTTGAAATCACGCTAACTTCCGAACGAAACAAGCTATCGACTTCAAACTTGGCACAAGTAGTTGTTATTGATGTAGGTCGGATGGTATTGCAAATGGGCCATATCGGTCCACTTTTACGTATAGCCCCCATATAAACGGACTCCAAAATTTGGCTTGCGAGGCCTCTAAGAGAAGCAAATTTCATCCGATCCGGATGAAATTTGGTACATAGTGTAAGTATATGGTCTCTAACAACCATGCAAAAATTGGTCCACATCGGTCCATAATTATATATAGCCGCCATATAAACCGATCCCGCGATTTGGCTTGCGAGGCCCTTAAGAGAAGCAAATTTCATCCGATCCGGCTGAAATTTGGTACATTGTGTCAGTATATTGTCTCTAACAACCGTGCAAAAATTGGTACACATCGGTCCATAATTATATATAGCCCCTATATAAACCGATCCCCCGATTTGGCTTGCGAGGCCTCTAAGAGAAGCAAATGTCATCCGATCCGGTTGAAATTTGGTACATGGTGTTAGCATATGGTTTCTAACAACCGTGCAAAAATTGGTCGACATCGGTCCATAATTATATATAGCCCCCATATAAACCGATCCCCCGATTTGGCTTGCGAGGCCTCTAAGAGAAGCAAATTTCAACCGATCCGTCTGAAATTTGGTACATGGTGTAAGTATGTGGTCTCTAACAACCATGCAAAAATTGGTCCACATCGGTCCATAATTATATATAGCCCCCATATAAACCGATCCCCGATTTGGCTTGCGAGGCCTCTAAGAGAAGCAAATTTCATCCGATCCGGCTGAAATTTGGTACGTGATGTTAGTATATGGTCTTTAACAACCATGCAAACATTGGTCCACATCGGTTCATAATTATATATAGCCCCCATATAAACCGATCACCAGATTTGACCTCCGGAACCTCTTGGAAGGCCAAAATTCATCTGATTCAGTTGAAATGTGGTACGTGGTGTTAATATATGGCCTCAAACTCCCATGCAAAAATTGGTCGATATCGGTCCATAATTATATATAGGCCCCTTATAAACCGATCTCCAGATTTGACCTCCAGAGCCCCTTGGAAGAGCAAAATTCTTCCCATTCGGTTGGAATTTGGTACGTGATGTTAGTATATGGTATCCAACAACCATGCAGGAATTGGTTCCTATCAGTCCATAATTATATATAGCTCCCATATAAACCGATCCCCAGATTTGACCTCCGGTGCCTTTTGGAGAAGCAAAATTCATCCGATCTGCTTGAAATTTGGTACGTGGTGGTAGTATATGATATTTAAAAACCATGCCAAAAGTGGTCCATATCAGTCCATAATCGTACATAGCCCCATATAAACCGATCCCGAGATTTGGTTTTGGAACCTCTTGGAGGAGCAAATTTCATCCGAGTGAGTTGAAATTTGGTACATTGTGCTAGTATATGGTCGTTAACAACCATGCTTAACTAGGTCCATACCGGTCTATAGTTATATATGGCCCTCAGATAAATCGATCCCCAATCACACAAAAATTGGTCCATATCAAGTTCATAATTGTATATAGCCCCCATATAAGCGACCCCCATATTTCAATTCTGGCTCTCTACGTACAAAAAGTCCATATCGATTCGTAATTATTTGTAGACTTAACTATACATAACTTTTTGTGATTTAGTCCATACCATGTATGGACTAAATCACAATTTAAAAAACGATGTTAAGAAGTTTTAAGATACCACAACCCAAGTAATTCGATTGTGGATGATAGTCTTTCGTAGAAGTTTCTACGCAATCCATGGTGGTGGGTACATAAGATTCGGCCTGGCCGAACTTGCGGCCGTATATACTTGTTTTTAATCTTATTTCTAAAGAAAATTTTATTTTAAATTTTAATTCTATAGAAAATTTTGTAAACATTTTATTTCTATAGAAAATTTTGTCAAAAATTTATTTCCATGTAGAAAATTTTGTCAAAATTTTATTCCTATATAGAAAATTTTGCCAAAATTTTATTCCTATATAGAAAAATTTGCCAAAATTTTATTTCTATATAGAAAATGTTGTCCAAATTCTATTTCTAACGAAAATGTTGTCAAAATTTTATTTCAAAATTTTATTTTCTACCTCTTCGATTCCTTATTGTGTTTGAAATGCATATTGGAATTTTAGGAATACCGTACTTTACAGAACGGATTGAGTTTTATCTAAAGAATGTTTATGTCGACTTATTGTTTTTAATGCACAGACGACCTCTTAATTAGAACTAAACTCAGTGAAGTCGTCTTTGTTGTTTATTTTCATTGTCGTAATATCGAATGTAAATTTTGGTAATCCGTTCATTATTTAGAATACTCAATGTTAAGAATTTGGACGTTCGTAAAATTGGATTTTCGCTAAATAGGTTATTCGTTAAACAGAGCTTCGACTGTATTTATCTTTAGATTTCACATTAGAAAATATTTGTGTTTGTATGAGGTGAAAATAATGGTAGAAATATTTTTTTTATTTAAAAGAAATTGTCATTGAAATTGAAACGAAGATATTTCATAAAACTTTCGTTGTTGTAATGAAGTTTTTTTAATAACGGAAAATTTCATAGTTCCAATGAAACTAAAATACAATTTTCTGACAACCTAAAATACAACTATGTGACATTAATTGATATGGCCATAAGGGAAGGAACATAGCCTCCTATAAGAACCAGACAATTTCTGTAATCCTTGTAATCGATATTTTCAAAAAAAATCTAACTAAGAAATCTCTAACATCTATTCAAATATAATATTCCCAGTATCCTTAAACTTGAGTATGAAGAGATTTCCATCTTTGTTGGAAGAAAAAAGATTAAATATGTTGATAGATGACTAAATATGATACAAATGTGGTGGGCTTAACTAGAAGGCATCGAATCGCATAGCATTTAAATGTTTAGTAACCTTATGAGCCACTCAGCAATTCGAACTCTTTGAGAAGCCTTGGATTCAAAATGGGATAAGTATGAACATATGCCTGAAGAATTTTATCACGTAATAAAAATTTGTACCTTTGTTTCTACACAGAATTTCTTTTTCTGATTCAATAAGCAAATTAATTGATCTAATTATTTTTCTTTTAATAGTAATTGATTCAAAGGCGAAAATTTTTTGCAACAATCACAGAATGAATAAGACATAATATAAAAAAAAAAAAACAAGTATATACGACAGTAAGTCCGGCCAAGCCGAATCTTATATAACCTCCACCATGGATTGCATAGAAACTTGTACTAAAGGCGGCCGATGGCAAGGCATCTTAAAACTTCTTAACATCATCTTCTAAATTGTAAGTAAGTCCATGCGGGATATATAGCAGACAAAAGAAAGGTCGATTAAATACGTATATATTCAGTTCTTGACCGGTATATATAGGGAAGAAATAATTACAAACCGATATGAAATTTGGAAAGTAGTTATAGAGCCAGAACTGAAATATGGGGGTCGCTTTATATAGGGGCTATATATAATTATGGACAGGAGTCTACCAAAAATGACAGATTTTTTACTGTGTGGTAGATTGGTAGAATTCTTGATGTTTTGGAAGATTTTGCAAAATTTTCCTCCCCAACTAAGAGGTGCTTTATAAATTTTCTATAGAATTTATATTTGGACAAAATTTTCTATAGAAATAAAATTTTGACCAAATTTTCTATAGAAATATAAATTTTTGACAAAATTTTCTATAGAAATAATATTTGGACAAAATTTCCAAAAAAAAAGAATAAAACGTTGACAAAATTGTCTATAGAAATAAAATTTTGACAAAATTTTCTATGGCAATAAAATTTTGGTAGATTATTTTTGGCTAGAGTGGCAATCGTAATTTTTCTGTGATTGGGGATCGGTTTATCTGAGGACTATAAATAACTATAGATCGATACGGACCAATTTTGGCATGGTTGCTATCGGCCATATACTAGCCCAATGTACCAAATTTCAAACGGATCGGATGAATTTTGCACCTCCAAGAGACTCAGTATGTTGAATTTTGGGGATCGATTTATATGGGGGCTATATATAATTATGGGCCGATACACACAAAATTTTTTTTTCTTATTCAATCACGAAATTAATTGATCCAATTAATTTTTTAATTGAAATGTCTTCAATCACAGAAATGATAGTATCAATTAAAAAGTTAATTGAAGGTCAATTAAAAAATTAATTGATCCAATTAAAAAATTAATTGATACTATTAATTGTTGTGATTGATTTTTGTTTCAATTAAGAAATTTGTTGATTCAATTAAATTTTTAATTGAATATTTTTTCAAACTCAATTAAAATTTTAATTGGAAAATTATTCGTGAAATTTTTTTTCTGTGTATGGACCAATTTTTGTATGGTTGTTAGATACCATATAATAACACCGGGTACAAAATTTCAACCGTATCGGATGAAATTTGCTTCTCTTTGAGGCTTCGCAAACTAAATCTGGGGATCGGTTTAAATGGGGGCTATATATAATTATGAATCGATGAGGACCAATTTTTGCGTGGTTGTTAAATACTATATACCAACACCATGTACCAAATTTCAGCCGGATCAGATGAAATAAGCTTCTCTTAGAGGATCCGCAAGCTAAATCTGGGGATCGGTTTATATGGGGTCTATATATATAATTATGGGCCGATATTTACCAATTTTTGCATGGATGCTAGATCCTTTATACTTACACCATGTACCAAATTTCGGCCAGATCGGATGAAATATGCTACTCTTAGAGGCTCCGCAAGCCAAATCTGGGGGTCCGTTTATATGGGGGCCGATATGGACCAATTTTTGCATGGTTGTTAGAGACCATATAATAACACCACGTACCAAATTTTAACCGCATCGGATGAAATTTGCTTTGTTTAGAGGCTCTGCAAGCCAAATATGGGGATCGCTTTATATAGGGGGCTATATATAATTATGGGCTGATGTGGACCAATTTTTTGTATAGTTGTTAGAGACCATATACTAACACCACCTACCAAATTTCAGCCAAATCGGATGAAATATGCTTGTCGTAGAGGCTCCGCAAGCCAAATTTGGGGATCCGTTTATATGGGGGCTATACGTAAAAGTAAACCGATATGGCCCATTTGCAATACCGTTCGTTATCGGATATATTCTAGAGCAATGTACCATATTTCAACCGGATCGGATGAATTTTGCTCCTTCAAGAGGCTGCGGAGTTCAAATCTGGGGATCGGTTTATATGGGGGCTATATATAATAATAGACCGATGTCAACCAATTTTTGTGTGGTTGTTAGATACCACATAATAACACCATGTTCCAAATTTCATCATGATCGGATGAAATTTGCTTCGTTTAGAGGATTCGCAAGCCAAATCTGGGGATCGATTTATATGGGGGCTATATGTAATTAAGGACCGATGAGGACCAATTTTTGCATGGTTGTTAGAGACCATATACCACCATTATGTACCAAATTGCATCGGGATCGGAAGAAAATTTGCTTGTCTTTGAAGCTCCGCAAGCTAAATCTGGGGATTTAGCTTGCGGAGCGGGGGCTATACATAATTATGGACCGATATGTACCAATTTTTGCGCAGTTGCTAGAGACCATATACTTACACCATGTACCAAATTTCAGCCAGATCGAATGAAATATGCTAGTCTTAGAGGCTCCGCAAATCAAGTCTGGAGCCCGTATACGTAAAAGTGGACCAATATGGCCCTTTTGCAATACCATCCGACGTACATCAATAACAAGAACTTGTTCCAAGTTTCAAGTCGATAGCTTGTTTCGTTCGGAAATTAGCGTGATTTCAACAGACGGACGGGCATGCTTAGATCGACTCAGAATTTCACCACGACCCAGAATATATATACTTGATGGGGTCTTAGAGCAATATTTCGATGTGTTACAAACGGAATGACAAAGTTAATATACCACCCATTCTATGGTGGAGGGTAGCGTTGTGTCTAACAGGTATCCTTACTTCAATTCCCCGCTTCTTTGGCTCCGAGTCAATGAAAAACTGGACAGATCCTTGGATGGTAGGCTCTAGTCCTAGATTACTCTAGGTCTGTTTTGTCGAATAGAGTTTATGTTCTTAGCAATTATGGATTTTGTATTTTTTAAAATATTTGCTTCTCAATTTAGATTTAAGATAAAAACCTAACTGCCTTTAATTTTGAGTGCTATGGCAAAAACTGAGTAATGACGCTGTATATATTAACCTATAGCTTCCAGATAAATCGATTCCCAATCACAGAAAAATCACGATTGCCACTCTATTCAAAAATAATCTACCAAAATTTTATTTATTTATTTAATTTTGTCAAAATTTTATATTTCTATAAAAAATTTTGTCAACATTTTATTTCTATAGAAAATATTTTATTTTTTATACCCTTCGCCATTACTGTGGTACAGGGTATAATAAGTTTGTGCATTTGTATGTAACGCCAAGAAGGAAAAGTCTGAGACCCATCGTTTAGTATACCGATCGTCTTAGAATTAAATTCTGAGTCGATTTAGCGATGTCCGTCTGTCTGTCTGTCTGTCCGTCTGTCTGTTGATGTATTTTTGTGTGCAAAGTACAGCTCGCAGTTTTAGTCCGATTGTCCTAAAATTTAGTATAGGGTCCTGTTTCGGCTCAAAGACGATCCCTATTGATCGGTTCAGATTTAGATATAGCTGCCATATATATTTTTCACCGATCTGGTCATAATTGGCGTGTATATCAACTGATCTTCCTCAAATTCCGTACATCCGAATATTTTATGAGTCTCGAAAAACTTGCAAAATATCAGCCAAATCGGTTTAGATTTAGATATAGCTCCCATATATAGCTTTCACCCGATTTACACTCATTTGCCCACAGAGACCAATTTTTTGCTCCGATTTAGTTGAAATTTTGCACAGGGAGTAGAATTAGCATTGTAGTTATGCGTGTCAAATTTGGTTGAAATCGGTTCAGATTTAGATATAGCTCCCATATATAGCTTTCGCCCGATTTACACTCATATGACCACAGAGGCCAATTTTTTGCTCCGATTTAGTTGAAATTTTGCACAGGGAGTAGACTTAGCATTGTAGCTATGCATGCCAAATTTGGTTGAAATCGGTTCAGATTTAGATATAGCTCCCATATATAGCTTTCGCCCGATTTACACTCATATGACCATAGAGGCCAATTTTTAACTCCGATTTAGGTGAAATTTTGCACAAGGGGTTGAATTAGCATTGTTGCTTTGCGTGCCAAATTTGGTTGAAATCGGTTCAGATTTAGATATAGCTCCCATATATATGTTTTTCTGATTTCGACAAAAATGGTCAAAATACCAACATTTTCCATGTAAAATCGCCACTGTTTAGTCGAAAAGTTGTAAAAATTACTCTATTTTTCCTTAACTTCTAATGCATATATATCGAGCGATAAATCATAAATAAACTTTTGCGAAGTTTTCTTAAAATTGCTCCAGATTTAAATGTTTCCCATATTTTTTTACTAACATTGTGTTCCACCCTAGTGCATTAGCCGACTTAAATTTTGAGTCGACAGATTTTGTAGAAGTCTATCAAATTCTGTCCAGATCGAGTGATATTTAAATGTATGTATTTGGGACAAACCTTTATATATAGCCCCAACACATTTGACGGATGTGATATGGTATCGAAAATTTAGATCTACAAAGTGGTGCAGGGTATAATATAGTCGGCCCCGCCCGACTTTAGACTTTCCTTACTTGTTTTTATTTTATTTTTTTGTGAAATTTTTTGGAAGTATAATTTCTATAGAAATTTTTGTCAAAAATTTATTTCTATAGAAAATTTTATCGGAATTTTATTTCTGTAGAAAATTTTGTCAAAATGTTATTTCTATAGAAAATTTGCGAAGCGCCTCTTAGTTGGGGAAGAATTTTTGCAAATTCTTCCAAAACATCAAGAGTTCTACCAATCTACCAAACAGTAAAAAATGTGTAATTTTTGGTAGACTCGTGTTCATAATTTTATATAGCCCTCATAACAGGTTGGCTGATAAGTCCCCGGTCTAACAAAGAAGAACACATTTTTTTTGTCAAAATTCGTTTTTATTATTCAACATAGTTCCCTTCAAGAGCGATACAACGATTATAACGACCTTCAAATTTTTTTGATACCATTTTGGTAGTACTCCTTCGGTTTTGCCTTAAAATAGGTCTCAGTTTCGGCGATCACCTCTTCATAGCAGCCAAATTTTTTCTCCGCGAGCATCCTTTTGATGTCTGAGAACAAGAAAAAGTCGCTGGGAGCCAGATCTGTGGAATACGGTGGGTGGGGAAGCAATTCGAAGCCCAATTCATGAATTTTTGTCATCGTTCTCAATGACTTGTGTGCGTTGTCTTGGTGGAACAACACTTTTTTCTTCTTCATATGGGGCCGTTTTGCCGCGATTTCGATCTTCGACCGCTCCAATAACGTCATATAATAGTCACTGTTGATGGTTTTTTTCCTTCTCAGGATAATCGATAAAAATTATTCCATGCGCATCCCAAAAAACAGAGGCCATTACTTTGCCAGCGGACTTTTGAGTCTTTCCACGCTTCGGAGACGGTTCACCGGTCGCTGTCCACTCAGCCGACTGTCGATTGGACTCAGGAGTGCAGTGATGGAGCCATGTTTCATCCATTGTCACATATCGACGGAAAAACTCGGGTATATTACGAGTTAACAGCTGCAAACACCGCTCAGAATCATCAACACGTTGTTGTTTTTGGTCAAATGTGAGCTCGCGCGGCACCCATTTTGCACAGAGCTTCCGCATCCAAATATTGATGAATGATATGACCAACACGTTCCTTTGATATCTTTAAGGCCTCTGCTATCTCGATAAACTTTATTTTACGGTCATTCAAAATCATTTTGTGGATTTTTCTTTATGTTTTCGTCGGTAACCACCTCTTTCGGGCATTCACTGCGTTCACCGTCCTCCGTGCTCATTTCACCACGCTTGAATTTTGCATACCAAGCAATTATTGTTGATTTCCCTGGAGCAGAGTCCGGAAACATTATCAAGCCAAGTTTTTGTTTCCACCGTATTTTTTCCCTTCAGAAAACAGTATTTTATCAAAACACAAAATTCCTTTTATTCCATTTTTTTCACAATAACAAAAGTTGCTTCACAAAAGACGCTCTATCTCACAAACTAATTGACTTACAGACGTCAAATTTTGACACGAATCATTTGAAGGTTGGTACTATAGAAAAACAATATGCATTTAATACTAGCGAGGCCATCTATGTGTCAGACCGGGGACTTATCAGCCAACCTGTTATAAAGCGACCCCCATATTTTAATCTTGGCTCTATAAATACTGCACAAAAGTTCATATCGGTTCGTAATTATTTCTTCTCCATATATACCTGTCAAGAGCTGAATATATACGTATTTAATCGACCTTTTTTTTTTTTTTTGTCTACTATATATCCCGCATGGACTAACTTACAAATTAGAAGATGATGTTAAGAAGTTTTAAGATGCCTTGCCATATGCCGCAGCCCAAGCCATTCAATTGTGGATGATCGTCTTTAATAGAAGTTTCTACGCAATCCATGGTGGAGGGTACATAAGATTCGGTCTGGCTGAATTTACGTCTGTATATACTCTTTGTTTATTTATTTCAATTATTTTAACTAATGGTTTCATATTTTTATAAATTTTTATGTAATTACTTATTTAATTCAATTGCTTAGCAACTAATTAAATGGCTGTCATTTATAATAAATGTTTACATATGTATAAATTTAATACGAATTAATATTGCATAACTCGACAAAAGACAAATGTGCGTGTATGTGTAAATTTATTTAATATTTTTAATAGGATTGACCTTTCAACGCGCATATTAATCTACAATAATATTTAATTAAATTTTTAAAGTACCCACCATGGAATTGAGGCCTTAATAATTTTGTGAGACAGGGTAATATTTTAATCAAGAAAACCCTATTTACATTATTTAAAAAAAATAAAGATGGTGAAATTTTAAAATAAATACAAGTATATACAGCAGTAAGTTCGGCCGGGCCGAATCCTAAATACCCACCACCATGAATCAAATATTATAGTTTCCTTTGCAACTTCCAGGGGGGTTTGATGCCAGATATTTTCCCAAGCAGATCAGTTCAACCAGTACGATTCCCGATAAGATAAATGTAAAGATTTTACCTATGAAGACTATATCAGATTTTGGATTTATAAGAACAATTTTTTGTTTGAGTTGTAGATGAATCATAAACATCTCTTGTAAGTGTGCAAGAAAATGATAAAATAACGCCTTGATTTGAAATCCAAAATGCGTAGATCTTTACCCCAATTATTTAAATGATGACGAGAAGTCAAATCTGAAAATTTTACATTCAGTTTCAAGCAATTTTCATGATCAGTGCACCTTCTATACCCTCACGATCTGAAATCGGTCTATATGGAGGCCTTACCAAATGGACCGATAAAACTAAATCATATACACATTGTTATGGGTCTAAAATGCCAGGATATTATCAATTTGTGGCAAATCGGATAAAAACTATAATTTCTAGAAACCCTAGAAGTTAAATCGGGAGTTCGGTGTAATAGGGGCTATACCAAAACATGAAAGGATACACACAGTATTCAGCACATCTAATTGTAGTTCTGGAATCTAGACCTAAATCGGAGGGACGGTTTATAAGGGGGCTATATCAAAACCTGTACCGATACACAATATATTCGGCACACTTCCTTATGGTCCTAGAATACCTCTAGATTTCCAATTTCAGGCAAATTGGGTAAAAACTACGAATTCTAGAAGCCCAAGAAATAAAATCGGGAGATCGGTCTATATGGGGGCTATATTAAAACATGGACCGGTATTCACCATTTTCGGCACACCTCTTTATGGTCCTGGAGTGCCTCTAGATTTCAAATTTCAGGCAAATTGGGTAAAAACTACGGATTCTAGAAGCCCAAGAAATGAAAGCAGGAGATTGGTCTATATGGGGGCTATATCAAAACATGGCCCGAAAAGCACCATTTTCGGCACATCTCTTTATTTTCCTAGAGTACCTCTAGATTTCCAATTTCAGGCAAATTGGATAAAAGGTACAGATTCTAGAAGCCCAAAAATTAAAATCGGGATATCGGTCTATATGGAAGCTATATCGAAACATGGACCGGTACTCACCATTTTCGACACACGTCTTTATGGTCCTAGAATACCTCTAGATTTCCGATTTGAAGCAAATTGGGTAAAAATTACGTATTCCAGAAGCCCAAGAAGTAAAATCGGGAGATCGGTCTATATGGGGGCTATATCAAAACATGGATTGGTACTCACCATTTTTGACACACGTCTTTATGGTCCTCTAGATTTCAAATTTCAGGCAAATAGGATAAAAACTACGGATTCTAGAAGCCCAAGAAGTAAAATCGGGAGATCGGTTTATATGGGGGCTATACCAAAACATAGACCGATACGGACCAATTTCGACACACCTCTTTGTAGTTCTAGAATACCTCCAGATTTACAATTTCAGGAAAATTGGACAGAAAGTACCGATTCTAGAAGCCCAAGAAGTAAAATCGGGAGATCGGTCTATATGGAAGCTATACCGAAACATGGACCGATAATCAAGATTTTCGGTACACGTCTTTAGGTTCCTAGAGTATTTCTAGATTTCAAATTTCAGGTAAATTGGATTAAAACTACGTATTCTAGAAGCCCAAGAAATAAAATCGGGAGATCGGTCTATAGGGGGCTATATCAAAACATGGACCGTTACTCACCATTTTCGGCATACCTCTTTATGGTCCTAGAATATCTCTAGATTTCAAAATTCAGGCAAATTGGATAAAAACTACGGATTCTAGAAGCCCAAGAAGTAAAATCGGGAGATCGGTCTATATGGAGGCTATATCAAAATATGGACCTATACTCACCATTTTCGACACACGTCTTTATGGTCCTAGAATACCTCTAGATTTCCGATTTGAGGCAAATCGGACAGAAACTACGGATTCTAGAAACCCAATAAATAAAATCGGGAGATCGGTTTATATGGGGGCTATATCAAAACATGGACCGATAATCACCATTTTCGGCACATCTCTTTATTTTCGTAGAATATCTCTAGATTTCAAATTTCAGACAAATTGGATAAAAACTACGGATTCTAGAAGCCCAAGAAGCAAAATCGGGAGATCGGTCTATATGGAGGCTATATCAAAACATGGACCGGTATTCACCATTTTCGACACACGTCTTTATGCTAATCACCATTTTCGGTACACGTCTTTTGGGTCCTAGAGTGCCTCTAGATTTCCATTTTCAGGCAAATTGGATAAAAACTACGGATTCCCAGAAGCCCAAGAATAAAATCGGGAGATCGGTCTATATGGGGGCTATACCAAAACATGGACCGATAATCACAATTTTCGGCACATCTCTTTATTTTCGTAGAATACCTCTAGATTTCCAATGTCAAGCAAATTGGGTAAAAACTGCTGGATTCCACAAGCCCAAGAAGTAAAATCGGGAGATCGGTTTATATGGGGGATATATCAAAACATGGACCGGTATTCACTATTTTCGACACACGTCTTTATGGTCCTAGAATACCTCTAGATTTTAAATTTCAGACAAATTGGATAAAAACTACGAATTCTAGAAGTCCAAGAAGTAAAATCGGGAGATCGGTCTATATGGGGCCTATATCAAAACATGAACCGATACTCACAATTTTCGGCACACCTCTTTAAGGTCCTAGAATACCTCTAGATTTCCGATTTGAGGCAAATTGGGTAAAAATTACGGATTCTAGAAGACCAAGGAGTAAAATCGGGAGATCGGTCTATATGGTGGCTATATCAAAACATGGACCACTAATCACCATTTTCGGTACACGGCTTTTGGGTCCTAGAGTGCCTCTAGATTTCCAGTTTCAGGCAAATTGGATAAAAACTACTGATTCTAGAAGCCCAAGAAGTAAAATCGGGAGATCGGTCTATATGGGGGCTATATCAAAACATGGACCGATACTCACCATTTTCGGCACATCTCTTTATGGTCCTAGAGTACCTCTAGATTTCCGATTTGAGGCAAATCGGATAGTAAAAACAGTTTCTAGATGCCCAAGAAACAAAATCGGGAGATCGGTCTATATGGGGGCTATACCAAAACATGGACCGATGGGCACCATTTTCGGCACACCTTTTTATGGTCCTCTAGATTTTTAATTTCAGGCAAATTGGATAAAAGCTGCGGATTTTATAAGCCCAAGACCCCAAATCGGGAGGTCGGATTATATGGGGATATCAAAACTTGGACCGATATAGCCAATCTTCGAACTTGACCTGCCTGCAAACAAAAGACAAATCTGTGCCAAATTTCAGGATGCTGTAGCGTGATTACAATAGACAGACAGACGGTCAGACGCACATGCTTGTATCGTCTTACAATTTCTCTCTGATCAAGAATATATGTATATACTTTATATAGTTGGAAATCGATATTTCGATGTGTTACACACGGAATGACAAACTTATTATACCCCCATCACCTATGGTGGCGGGTATAAAAATTAAAAATGCTCCCATATTCCCTGGTTAAAATGTTCTCCCATTAAAATAATATTTCCTTTAGGCTAACATCATCCCTGTTTATATGAACAACAATGAGATTTAAATTTATAGACGATAAAATAAAAAATTATCATCACATTATATTTTACTTACCTTCATTTGTTCTATGCAAAAAAAAAAAAAGAAAAACTCTTAAATCATTTTGTATATTTTTTAACAATTTCAATTAAATTTATTAAAATAAAAATTACAATTAATTACAATAGATTTACATAGATTTTTTTTTATTTATTATTTTAGTTTTTTTTTGTTTAAGTTTTCTTTAAGTTATCAGTTAAATATTTATACAACAGATGGATTTTGTAGATCCATCGAAAGGGGAATAGATAGTTAGTTTGATGTCTCGGACTTAAATTGTAAAGGGATTTTGGGTTTATGGTTTAATTTATTTTTTTTTAATTTATTTTATATTTACCTTAACAATTTCTTATAGCCTTAACTACAGTTTTGAGTGTTTTTTTTTTCATTTTTTTTTTAATATTAAATGCCTTTTAGTTAAATATTTTAGTAGGTTTTTTTTGTTGTTTAGATTTTTATTTAGTTTATTTTTTTAGGGAATTATTTTTTTTTCATTCTATTTTTTCTTTCATTCTTGCAAAAGGCAGTTAATTGTGTATTTCTTTCTATCTGATTTTTCTGGATTTTTCTATTCTGAAAGGTCTACATTTTTTTTAATTATGGCAGGGACTTTTTCTTTTATACTTTCAAAAATTCTTTTAAGACCTTCAGACCAATTTTTTTGTGTTTCTCCTTTTACATTTTTTCCTTCTTTATTTTGTTATTTAAAAAAAAATGTTTCATTTTATAATAATACTGCTCAACCTTAATTTTGTTTGTATGAATTTGGACTCTTTTTTCTATTATTTCTGTTTATGGGGAGGGGCCTTCTTTCTCTATATATATGTAAATATCCCTTTTCCTATTATGAGGTTCAGTTTTAAATTGAATTTTGTTTACAAAAAAAAATTCTTTTCTCTTGTCTTTGATTGAATTATTAAATAATTTTATTTTATGATTTTGAGGTTCATTGTCTTGTCCATTTTTTTTCTATATGAAATTATTGTTAGATTTTTTGTTTTGGTATAGGGTAGTCTCTTCACTCATCTATCGTCAGAAACGTGTGCCATTGCTACGATCTTGGGTCAAAATAATACTCTCTCCATTTAATTGGTGATGGACAATTTCTTCGGGTACAGTTTTTAGTAGACCAGAATTCGAAGACTGGAACAAAATAAGAAAAATGGGAAAATAAGACAAAGATTAAATATTAATTATAATAATTTTTTAAATAAAATTTGTAATATATATATTAAATATTTATTTTAAATAAACAAAATGTATTTATTTGTGCCTTTTTTGGTCAAACCTTTATGGGAAGAATTTTGGTAAAATCAAGATTCCACACAGTGTAAAGCCCAAAGAATAGCGAAATCCCAAAGATGAAATTTTAAAAATTTGTCAAAAGCCTTATGGAGGGGCTGAAAAACCAAACAAATGAGGTTTTGATGTTTTTGTCCTAGTATGGAATTGGATTTCGATAATGCTTAAAATTCCTCAATGTGCCACATAATGTTTGGCATTACTTTTGGATAAGTTTACAAGGCCTAAATGCTTTTTTCAGCATACCCTCGAAATTCCTATCAATGACAGGGAAGTAACTTCTCTCATATTACTAGAAATGCTACGATTATAGTTTTGTATTAATGGCCTTAGCCCCCCCCCCCCCCAAATTATTATGGGGAATAGAAAAAAAATCCTCTAGAAATACAATTTTGACAAAATTTTTGTATAAATAAAATTTTGACAATATTTTTATATAAAAAAAATTTTGACAAAACTTTGTATAGAAAAACAATTTTGACAATTTTTTGACAAAAAAAAAAAAAAAACTTTTTCTATAGAAATGCAATTTTGACAAAATTTTCAATAGAAATAAAATTTTGACTCAATTTACTATAGAAATGAAAATTTTGACAAAATTTTCTATAGAAATGAAATTTTGTTAAATTTTTTATAGGATTTAAAATTTTGATAAAATTTTTCATCGAAATAATAAATACGACAAAAATTTCTATACAAATAAAATTTTGGCAAAATTTTCAGTAGAAATTAAATTTTGACAAAATTTTCTTTAGAAATAAAATTTTGACAAAATTTTCTGTAGAAAAAAATGTTGACAAAACTTTCTATAGAAATAAAAAATTCACAACATTTTCCACAGAAACTAAAATGTTGACAAAATTTTCTATACAAAAAAAATTAAAAAAATTTATATTAACATAAAATGTTGACAAAATTTTCTATATAGATAGTATCTTAACAAAATATAGATAAAATTTTTACGGAATTTTCTATAGAAATAAACTTTTAACAACATTTTCCATAGAAACTAAAATTTTCTATAAAAATATTACAAAATTTTATGTATAGACCAAATTTTGACACAATTTTCTATATAGATAATATTTTGACAAAATATAGATAAAATTTTGACAGAATTTTCTGAAGAAATAAAATTTGGACAAAATTTTCCATAGAAACTAAATTTTTGATAAATGACAATATTTTTTGTAAGATACAATTTTGACAAAATTTTCTATAGAAATAAAATCTTGCAAACATTTTCTATAGAAATTTGACAAACTTTTCCATAGAAACTAAAATTTTAACAAAATTTTCCATAGAAACTAAAATTTTGAAAAATGACAATATTTTTTATAAGATAAATTTTTGACAAAATTTTCTATAGAAATAAAATATTGCAAACATTCTCTATAGAAATGCAATTTTGACAAAATTTTCAACAGAAATAAAATTTTGCCTAAATGCTTTTTTCAGCATAACCTCGAAATTCCTATCAATGACAGGGAAGTAACTTCTCTCATATTACTAGAAATGCTACGATTATAGTTTTGTATTAATGGCCTTAGCCCCCCCCCCCCCAAATTATTATGGGGAATAGAAAAAAAATCCTCTAGAAATACAATTTTGACAAAATTTTTGTATAAATAAAATTTTGACAATATTTTTATATAAAAAAAATTTTGACAAAACTTTGTATAGAAAAACAATTTTGACAATTTTTTGACAAAAAAAAAAAAAAACTTTTTCTATAGAAATGCAATTTTGACAAAATTTTCAATAGAAATAAAATTTTGACTCAATTTACTATAGAAATGAAAATTTTGACAAAATTTTCTATAGAAATGAAATTTTGTTAAATTTTTTATAGGATTTAAAATTTTGATAAAATTTTTCATCGAAATAATAAATACGACAAAAATTTCTATACAAATAAAATTTTGGCAAAATTTTCAATAGAAATTAAATTTTGACAAAATTTTCTTTAGAAATAAAATTTTGACAAAATTTTCTGTAGAAAAAAATGTTGACAAAACTTTCTATAGAAATAAAAATTTCACAAAATTTTCCACAGAAACTAAAATGTTGACAAAATTTTCTATACAAAAAAAAAATTAAAAAATTTTATATTAACATAAAATGTTGACAAAATTTTCTATATAGATAGTATCTTGACAAAATATAGATAACATTTTGACGGAATTTTCTATAGAAATAAAATTTTAACAACATTTTCCATAGAAACTAAAATTGTCTATAAAAATATTACAAAATTTTATATATAGACCAAATTTTGACACAATTTTCTTTATAGATAATATTTTGACAAAATATGGATAAAATTTTGACAGAATTTTCTGTAGAAATAAAATTTGGACAAAATTTTCCATAGAAACTAAATTTTTGATAAATGACAACATTTTTTGTAAGATACGATTTTGACAAAATTTTCTATAGAAATAAAATCTTGCAAACATTTTCTATAGAAATGAAATTTTGACAAAATTTTCAATAGAAATAAAATTTTGACTCAATTTACTAAAGAAAAGAATTTTTTGACAAAATTCTCTATAGAAATAAAATTTTGTTAAAATTTTTATAGCATTTAAAATTTTGATAAAATTTTTTATCGAAATAACAAAAATGACAAAAATTTCTATAAAAATAAAATTTTGACAAAAATTTTAATAGAAAATAAATTTTCACAAAATTTTCTTTAGAAATAAAATTTTAACAAAATTTTATATATAGACAAAATTTTCTGAAGAAATAAAATGTTGACAAAATTTTCTATAGAAATAAAAATTTGACAAAATTTTCCACAGAAACTAAAATGTTGACAAAATTTTCTATACAAAAAAATACAAAATTTTATATGTAGATCAAATTGTGACAAAATTTTCTATATAGATAATATTTTGACAAAATTTTCCATAGAAACTAAAATTTTGAAAAATGACAATATTTTTTATAAGATAAATTTTTGACAAAATTTTCTATAGAAATAAAATATTGCAAACATTCTCTATAGAAATGCAATTTTGACAAAAATTTCAATAGAAATAAAATTTTGACTCAATTTACTATAGAAAAGAAAATTTTGACAAAACTTTCTATAAAAATGAAATTTTGTCAAATTTTTTATAGGATTTAAAATTTTGATAAAATTTTCTATCGAAATAACAAAAGTGACAAAAAAAAATCTATAAAAATAAAATTTTGTCAAAATTTTCAACAGAAATTAAATTTTGACAAAATTTTCTATAGAAATAAAATGTTAACAAAATTTACTAAAGACATAAAGTTTTGACGACATTTTCTATAGAAAAAAAAATTTGACAAAATTTTCTATAGAAGTAAAATTTTGACAAAATTTTCTATAGAAGTAAAATTTTGACAAAGACATAAATTTTTGACAAAATTTTCTATAGAAATAAAATTTTGACAAGAAATAAAACCTTGACAATATTTGCTATAGAAATAAAATGTTGACAGAATTTTCTAGAGAAATAAAATTTTGACAAAATTGTCTATACCAACTAAAATTTTGACAAAATTTTCCCAAAAATAATTATATGAAGTCAATTTTAAAATAAAATAATAAGACTTAATATTTTTTTCATAATAACCACAATACGAGTAATTTGATCAAACTCTGTAAAATAATATTTTTTTATTTGGTAGTTGTTTTGGTAAAATTTTCTTAAAATTTTGGTTGATTATTTGTGGTTTAAGTGATAACCTTGTCGATGATGCATGACTTGGTTGATCAGCATTTTTGTTCTTCGGAGGAAGCCAAAAATTGGGTCGGTTCACTAATTGATTCACAAGGCGAGGACTCTTTTGTAGTAACCAGCAATGGACTAATCTTCGATCAATCAATCTGTTACAAATTTTCCGGATTGAATGCTCAAATATTGGAAAAACTCCTGCTCTACCAATACTGTATTTTTCTATTGTTCATACATTTGCAGACAATTCTATTATTAACCTCCACTGTTTTTTTTTAAGATTTCATAGAGTACTAGTTGTCATTTCATGGAAATATTTTAAGCATAGAGTCCTTCTCACATTGGATCCTCGGATTCTTTTTATGGCTTAATCAACATAGGGAACCTTTGATTAGCAAACCCATTTGTTAAAAATAAAATATCAATATAAAATACGTTTATTGTAATTTTTATTTTTTCTTAATTTTGTTACTAAATACCAATAGATAGAGATTAAAAATTATGCATATTTACCGCATCGTTAGTAAAGACACCTGCAGTTGCCATACTGTTGACACCCACTATACTGCCATTTCCCTGTAAATGCAAAATGCCAGCTACAACATTCGATGGCCCTTGTGAAGTGCCCGATGATGACAATGCCGACGATGTACATGTCAGTCCTGTGGATGTAGCAGCAGCCGCTGAAGCTGCTGCTGCTGCGGCGGCCGATGATGATTGCGCCAAAGGCGATTGTGGTCTCTTTTGGGACGCACAGATGATGGATTGTTGCTGGGTATTGTGATGTGAAACTGGCGGCATGTGAATGGGCATCATGCCACCACTAGTCTGCAACAGGCCGCCGCCGCCTCCGCTACCACTACCACCGCCAACATTGCAAATACTACCTAGGCCATTGTTGGCATGACTATTTGCAACTGCCGCTGCCACAGCTGCAGCAGAATGTTGCGACATGGCTGAATGATGAGATTGTGTGAGTGAGGGTGGTTGCTGTGCGGCTGAAACGATTTTATGTGCATATATGGAATGGGGTGTGGTAAAGGTGGCCAATTGTGATGGATGTGACATTGTGACACCGGTAATGGTATTCGTGGCAAACATGGGACTCGTCGAATACATGGGATGATGGGCGAGATCAATCTGTAATAAAAAAACGTATATACCATATATACAACATAGATACACATACATATAAATGGTCATATATACACACACATATGAGTGAAATGTAACATACTTTTTTATACATAGTTATATACTTATACATGAGTATGATACACACATAAGGTTTGAGAGACAGTTTTATATACAAAATAGAAGATTTATGGTCGATTGGTTAGTTGGTTTTAGCTTTCGTTTTAGTTTTTTTTTTTGCTCATTTTATTCTTTTGTCACTCCAGGTTATGAAAGGCCATGACAAGTATGGATGGATGTGAAAATTTATCAATGATATACGAATAAAACAAAAAATTGCAAAAAAATGATGTTTAAATGTAAACATAGTTACAGAACTCATCTGGAAACTAAGGCAAAGAGATTGGTTTCCCGTAAAAACCCAAAATTTTATTTCAATAGAAAATTTTTGTCAAAATTTTATTTCTATAGAAAAATTTTATCAACATTTTTTTTCTATAGAAAATTTTGTCAAAATTTTATTTCTATAGACTATTTTGTCAAAATTTTATTTCCATAGACAATTTTGTCAAAATTTTATTTCTATAGAAAATTTTGTCAAAATTTTATTTCTATAGAAAATTTTGTCAAATTTTTCTTTCTATAGAAAATTTTGTCAAATATTTCTGTCTATAGAAAATTTTGTCAAAATGTTATTTCTATAGAAAATTGTGTCACCATTTTATTTCCATAGACAATTTTGTCAAAATTTTATTTCTATAGAAAAATTTGTCAAAAATTTATTACCATAGAAAATTTTTGTCGAAATTTTTTTTGCCAAAATTTTATTTCTATAGAAAATTTGCGTAAAAATTTTGTCAAAATTTTGTTTCAATAGAAAATTTTTGTCGAAATTTTATTTCTATAGAAAATTTTGTCAAAATTTTATTTCTATAGACAATTTTGTCAAAATTTTATTTCTATAGAAAAATTTGTCAAAAATTTATTACTATAGAAAATTTTGTCAAAATTTTATTACTATAGAAAATTTTGTCAAAATTTTATTTCTTTGGAAAATTTTTGTCGAAATTTTATCTCAATAGCAAATCTTTTCAAAATTTTATTACTATAAAAAATTTTGTCAAAATTTTTTTTCTTTGGAAAATTTTTGTCGAAATTTTATTTTGTCAAAAATTTTATTTTGTCAAAAATTTTATTTCTATAGAAAATTTGCGTAAAAATTTTATTTCTATAAAAAATTTTGTCAAAATTTTATTTCTATAGAAAATTTTGTCAAAATTTTATTTCTATCGAATATTTTGTCAAAATTTTATTTCTATAGAACATTTTGTCAAAATTTTATTTCTATAGAAATTTTTTTCAAAATTTTATTTCTATTGAAAATTTTGTCAAAATTTTATTTCTATAGAACATTTTTTTTTTAATTTTATTTCTATAGAAAATTTTGTCAAAACTTTATTTCAATAGCAAATCTTTTCAAAATTTTATTTCTATGGAAAAATTTGCCAAAATTTTGTTTCTATAAAAAATTTTGTCAAGATTCTATTTCTATAGAAAATTTTGTCAAAATTTTGTTTCGAGAGAAAAATTTTGTCAAAACTTTATTTCTATAGAAAAATTTTGTCAACATTTTATTTCTATTGGAAATTTTGTCAAAATTTTATTTCCATAGAAAATTTTATTTCTATAGAAAGTTTGCGTCAAAATTTGATTTCTATAGAAAAATTTTGTCAAAATTTGAATTCTATAGAAATTTTTGTCACAATTTTATTTCTATAGAAAATTTTGTCAATATTTTATTTCTATAGAAAATTTTGTCAAAATTTTATTTCGATAAAAAATTTGTCAACATTTTATTTCTATAGAACATTTTGTCAAAATTTTATTTCTATAGAAAGAGATGTGTAAAATTTGGTATGTATCGGTCCACGTTTTATTATTGGCCCCCTGTTTGGATATAGTACCCATATAGACCGATTTCCCGATATGAATTCTTGAAGGCGATTTTCACTCGATTGATTTGAAATCTATATTCCAAAAGTATTTACTTTAAAAGTAAATAACTGTGTCAAATTTGGAATATATCGGTCCATGTTTTGATATAGCTTCTATATCGACCAATCTCCCTACTCGAATTTTTGAGGGCATGGAAGCATCAAATTAAGAGCAAATTTTACCAAAAATTACCAAACAAAAAACAATTTCAAAATTTTATTTCAATAGAAAATCTTTTCAAAATTTTATTTCTATGGAAAATGTTGTCAAACTTTTCTATAGAAAATGTTGTCAAAATTATATTTCTATAGAAAATTTTGTCAAAATTTTATTCCTATGGAAAATTTTGTCAAGATTTTATTTCTATAGAAAATGTTGCCAAAATTTTATTTCTATAGAAAATTTGCGTCACAATTTTATTTCTATAGAAAATTTTGTCAAAATTTTATTTCTATGGAATATTTTGTTTCTATAGAAAATTTTTTCAAAAGTTTATTTCTATAGAAAATTTTGTCAACATTTTATTTCTATGGAAAATTTTATCAAAATTTTATTTCTATAGAAAATTTTGTCAAGATTTTATTTCTATAGAAAAATTTGTTTCTATAGAAAATTTTGTCAAAATTTTATTTCTATGGAAATTGTTTTCAAAATTTAATTTCCATAGAAAATTTTGTAAAAATTTTATTTCTATAGAAAATTTTCTCACAATTTTATTTCTATAAAAAATTTTGTCAAAATTTTATTTCTATAAAAAATTTTGTTAAAATTTTATTTCTATGGAAAAAATTTTCAAAATATTATTTCTATAGAAAATTTTGTCTCGATTTCATTTCTATAGAAAATTTTGTCAAAATTTTATTTCTATAGAAAATTGTGTCAAATTTTTATTTCTATTGAAAATTTTGTAAAATTTTTATTTCTATAGAAAATTTTGTCAAAATTTTATTTCTATAGAAAATTTTTGTCGAAATTTTGTCAAATTTTATTTCTATGGAAATATTATATCCTCGTTACCATATTATCCTCGTTTTCATAAGATAATATTCATTTTTATATGGGCTTATGATATCATCATTTATACCGCAAATCTTTTTCGTTAAAAATTGTATTCATTTTGTCCATTTGTGTCTTTAACACAAATTCTATTACCGAATGTCTCTTATCAAAATTTTTCTTTTTAAATAAAAAACTCCACATGAACAAATCAAATTTTAAATAAAATTAATAAATGCATATGATTGTGATGGTCATAGTAAATGATGAGTGTAAAATGAAATTTTACTATCATAAAAAATTCAAATATTTTTGTTTTTCTAACGTGGATGTTTCCATGGAAAAACTATGTCATGAAATTGTTTAAAACTAAACAAATAAATAAATAAAAATTAAATAGAATTCTGGTTTACCATATACAAATGTAGTTAAACTAAAGGCTTGGCTACAGGATTTTCTCTTATTCGAACTTTATCCACCCAACAATGCTAACATATGGACATATGAAATTTTTATTTACAGAAAAAATATGTGAAGAAACAAAATCATTTAAAGTTATTTTGGTCACAAAATTCTATACAATCAATAAAAAAAAAACAATAAAATATTTTTGTGTTATTCAATCATAGCATGATTTTATTCAAAAGTGATACATAACTAGGTTTTGAGCAAAATAAAATTGTCATCAACTTAAAAAAAAAACATGGCTTTTTAGACTTGAATTTTTGTTTGTGGGCGATAAATTATATTTTGGCAAATGAAATAAATGCAAATTGGAAGATGCAATAAAAACTATAGATATCAACACAAAATAAATATTTAAAAATTAAATATAAATCTATTTCCAATGTGTTGGGGAAATATGGAATAAAATATTTCCCTGGAACACATATTCAAATAATTTTGTTTTTTTTTTTATGAAAGACTTAAACAAAAGCCATCCTCAATAACTTAATAATTATAGTTAAAAATACAAATTTTATTTAATTTTTTTTAATATAAACTTTTTATAGACTAATTTTACTTATCTAATTTATTTTCTTTTATTTTTAAGCATTTTATTTATTGTTTTGTCTTCATTTTTCTTTCAGAGTAATATTTTATACTTTGGTAGAATATCCTGTTATAAAACATGATCTCTCATTACTTTCTTTGGAACTATCACTTTTCGAATCACTACTATCAATCATTTTCGTTACCTGTGAATAGATATTGGGTTCAGCTCGTTTCAAATCCGTCTGTCTGGGTCTACCCAGAGTGGCACTACAATAGGGTGCCATTCGCTGTTGTCCCGCACTACCAAGACCCATATCACCATGACTTAGATCATTCTGCAATGAGAAAATATGAAAAAAAATCAAATATAACAAATTCCATAGTGATTATTAATGTGGGGGAAAATGTTCATTATAGCACATTAATAAAAAAATAAATAAAAAATTAACTAAAAAATGGCAAAAGGCCAATAGAATCTAGACTATCTCTGAATGAGTTTATGAGTTGATCAGTATACAATATTGGGTTCAGTGAGTATTGATTCCGGTAGCCAAAATAAAAAATCTCGTTGATCTACAATTTGGTTTCCAAAAAAAAAATTTTTTTTTTGATAAATCGACATTTACGAAATTTTTTGTTATAATTTCGATTGTTATTATATTCGAAATTTTATCTATTATCAATTTTTTTTCTCAAACAATGTGCTCCTAATTTTATTTCAAAATATTTTATTGTACAGTAAACAATAACGACATTTTCCTTGTGTCTATTTATTTTTCCTTTTAAATGGAATATAGTCCAGCCACAATGAATATTTATTATTTAATGGTTGGGTATTTGTCATTTAATGCCAAATAAACAAGGTAATACTTTTGCAAAATTTTTATTTTAAGCGGCTTTTATAGCATAGTAGTTATAATTCGTTTATTTATGAGAGTAGCTAGTAGTTTTTCATTTAAATTGCTAATATTTATGGGCAAAAATTGGCAAAATGATATGTATAATTTTCGAAGAAATAAATTTTAGTAACACAACCATTGTATTTGTAGCTTAAATTATTCTAGGATAGAGAAACTTATATGTTTTTTTTTTTTTTTTGTGCAAAAATGTTTTTAAATAATCAAATAAATTTTTTAATACATATATTTTATTAATTTTTCGTAATTAAATATATTTCTCTTTTTTCTAGTTTTAAGTAAATAAATTAATTTTTGTATGCCAATATCTTTTAATTTAACTTTAAATATAAATTTACGGCAAATTGAATATAAATAAACAAGTTAAAAAAAAAAACAAGTATATACCGCCGTAAGTTCGGCCAGGCCGATTCTTATGTACCCTCCATCATGGATTGCGTAGAAACTTCTTCTAAACACTGCCATCCACAATCGAATTACTTAAGTTGCGGTAACGCTTGCCGATGGCAAGTTATCTTAAAACCTCCTAACACCATCTTCTAAATTGTATGTAAGTCCATACGTGGTATATATTAAATCAAAAAAGATCGATCCAATACGTATATAATTCAGTTTGACAAAGTAGACATAAAATTTTGACAAAATTTTCTACAGAAATAAAATTTTAACAAAATTTTCTATAGAAATAAAATTTTCATAAAATTTTCTATAGAAATAAAAATTTTTACAAAATATTCTATAGAAAGAAAATGTTGACAAAAATTTCTACAGAAATAAAACTTTAACAAAATTTTCTATAGAAATAAACTTTTGACAAAATTTTCTATAGAAATAAAATCTTGGTAGATTATTTGTGGCTCGAGTGGCAACCATGATTATGAACCGAATAAAATTTGAACAAAATTTTCTCTAGGATTAAATTTTGACAAAATTTTCTATAGAAATAAAATTTTGAAAATGATGAAAATTTTATTATGAACCGAATAAAATGTTAACAAAATTTTCTCTAGAAATAAAATTTTGACAAAATTTTCTATAGAAATAAAATTTTGACAAAATTTTCTATAGAAATAAAATTTTGGTAGATTATTTTTGGCTCTAGTGGCAACCATGATTATGAACCGATATGGACCAATTTTTGTGTGATTGGACCAATTTTGGTATGGTTGTTAGCGACCATATACTAACACCACGTTCCTAATTTGAACCGGATCGGATGAATTTTGCTACTCCAAGAGGCTCCGGAGGTCAAATCTGGAGAACGTTTTATATGGGGGCTATATATAATTATGGACCGATATGGACCAATTTTGGCACGGTTGTTAAAGATCATATACTAACACCATGTTCCAAATTTCAACCGGCTTGGATGAAATTTGCTTCTCTTTGAGGCTCCGCAAGCCAAATCTGGGGATCGGTTTATATGGGGGTTATATATAATTATGGACCGATGTGGACCAATTTTTGCATGATTGTTAGAGACCATATACCAACATCATGTACCAAATTTCAGCCGGATCGGATGAAATTTGCTTCTCTTAGAGGCTCCACAAACCAAATCTGGGGATCGGTTTATATGGGGGATATATATAATTAAGGACCGATGTGGACCAATTTTTGCATGATTGTTAGAGACCATATACCAACACCATGTACCAAATTTCAGCCGGATCGGATGCAATTTGCTTCTCTTTGAGGCTCCACAAGCCAAATCTGGGGATCGGTTTATATGGGGGCTATATATAATTATGGACCGATGTGGACCAATTTTTGCATGGTTGTTAGAGACCATATACCAACACCATGTACCAAATTTCAGACGGATCGGATGAAATTTGCTTCTCTTTTAGGCTCCACAAGCCAAATCTGGGGATCGGTTTATATGGGGGCTATATATAATTATGGACCGATGTGGACCAATTTTTGCATGGTTGTTAGAGACCATATACCAACACCATGTACCAAATTTCAGCCGGATCGGATGAAATTTGCTTCTCTTTGAGGCTCCACAAGCCAAATCTGGGGATCGGTTTATATGGGGGCTATATATAATTATGGACCGATGTGGACCAATTTTTGCATGGTTGTTAGAGACCATCTACCAACACCATGTACCAAATTGCAGCCGGATCGGATGAAATATGCTTCTGTTAGAGGCTCCACAAGCCAAATCTTAGGGCCCCTTTATATGGGGGCTATACGTAAAAGTGGACCGATATGGCCCATTTTCAATACCATCCGACCTACATCGATAGCAACTACTTGTGCCAAGTTTCAAGTCGATAGCTTGTTTCGTTCGGAAGTTAGCGTGATGGAGGGTATAAAAAAATAACTATTAACGTTTTGAGTTTTTGTAATTTTCCCTGCAAATTTTAATTTAATTTAATATTAAGTTTTTATTTTTAATTTACATTTTAATTTAATTTAAAGTTAAATTTTTATTTAATTTTCTTACCAAACCATCAAATTCTCTTACCTTATTCAATTGCTGATGCTGCTGCTGTTGTTGGGCAGCTGTAAAAGCACCCATTTTACTCGCCGGTATCAGTGTATTATACTGCACATATTGACCATGATGTGATGGTGGTGGTTGCACCGACATTTGTTGGGTTTGTTGCTGATGTTGTTGCTGCTGTTGCAATTGTTGCAAATGTTGAGCCTGTGATTTCTTATCGACAACAGCATATGTGGGTATTATATGATCATAAGTGGTCGATGAGGTTATGACAGCATTCTGTTCAGCTAAAGCAGCAGTGGCAAAGGCATGATTGTGAGCACTAGTGGTCCATTCATCATCTTCATCATGCCCGTCTGAATGGGGGAGGGAGTAATAAAATGTTCACGAATACTTAGAAAATGGCAATAATTGTAAATTAAATTTTCATTTAGAATTTACCCTGTGGTATTATATCTGGATTTTTGTCAATGCTATCTATACTGCTGGTCACATGACAATTCCCCCGGCCATTATGCATATCATGACTATTGTGTAGCGAACCAAGTCCATTGTTATTACGGCCCTGAGCTGTGGCCGTACCATGCATATAATTATTTCGATCTCTGCCAGAGGAACCCCGCATGCGAACAATAATCACAATAATAAAGGCTACCAATATTATGCTAACCACAATGCCAACAAGTATACCCAAAAATGGTCGGATATCTTCTATGACAGGAGCGTATGCTAGAGAGAGATCTAAGGAAAGACAAAATATGTGAGAAATAAAAAAAAAATTGTAATTAGGTATTATACATAAAATACGACTGCTTTGGAAATTTTAGAGGTCACAAAAGGTATAAAGGGATAATATTTTAAATTAAAGCAAACAAATGTAAAAGAATCATAGATTTTGATTTTTTTTTAATATTTTTATTATAATATTGTTTAAAAAATTATAAATTTTTAATTATACTCTTATCATGTTTGATATTACTCATTCATTTTAGGGATTTCAATCGGACCCAAAAATTAGAAAATTTTAATATTTAAATTTTTATTATTGCGAAAAATTGAATTTTCAAATTTTAAACTTTTTAAAAATAAATTTTTAAGCTTTTCGAAATTGCAGAAGTCGAAGTTTTTTTACTTCCCAGTATTATAAGATTGATTTTTTTAATCTTTTTATTATTATATTGTTTAAAAATTAAAAATTTTTAATTATACTCTTATCATGTTTGATATTACTAATTCATTTTAGGGATTTCAATCGGACCCAAAAAGTAGAAAATTTAAATATTTAAATTTTGATTATTGCGAAAAAATTGAATTTTACAATTTTACACTTTTCAAAAATAAATTTTTAAGCTTTTAGAAATTGCAGAAGTCGAAGTTTTTTTACTTCACAGTATTGTAAGATTTTTTTTTTTTTAATATCGGTTAAAAAATAAAGTCTTAAAAATCAAACTATATTAAAATTTTTTGTTTTAAAAGTTCCTTAAAGTCTAAAATTTAAATTAAAATTTTAAATTTTGAATATTTCGAACTTTTGACATGAATTCAAAACTGATTTTTAAGCTTTTATTTTTTTTAAATTGTTATTTATAAATTGAAAATATTTGTTTTAATATCAATTTCAAAAAGTCTTAAAAACCTTGTGTAAAGAAATTTTTATTTTTAATATATTTTTATATATTTTTTTATTATTTTTTAATTTTTATTTTGTTAAAATTGCTTTATTTTAGCTATCATAAATTTTATGCTATTTGTTTGTAAATCCTTTTTTCGTAGCAAAAACATTCCGATTCAAATATAATATTTTAGCGATTTTAATTATAAAAATAATAATATTAAAATAAGGTTTAATTAAACATTTATAATTTTTAAAAAGTGGTGTTCAATTTTTGCTACAAGTTTTTTTGCCAACAAAAAACTTTTTTTAGCAAAATCTTAAAATTTAAAATTTTTAAGGCTTTATTCAAACTTGTTTTCATGATAATTGATTTCATATTTTTTGTTTAACATTAAATTTAGCCTTTTCGAAGTTAAAATTTTGAAGTAAAATTTTCAAATTATAAATTTGTAACAAAAAAAATTTAATTTCTTATATTATTTATAATTTTTAAAATAAATATTTAATTTAGATTTTAGCAAAAATATTAAAAACAGCAAAATATTAAAAATTTTTTTTAAATATTAAAAAATTACATTTTGCAAAATATTAAAATATTAAAATTTTATTTTGTATTTTTTGAAGACATTTTTATACCCTGCGCCACACTGTGGAACAGGGTATTATAAGTTAGTGCATATGTTTGCAACACCCAGAAGGAGACGAGATAGAGACATAGTGTCTTTGGCAAAAATTCTCAGGGTGGGCTCTTGAGTCGATATAGCCATGTCCGGCTGTCCGTCCGTCCGTCTGTCTGTGAACACATTTTTGTGATCAAAGTCTAGGTCGCAGTTTTAGTCCAATCAACTTCAAATTTGGCACAAGTTCCTGTTTTGGGTCAGAATAGAACCCTATTGATTTTAGAAGAAATCGGCTCAGATTGAGATATAGCTCCCATATATATCTATCGCCCGATATGGACTTATATGGACCCAGAAGCCAGAGATTTACACCAATTTGGTTGAAATTTTTCATTAGGAGTACAATTAGTAGTGTAGTCAAGTGTGCCAAATTTTATTAAAAATCGGTTCAGATTTAGATATAGCTCCCATCGTTCGCCCGATTTATTTTTTGCCCGATTTTTATTTTTTGATGACAATTTTTTTAATATTTTTTAAAAATTTTGATTTTTTTTTTCGCAAAGCAAAAATATTCCAATTATTGATTTAAAAAAATTTTAAATTTATTTAAATATTTATAATATTTAAAATTTTGATTTATTTTTTGTTATTATGTTTGAAAAAAAAAACAAGTCACTTAGCATAATTTTTATATTCAAAGCCTTTTTATTAGACTATAACATTTTATAGATTTTTATTATTTTTTATTAGATTTCGTGTCCCCTTAAAGCTTTGTGACCCCTATTATTTCTTATAATTATTTCTTAAAATTTGTTATTTTTTAATTATGGTTTAGCATGACACAAAACCGAAACCATACATTTGTTTAATAAAAATTGTGCATAAATTAATTAAAATTTCTTAACACTCCTTACTCTTTTTATTGGCTTTAGGTGGTGTTGTTAAATTATAAGGTGTTGGGGTAGTTGTAGGGATGCGTAAAGTTTCATTCAATAAAGACATTGACGGAACAAACTGTTTTTTGTAAGTAATTAAAACTGAAAATATTTTTTTGTAAGAAATAAAAGTTTAGGCAAAGCAAAGAAAATAAAATAAAACGATTTAATTTAGTTTCGCAGTATAAAAATACAACAAAAACACAAAACTACTAAACGGTCTACAACTACAACATGCAAAGTTAGAAAAATTGTCTGGCTACCAAAGAAAAAGAGACCTTTATTGCTATTGAAAAAAGGCTAATATAGGCTATTCAAAGAAAATTTAAATATTGTGATTAAATAAATAAAGCTATTTTATTTATAAATAAAATAAAATAAAATTTAATGTAATGTATTTAAACTAGACTATACTAATAAAGTAATCAAAAATGAATTAATAAAACAATGAATTTATTTTAATTAAAAGTAAAACCTAAATGTTAATTGAAATTGGAATTAAAATTAAATGTATACGTAATTTATAATTATATTTGAAATAATATAAAAATTTAAATAATAACAATTGATATAAAGAAAGTTTACGATGGGTCATAAAAAACCAAGCATTACAGAAAATAAAATGAATTTAATTTAATTTATTTAAACTAGACTGTACTAATAAAATAATCAAAAATTAATTAATGAAACAATGAATTTATTTTAATTAAAAGTAAAACCTAAATTTTAATTGAAATTGGAATTAACATTAAACTTATACATAATTTATAATTTCGTAATATAAAAATTTAAATAAAAAACAATTGATATAAAGAAGGTTTACTATGGGTCATAAAAACCCAAGCATTACAGAAAATAAAACGAATTTAATTTAATTCAAAATAAATTAAAAAATAAAATAAATCAAACAAATATATACAGCAGTAACTTCGGCCGGGCCGAATCTTAAATACCCACCACCATGAATCAAATCTTATAGTTTCCTTTGAAAATTTCAGGGGGGTTTGATGACAGATATTTTCCCAAGTAGATCAATTCAACCAGTACACTTCCCGAAGATAAATGTAAAGATTTTACCTATGAAGACTAGATCATATTCTAAATTTATAAAAACCCTTTTTTGTTTGAGTTTTAGAGGAATCATAAACATCTCTTGTAAGTGTGCAAGAAAATGATGAAATAACGCCTAGATTTGAAATCTCAAATCTGTAGAATTTAATCCCAATTATTTAAATGATTACGAGAAGTAAAATCTGGCAATTTTGCATTCAGTTTCAAGTAATTTTCTGATCAGTGCGCCTTCTGTACCCTCAATAAGTGAAATCGGTCTATATGGAGGCCTTACAAAATGGCCGGATAAAAACTAAATCATATACACTTTTTTGTGGGTCTAACATGCCAGCATATTTTCAATTTGTGGCGAATCGGATAAAAACTACAATTTCTTGAAACCCTAGGAGTTAAATCGGGAGATCGATCTAATTGGGGCTATTTCGAAAACATGGAGGGATACCCACAATATGTAGCAAATCTAATTGTAGTTCCAGAATCTAGACCCCAAACCGGAAGGCCGGTTTATAAGGGGGCTATATCAAAAACTGTACCGATACACAATATATTCGGCACACCTCTTTATGGGCCCAGAATACCTCTTTATATTCAATTTCAGGCAAATTGGATAAAAAGTACGGATTCTAGAAGACCAAGAAGTAAAATCGGTAGATCGGTCTATATGGAAGCTATATCGAAACATGGACCGGTACTCACTATTTTCGACACAAGTCTTTCTGATCCTAGAATACCTCTAGATTTCAAAATTTAGGCAAATTGGATAAAAACTACGGATTCTAGATGCCCAAGAAGTAAAATCGGGAGATCGGTCTATATGGGGGCTATATCAAAACATGGTCCGATAAGATCCATTTTCGGCACACCTCTTTATGGTCCTAGATTTCCAATTTCAGGCAAATTGGATAAAAACTACGGATTCCAGAAGCCTTAAGAAGTAAAATCGGGAGATCGGTCTATATGGGGGCTATATTAAAACATGGACCGATACTCACCATTTTCGACACACCTCTTTATGGTCCTAAACTACCTCTAGATTTCCCATTTCTGGCAAATTTGATAAAAACTACGGATTATAGAAGACCAAGATGTAAAATCGGTAGATCGGTCCATATGGGGGCTATACCAAAACATGGACCGATACTCACCATTTTTGGCACACCTCTTTATGGTTCTAGAATACCTCTAGATTTCCAATGTCAGGCAAATTGAATAAAAAGTACGGATTATAGAAGACCAAGAAGTAAAATCGGTAGATCGGTCCATATGGGGGCTATACCTAAACATGGACCGATACTCACCATTTTCGGCACACCTCTTTATGGTCCTAAACTACCTCTAGATTTCAAATTTCTGGCAAATTTGATAAAAACTACGGATTCTAGAAGACCAAGAAGTAAAATCGGGAGATCGGTTTATATGGGGGCTATACCTAAACATGGACCGATACTCACCATTTTCGGCACACCTCTTTATGGTCCTAGAATACCTCCAGATTTCTAATTTCAGGTAAATTGGTTAAAAATTACGGATTCTAGAAGACCAAGAAGTAAAATCGGGAGATCGGTCAATATGGGGGCTATATTAAAACATGGTCCGATAAGAACCATTTTCGGTACACCTCTTTACGGTCCTAGAATACGTCCAGATTTCTAATTTCAGGTAAATTGGTTAAAAACTACGGTTTCTATAAGCCCAAGACCCCAAATCGGGAGATCGGTCTATATGGGGGCTATATAAAAACATGGACCGATACTCACCAATTTCGGTGCACCTCTTTATGGTCCTAGAATACCTCCAGATTTCCAATTTCAGGCAAATTGGATAAAAAGTACGGATTATAGAAGCCCAAGAAGTAAAATAAGGAGATCGGTCTATATGGGGGCTATACCTAAACATCGACCGATACTCACCATTTTCGGCACACCTCTTTATGGTCCTAAAATACCTCTAGGTTTCCAATTTCAGGCAAATTGGATAAAAAATACAGTTTCTGGACGCCTAAGAAGCAAAATCGGGAAATCGGTCTATATGGGGGCTACACTAAACCCTGGACCGATACTCACCATTTTTGGCATACCTCTTGCTGGTCCTGAAATACCCCTAGATTTCGAATTTCAGACGAATTGGATAAAAATTCCTTTTTCCTAGACCCCAAATCGGGAGGTCGGTTTATATGGGCGTCGGTTTATATGGGGCTATATCAAAACCTGGAGCGATATAGCCCATCTTCGAACTTGACCTGCCTGCAGACAAAAGACAAGTTTGTGCAAAATTTTAGCACGATTGCTTTATTATTGAAGACTGTAGCGGGATTACAACAGCCAGATAGAGAGACAGACGGAGAGACGGACATGCTTATATCGTTTTAGAATTTCTCCTTGGTCAAGAATATATATACTTGATATAGTCGGAAATCGATATTTCGATGTGTTACAAACGGAATGACAAACTTATTATACCCCCGTCACCATTCTATGGTGGTGGGTATAAAAATAAAAAATAAATAAAAACATTAAATTAATTTAAAATTTATATAAATTTCATTTTTATAAAAATAAAAATAATTAAATTCAAAATCTAAATTAAAGTTATTAATTAAAGCCTTCATTGTTAGGCTGATATTAGTTATTCTAAATTAATTATTCTACACATTATTAAATTTTTATATAAGCCTATTGGACAAGAATATAAAGATGCCCAATGATGGTGGAAACGGTTCAATGCGCGCATGTAATTTGTATTTCAAATTGGCATATAACGGGTGATTCTTTTGAGGTTAGGATTTTCATGCATTAGTATTTGACAGATCACGTGGGATTTCAGACATGGTGTCAAAGAGAAAGATGCTCAGTATGCTTTGACATTTCATCATGAATAGACTTACGATCTGCCACAACGTCGAATTTTCAGTGAATGGGCCCTAGAAAAGTTGGCAGAAAATCCGCTTTTTTATCGACAAATTTTGTTCAGCGATGAGGCTCATTTCTGGTTGAATGGTTACGTAAATAAGCAAAATTGCCGCATTTGGAGTGAAGAGCAACCAGAAGCCGTTCAAGAACTGCCCATGCATCCCGAAAAATGCACTGTTTGGTGTGGTTTGTACGCTGGTGGAATCATTGGACCGTATTTTTTCAAAGATGCTGTTGGACGCAACGTTACGGTGAATGGCGATCGCTATCGTTCGATGCTAACAAACTTTTTGTTGCCAAAAATGGAAGAACTGAACTTGGTTGACATGTGGTTTCAACAAGATGGCGCTACATGCCACACAGCTCGCGATTCTATGGCCATTATGAGGGAAAACTTCGGAGAACAATTCATCTCAAGAAATGGACCGGTAAGTTGGCCACCAAGATCATGCGATTTGACGCCTTTAGACTATTTTTTGTGGGGCTACGTCAAGTCTAAAGTCTACAGAAATAAGCCAGCAACTATTCCAGCTTTGGAAGACAACATTTCCGAAGAAATTCGGGCTATTCCGGCCGAAATGCTCGAAAAAGTTGCCCAAAATTGGACTTTCCGAATGGACCACCTAAGACGCAGCCGCGGTCAACATCTAAATGAAATTATCTTCAAAAAGTAAATGTCATGGACCAATCTAACGTTTCAAATAAAGAACCGATGAGATTTTGCAAATTTTATGCGTTTTTTTTTTAAAAAAAAGTTATCAAGCTCTTAACAAATCACCCTTTACTACACAAAATGAGTAATCTCCCCCCGTCGGATCTATACTGAAGGCTATAGCCTACAATGAAACATGTATAGTAGATAGGGTCACGACCTAAAGGAAAAAAAGTTGATGCGGTCACCCCCCAGAGATCTTCGAATATGCTACAAAACTGGGGGGTGACCGCATCAACTTTTTTTCGTGACCCTATCTAATGTATAGCTAGGCTTGTGTAGATAGTGTTAGATAGGCACTACCTTTATAATATAAATTTCCTTCATTTTCTGGTACAAGATCATATAAAAATTTTAGTACTATGTAGAATAAAATAAAATTTTATATTAAAATTCAAATTATAAATTAAACCAAAATTAAAATAAAAACTGAAATTTGTATTGCAAAATAAAATTTTAATTTAAATTAATATATTAAATTAATTAATTAGTAAAAATAAATACAATGTTAAATAATTATAAAATAACTAAATAAAATGAACTAAGAGTAAAAGTAGATAAGTCTGAATTTGAAAAAAAAAATAATAAATTAAAACTATATAAAATTGTAGATAAATAAATTATTTGATTTGAATTGAATTGAAAGAATTTTTTTTTTAATAGAAATAAATTAAAAATAAAATTTTTAAAAATATTAAATTTATAAAGCCAACTGATGGGGAAAAAAATACACAATAAATTTATTTATTTTATTTTTATTTTTAATTTTGTTTCCTATCACATTTCTAAAAGTTTTTATTTGTTATCATAAAGGCCTCTCTTTCCCTAGAGTCTAATCTTTTTTTTTTCTCTTCTTTCAATTTTTAAATTCACATAAACTCCAATCATAGCTACATTTGAGAATGTGTGTGTTTTCACATACCTGTCTGTTTCTCTGGATCCTTGAGAGTATAAACCTGTAAGATAGTAGCATTACTGCGTCCTTTGCTATTGTGAGCTACCAAAAAGACATTGTAGCCAGCACCTGGTATCAGACCACGCACCTCAAAATATGGTGTCCTATTGTAAGAAATGACAATGATGCAGGCATCAGTAGCAATTGCACGACACGACACAATTTGTTTCAGTTTCAATGTTGTTTTCATAGGTTCACATCCGTTTGCCGTTTGCAAAGTCAAATGTCATGCACATCAAAATGCAAAAATTGCAATTTGCATACATTTGCCAAGATCACACCATAAACCCCAAAAAATATGCATGAATTTTTCGCAAGGCATTGTTAGTTGAGGTTGTCGTTTCGAAGTTGCAGTTGTCCAAAAGAAGAAAATGTATTTGGTATTTTGTATTGTGAAACCAAACATGAAGCATTTAATGCAAGATTTAGGACATTTGTCATAGGAGAAAATTTTGGGAGAGAAAAAAATTTTTATTTGTTTTTGGTTTTTTAATTTTTGTAAAATTTTCTTTAATTCCATGGAGATTTGTACTAACTTTGATTTGTAGATTTTAGGATGCCTTGTTGTTCCATTCACATAAACTTCCATTATGAAATCCTGTTGCAGACCACCATCAAATCCCTCAAGGCATTCGATTTGAAAACCAGTAGATGTTTGATTTAGGAGTGTGCAATTTACCAATGGATCGGGTTCACCTGAAAAATAAAATCATAATAAATTAGTTAGAAAAGCTTGGAATTCAAAAGAGAGAGCGAGTGAAGAATTCATTGCAATGATATGGAAGAAAAAACGTAAATTCTAACCACTTTCATAGAAAACCTAAAATACTTCAATCAGGTGACTGAGCAGTTCATAATTCATATGATAAGGGTGGGAAGGTGTAAAGGTTTGGGAAATTTCAAGAATTTTTAGGTGTTTGCACAAACATTTAAGAGTCCAATCTCTATTCTTATAATATTCTTGCATGTTAAGGTGTACCTACAGATTCTAGATTTTCTGACTAAACATTGGCGATTGATCTATGAAAGATGCGAAATAATTGCGAGAAATCCGAAAAAATTTGGTTCCATCTCAGAATTAAATCTATGAGCATAAGATTTTTTTTTAATTTTCCGCAGTTATCACTCTCTATTTGTAACTAACAATAGCTAGTCACGGATATAATGTCAACACAGGAATATTCCAGAGTTAAGGGAAGTTTGTAAGCCATGATGAGCTTCCGCAAGTCTTCATATAGATCTCTATGCTCTTATGTTGATATACGCCTGGGAAGTTCATCCGTCCTTCGTAAGATTATTCGTTAGTCAAGAAATTGTTATTATTAAAGACAATAATATTGAGTCAAGGGAAAATTAATAATTCACGTTCGCATCAGCGTCACTGTGAGACTTCATGTCAATTTCTATTCCTCTAAAGTGATCTATGTCTATAAAGTTCGTCCGTCCGTCGTATTTGATATTGGCTATAATTTTATCGCCTATTCCCAATTGGCCTTTTGTGGTTCATTTACAATGTGAGATCCAACACACCAAAACATTTTAGTTCTTCCTAAGTAATCCAAAAAAGCTCTTCTTGTGATGGACTGAATTTTCACTTAATAAGTTGTTGAAGGAAAAACTGGAAGTTCATCCATTCGTCGAAAGATTATTCGTTAGTCATGAAAAGGTTGTAAACAGAGAAAATAATCCTGAGTCACGAGCAAATTAGTTTTGAAAAAAATTTACAAAGAAATAAAATTTTGACAAAATTTTCTATAGAAATAAAATATTGAAAAAATTTTCTATAGAAATAAAATTTTGACAAAATTTTCTATAGAAATAAAATTTTGACAACATTTTCTATAGAAATAAAATTTTGACAAAATTTCCCATTGAAATAAAATTTTGATAAAATTTTCAACAGAAATAAAATTTTGAAAAACTTTTCCATAGAAATAAAATTTTGACAAAATTTTCTATAGAAATAAAATTTTCATAAAATCTTCTATAGAAATAAAATTTTGACAAAATTTTCTATAGAAATAAAATTTTGATAAAATTTTCTACAGAAATAAAATTCTGACAAAATTTTCAGTCGAAATTAAGTTTTAACAAAATTTTCTATAGAAATAAAATTTTGACAAACTTTTCTATAGAAATAAAATTTTGACAACATTTTCTATAGAAATAAAATTTTGACAAAATTTTCTATAGAAATAAAATTTTGACACAATTTTCTATAGAAACAAAATATTGAAAAAATTTTCTATAGAAATAAAATTTTGACACAATTTTCTATAGAAATAAAATATTGACAAAATTTTCTATAGAAATAAAATAAAAAATTTTCATAAAATCTTCTACAGAAATAAAATTTTGACAACATTTTCTATAGAAATACAATTTTGACACAATTTTCTATAGAAATAAAATTTTGACAAAATCTTCTGTAGAATTAAAATTCTAACAAAATTTTTAGTAGAAATAAAGTTTCACAAAAATGTTTATAGAACTAAAATTTTGACAATATTTTCAGTCGAAATTAAGTTTTGACAAAATTTTATATAGAAATAAAACTTTTATAAAAATCTTCACAACATTTTCTATAGCAATAAAGTGCTGAAACAATTTTCTACAGAAATAAAATTTTGAAAAAAATTTCCTTGGAAATACAATTTTGACAAAATTTTCTATAGAAATAAAATTTGCATAAAATTTTCAATAGAAATAAAATTTTGACAAAATTTACCATAGAAATAAAATTTTGATAAAATTCTCTATAAAAGTAAAATTTTGATAAAATTTTCTACAGAAATAAAATTTTGACAAAATTTTCTATAGAAATAAAATTTTGAAAAACTTTTCCATAGAAATAAAATTTTGACAAAATTTTCTATAGAAATAAATTTTTCATAAAAATTTCTATAGAAATAAAATAATGAAAAAATGTTCTATAAAAATAAAATTTGGACAACATATTATATAGAAATAAAATTTTGACAAAATTTTCTAAAGGAACATAATTTTGATAAAATTTTCTATAGAAATAAAATTTTGACAAATTTTTCTATAAAAATAAAATTTTGACAAAATTTTCTATAGAAATAAACTTTGATACAATTTTCGATAGAAATAAAATTTTGACAAAATCTTTTATAGAAATGAAATTTTGACAAAATTTCCCACAGAAATAAAATATTGATAAAATTTTCTACAGAAATAAAATTTTGAAAAACTTTTCCATAGAAATAAAATTTTGACAATATTTTCTATAGAAATAAAATTTTCATAAAATTTTCTATAGAAATAAAATATTGAAAAAATTTTCTATAGAAATAAAATTTTGACAAAATTTTCTATAGAAATAAAATTTTGGTAAAATTTTCTACAGAAATAAAATTTTGACAACATTTTCCATAGAAATAAAATTTTGACAACATTTTCAATAGAAATAAAATTTTGACACAATTTCCTATACAAATAAAATATTGACAAAAGTTTCTATAAAAATGAAATTTTGACAAAATTTTCTATAGAAATAAAATTTTGACAAAATTTCCCATAGAATAAAATTTTGATAAAATTTTGAAAACATTTTCCATAGAAATAAAATTTTGACAAAGTTTTCTATAGAAATAAAATTTTCATCAAATTTTATATAGAATTAAAATTTTCTATAGAAATAAAATTTTGACAAAATTTTCTATAGAAATAAAATTTTGATAAAATTTTCTACAAAAATAAAATTTCTACAAATTTTTCCATAGAAATAACATTTTGACAACATTTCCTATAGAAATAAAATTTTGACAAAATTTTCAATAGAAATAAAATTTTGACACAATTTTCTATAGAAACAAAATATTGACAAAAGTTTCTATAGAAATAAAATTTTGACAAAATCTTCTATAGAAATAAAACTGTGATAAAAATTTCCATAGAAATAAAATTTAGAGAACATTTTCTATAGCGATAAAGTGCTGAAACAATTTTCTATAAAACTAAAATTTTGATAATTTTTTCTATAAAAATAAAATTTTGATAAATTTTCTATAGAAATACAACTTTCACATAATTTTCTATAGAAATAAAATTTTGACAAATAACATTATAACAACTATTTTATAGAAATAAAATGTTGACAATATTTTCGATAGAAATACAATTTTGACAAAATTTTCTATAGAAATAAAATTTTGACAAAATTTTCTATAGAAATAAAATTTTCTATAGAAATAAAATTTTGACAAAATTTTCTATAGAAATAAAATTCTGACAAAATTATCTGTATAGAAATAATATTTTGACAAAATTTTCTATAAAAATAAAATTTTGACAAAATTTTCTATAGAAATAAGCTTTGATACAATTTTCTACAGAAATAAAATGTTGACAATATTTTCTATATAAATAAAATTTTGACAAAATTTTCTATAGAAACATAATTTTGATAAAATTTTCTATAGAAATAAAATTTTGACAAAATTTTCTATAAAAATAAAATGTTGACAAAATTTTCTATAGAAATAAATTTGATACAATTTTCTACAGAAATAAAACTTTTGACAAAATTTTCTTTAGGAAAAAAAAATTGACAAAATTTCTAATGGAAATAAAATTTTGACAAAATTTTCTATAGAAATAAAATTTTTACCAAATTTTCTACAAAAATAACATTTTGACAAAATTTTCCATAAAAATAAAATTTAGACAAAATTTTCTATAGAAATAAACTTTGATACAATTTTCTACAGAAATAAAATGTTGACAAAATTTTCTATAAAAATAAAATTGTGACAACATTTTCTATAGAAAAAAAATTTGACAAAATTTCCTATGGAAATAAAATTTTGACAAAATTTTCTATAGAAATAAAATTTTTACCAAATTTTCTACAAAAATAAAATTTTGACAAAACCTTCTATAGAAATAAAATTTTGACAAAATTTTCTATAGAAATAAAATTTTTACATAATTTTCTATAGAAATAAAATTTTGACGAAATTTTCTATAGAAATAAAATTTTGACAAAATTTTATTAAATTCATTGCTGCTGATTCAGTTTGCTTTATTTCCGGCTGTATAGGGTTGCTGATATATAACTGCAACAAAGTAAAGCGCTATTATTTTCCCCAGTCCAAAATAAAAGTTAATTATACAATTTCACTACCTAAAATACCGGAAAACTTAGATGGATAGACTTCTGTATAAAGTCCAAACATGATGCTCGAACATTTTATATACATATCTATACACATAAATTTTCACTTTTTCATGCTCATAGTCACACCCACTTGTATCCTGTTAAGTGCCTGGCAAAATTGAAAAATGATGTTTGCATATGGTAGGTGGTTGTCACACTAACACTAACATTAACATTAACATCAACATTATCATGATATTCACGACCACTTTGCATGTATGGTCTTTTTCATGCTGCATAACGGCCAATATTTACACTATACATATGGGAGTTAACGTATACTTGTATTAGCATAATAAACCGGAAATAAAACAAGAGAAAGAGCGAGACATCAGTGACCCCAACATCCAACGATGACAATAAAGTCGAAAACATGAAAACGATTAAAATTGTGCCCTTGTATATAAACAACGTGAGCCATTTTGCCCCCTTTACCAAAGCATTGCGAGTATTTTCCTTTTCGCATATCAATGATAAATGCATGCCCATGATGATGAGAATGAAATGAATGTGCGGTAAATGAATTATTGGCTCAATTTCTGTTCAGTCGTCAGACCACCCAGCAAACACATCTCCATTACAATCAACAAAACAATGGCTTATGAATTTCATAAGGCCTTTGCTGGACCTTTTTTCTTTGGTTAAAACGTGAGTGTGTGTGTGTATGGCGGAGGGCCATGAATGAAGAATAAAGCAAAACACTTACCTGCTGGTGTTACTGTATAAACACACGGCTCGGTTTGATCGCCGATTTCATTACTGGCCCAACACAATAAAGTGCCATAGTCCTGCAACAAAGGGAAGAGATGAAAAACAAACAGAACAATGTATTTCATAAAAATGCTTAAACAGTTGAGAGTATTATTAGAAATATTGCATGGATAAGTATATTAGGGTGTCCAAAACGGTATTTTTCATGTCCAAAACAACAACGGTTTTGGGTAGCGATTTTCGATAAATAACTAACTGGTAAATCGCTGTCAGTATTGGACACTCTAACGTATATGTGTGTGGAAAATTTGTCTAAAATTTTATTTCTGTAGAAAATTTTGTCAAAATTTTATTTCTATTAAAAATTTTGTCATAATTTTATTTCTATAGAAAATTTTGTCAAAATTTTATTTCTATACAAAATTTTGTCAATATTTTATTCATATAGAAAATTTTGTCAAAATTTCATTCATATAGAAAATTTTCTCCAAAGTTTATTTCTTTAGAAAAATTTGTCAAATTTAATTATTATTTATATAGAAAATATTGTGAAAATTTTATTTTCATTGAAAATTTTGCCAAATTTTATTTCTATAGAAATTTTTACCAAATTTTATTTCTATTGAAAACTTTGTCAAAATTTTATTTGTAAAGAAATTTTGACAAATTTTATTCCTTTTGAAAACTTTGTCAAAATTTTATTTCTAAAGAAAGTTTTGTCAAAATTTTATTTCTAAAGAAAATTTTAACAAAATTTTATTTCTAAAGAAAATTTTGACAAAATTTTATTTCTACAGAAAATGTTGTCAAAATTTTATTTCTATACATAAGTTTTGTTAAAATTTTATTTATATGGGAAATTTTGCCAAAGTTTTATTTCTATAGAATATTTTGTCAAAGGTTTATTTCTACAGAAAATTTTGTCAAAATTTTATTTCTATAGAAAATTTTGTCAAAATTTTATTTCTATAGAAAATTTTGTCAAAATTTTATTTCTATGGGAAATTTGTTTAAAGTTTTATTTCTATGGGAAATTTTGTAAATTTTTTTTGATATACAATTTTGCCAAATATTATTTCTGTGGGAAATTTTGTCATAATTTTATTTCTATAGAAAATTTTGTCAACACTTTATTTCTATAGAAAATTAAGTCAAAATTTTATGTCTATAGAAACTGTTGTCATAATTTTATTTCTATAGGAAATTTTAAAAAAAATTATTTCTATAGAAAATTTTTCTATAGAAAATTTTGACAAAATTTTATTTCTATAGATATTGTTGTCAAAATTTTATTTCTATAGAAAATGTTTTTAAAATTTTATTTCTATAGAAAATTTTGTAAAAAATTTGTTTTTATAGAAAATTTTATAAAAATTTTATTTCTGTAAAAAATTTTATAAAAATTTTATATCTATAGAAAATTTTATGAAAGTTTTATTTCTATAGAAAATTTTGTCAAAATTAAATTTTATTTGTTGTTTTGATCTCAGCTTTTGACTAAACTACAAAAAATTTGATATCTCTAGAAAAAAATTTAAAAATTTTATTTTTATAGCAAATTTTGTCAAAATTTTATTTCTATAGAAAATTTTATCAAAATTTTATTTCTATAGTAAATTTTGTAAAAATTTTATTTCTATAGAAAATTTTATAAAAAAGTTATTTCTATAGAAAATTTTATAAAAATTTTATTTCTATAGAAAATTTTATGAAAATTTTATTTCTATAGAAAATTTCGTCAAAATTTTATTTCTATAGAAAATTTTATAAAAATTGTATTTCTATAGAAAATTTTATAAAAATTTAATTTCTATAGAAAATTTTGACAAAATTTTATTTCTATAGAAAATGTTGTCAAAATTTTATTTCTATAGAAAATGTTTTTAAAATTTTATTTCTATAGAAATTTTTGTAAAAATTTTATTTCTATAGAAATTTTTATAAAAATTTTATTTCTATAGAAAATTTTATAAAAATTTTATTTCTATAGAAAATTTTGTCAAAATTAAATTTTATTTGTTGTTCTGATCTCAGCTTTAACACCATTGTTTTGACTAAACTACAAAAAATTTGATTTCTATAGAAAAAAATTTTATTTTTATAGAAAATTTTGCCAAATTGTATTTCTATATATATTTTTACTAAATTTTATTTTTATTGAAAACTTTGTCAAAATTTTATTTCTATAGCAATTGTTGTTATAATTTTATTTCTATAGAACATTTTGTCAACATTTTGTTTTTATGGGAAATTTTTTCAAAATTTTATTTCTATGGGAAATTTTGTCAAAATTTTTTTTGATATAAAATTTTGCCAAATTTTGATTGTATAGAAAGTCTTGTCATAATTTTATTTCTATAGAAAATTTTGTCAAAATTTATTTCTATAGAAAATTAAGTAAAAATTTTAGTACTATAGAAACTGTTATCATAACTTCATTTCTATAGAAAATTTTGTCAAAATTTTATTTCTATAGAAAATTTTATCAAAATTTTGTCAAAATTCTATTTCTATAGAAAATTTTGTCAAAATTTTATTTCTTTAGAAAATTTTGTCATAATTTTATTTCTATAGAAAATGTTGTCAAAATTTTATTTCTATAGAAAATTTTGTCAAAATTTTATTTCTATAGTAAAATTTGTCAAAATTTTATTTCTATAGAAATTTTTGTCAAAATTTTATTTCTATGGAAAATTTTGTCAAAATTTTATTTCTATAGACAATTTTGTAAAATTTTATTTCTATAGAAAATTTTGTCAAAATTTTATTTCTATAGAAATTGTTGTCATAATTTTATTTCTATAGAAAATGTTTTAAAAATTGTATTTCTATAGAAAATTTTGTCAAAATTTTATTTCTATAGTATAGGTCTAAAAAAGTCCATTCATGTTTATTTGTTTTATTTCTATAGAAAATTTTGTCAAAATTTTATTTTTATAGAAAATTTTGTCAAAATTTTATGTCTTTTGAAAGTTTCCCAAAATTTTTTGTCTTTAGAAACTGCTGCCATAAGTTTATTTCTCTAGAAAATGTTGTCAAAATTTTGTCAAAGTGTTGTCATAAATTTATTTCTTTCTGTCAAAATTTTATTTCTATAGGTAATTTTGTCAAAATTTTATTTCTATAGACATTTTTGTCAAAATTTTATTTCTATAGTGTAGGTTTAAAAAAGTCCATTCATCGTTATTTGTTGTGGTGGGTATTTAATATACGGCTCGTTCGATAAAATGGTCATTTATAAAAAAAAAAAAATATATAAATATTTCCTTAATTCATTACATTCCGCAATAAAGAATTACTATCAATACTTCAATATTTACATATATAAGTTTTAGTTTCCTTTATACTCCAATCTTATATATTTGGAATATTTTTCATATAAATGACTCAATTTATTTACCCTTTCTATGGATGGATTTTCTCGAAGCGTCAACTTCAAATGAGTATCGCTGAACCAACCCACAAACGACTTTAACAAAATCCATCAGCTTTAACGACTAAAAACCGCAATTCATTTGGAAAATTATGCGAATCTATTTCTGGGAAATTGATGATTTATTGCTAACTCATTGCCAAACACATTCATTCAATTGGCCAATTCAGTTTGGTGTTTTCTGGTGAATGGGCCAAAAGAGAGACATTTCGATCACCATAAGCTATTATCCAAAGTATCCTATTTTTTGCTCTTTTTGCCAGAAAATCTATTATGGTGAAATTGTTCATATTGAATAGTATGAAGGATTTTGTATCGGAATTGGAAGAATGAAACGTAAATGCGAAGAATTTTGTAAGAAAAAAAAAATAAAAAAAAAATGTTTGATTTTTTTTTAATGTAGAAAGTTTCAAAAAATAGTTAATAAATTTTGAAGAAAATTAAGGGAATTAAATATTTTGAGAAATATTCAATTCTTACAAGAATTTGATTTTTAACACCAGTGTAGCTCCATACTCTCATATTTGCTTAAACTTTCATGAAAACATAATTTTTTGAAAAAGAAAAACTAATACAGATCACCATACGGCGAGAAATCTTAAATGCTGGAATATTCTAGAATATTTTGTTAATACTCCCAATAGCCAAGCTTTTATATACTAAACTTATTACGCCTAATTGAAATTGAAACAACAAACATTTACAACCATGCCAATTTAGCACCCAAATCGATTTTATTATCGCTTCTGGCCATAGGGCATTTCATAATCTCCATTGATTTCCTCGACCAATATAACACAGGAAACAAAAGAGTCACTGAATCGCATTAAAATGCTCTTACGAAAGCCCCATGACAACATATACACCGGCATCCAGGATACACGCAAACATTTCTTTCAACGAAAGGTGGACATGAAATGAAAATCTTGACTCTTTGTTTCAATTTCCAGGACAGAAATATTTCACATATCCTTGATGCTGGTCGGTAGTTTATCTCTGTCTGCCACATACACCGAAACTCACACACACACATGAACTCTGAGAGCCCATCAATCTGTCTAGAGGAATGACATATACTCGCACATTTGCAGTTTGCAACCAAAATGCAAACATTTTTAATCGGTTTTTGCCATTTTACAATCTAAGGGGGAAAACTCTCTCTGCCATTTATGTCACATTCATATGGCACATGGTGTTAAATGGCCCTCTAGGAAATGAATCTAAAATTTCGATAAATTCAAAATTATACTATAAAACAAATTATATAAAAAAATCAAAAAAATTCTACATTTTTTATAAAAAAATTCAAATACCATTTAAAGTATTTTATAAAAAATTCAAATTTAAATTTTTAAAGTTTCTATCAATATCTGTTGGAATCCCAAGACCCCAAATAGGGGAATCGATTTATATGGAGGCTATACCAAACCGATATACACCATATTCACCACACATATTTTCGGATCTAGAACACCTTTAGTTGTCAATTTTCACTCCGTACACTCCTATAATCCGTACACACCTATATTTATTCCGAAAGTATCTCAAAATTTTTGATTTCAGGAATATCGGATAGAAACTGCATTTTCTAGAAGACCAAGATCTCCAATCGTGGGATTGGTTTATATGGGGGGTACATCATAACCCATCAGCAAACTTGACCTATATGTAGCCCCAAAACGAGTCTGTAATAATTATCAGGAACATAGTGCCATTATTGAAGGCTGTAGCGTGATTTTAAAAGACTGACAGAGAGGCGGACATGGTTATATCGTTTTGGAATTTATATAGCAGGAATATACAGTACAAATATTTTCGGAAATCGATAATTCGATTTTTTAAAAATTTAAATATTAGTTTTTTTTAATTATTTAAATTTTTTTTTATCAAGATTTAAATACATTTTACATTATTTTTTTCTTTTTTATAAAAATTTAAATATTAATTTATTTTATAAAAAATTTAATATTGTTTTTTTTTTTATAAAAATGTAAATATTAATTTTTCGATATATCACAAACGGAATGACAAATGTAATACAATATACAAATTATTATCCAAAAATGTCATTTTTTTATGAAAATATCAAATTTTTTATAAAAATTTAAATATTATTTTTTTATAAAAATTTATTTCAAATTTTGTATGAAAATTTTAAAATTTTTATCAAAATTTAAGTAATATTCTGTTTGTTTGTTTTTTCTTTTTTTATAAAAACTTAAAAACTAACAGTTTCAATAAAAATTTAATATTTATTTATTTTATAAAAATTTTAATGTTAATTTTCTTAATGTAATTTTAATTACTAATTTTGTTTTATAAAAAATCTAAATATTTAATATTTTTTTATAAAAATTGAAACATTAACTTATTTTATAAACATATAAATATTAAACTTTTTGTTAACTTTTGTATGATTAAGAAACTTTTTTATTCCAAACTTTCTATTAAAATATCAAGTTTTTAAAGAGTAAATTTGGAATTTTAAATATTTTGTTTTTAATAAAAATTTAGATGTTAAATTTTTTTTAGAAAAATTGAAATATTATATTGTTTTAATAAAAATGTAAATATTAAATTGTTTTTATAAAAATTTAAATAATTTTTTTATAAAAACTTTAATATAAATTTTTATAATAACTTCAAAGTTTTTTCTAAAATATCAAAAATTCTAAAATATCAAAATTTTGTGTATTATGAAAATTTCGAAATTTTTATATTTAAATATTAATTTGTTTTACAAAGATTTAACTATTATTTTTTTTTATAAAACTTTATTTAATTTTTTTATAAAAATGTAAATAGTTTTTTTTTTATAAAAATTTGATTATTATTTTGTTTTATAAAAATATAAATTTTAATTTTTAATGAAAATTAAATTGTAAATATGAATTTATTTTATAAACAATTTAATATTATTTTTTTATAAAAATGTAAATATTAATTTCAATATATTACAAACGGAATGACAAATGTAACGCAAAAACAAATCTAATACAATATAAAAATTATTATCCAAAAATGTTAATTTTCTATGAAAATATCAAATTTTTTATACAAATTTAAATATTATTTTTTTATAAAAATTTATTTTTGAAATTTTGTATGAAAATTTTAAAATTTTTATCAAAATTTAAGTATTATTCTGTTTGTTTTTTCTTTTTTTTTTAATTAAAAACTAAAAGTTTCAATAAAAATTTAATATTTACTTATTTTATAAAAATTTTTTTTATTAATTTTGTTTTATAAAAATTTAAATATACATTTTTTTATAAAAATTGAAACATTAACTTTTTTATAAACATCTAAATATTAAACTTTTTGTTAATTTTTGTATGATTAAGAAACTTTTTTATAATGTGGAATTTTTAATATAATTTTTTATATACATTGAAATATTTAATTGTTTTAATAAAAATTTAAATATTTTTTATAAAAACTTTAATATATATTTTTATAATAACTTCAAAGTTTCTACTAAAATATCACAATTTTGTGTATTATAGAAATTTCGAAATTTTTATATTTAAATATTAATTTGTTTTACAAAGATTTAACTATTATTTTTTTTTATTATACTTTATTTAATTTTTTTTTATAAAAATGTTAATAGTTTTTTTTACAAAAATTTGATTATTATTTTATTTTATAAAAATATAAATTTTATTTTTATACCCACCACCATAGAATGGTGACGGGGTATAATAAGTTTGTCATTCCGTTTATAACGCATCGAAATATCGATTTCCGACTATATAAAGTATATATATTCTTGATCAGGGAGAAATTCTAAGACGATATAAGCATGTCCGTCTGTCCGTCTGTCTGTCTGTCTGTCTGTCTGGCTGTCTGTTGTAATTACGCTACAGCATTCAATAATGGAGCTATCGTCCTGAAATTTGGCACAGAATCGTCTTTTGTCTGCGCGCAGGTCAAGTTCGAAGATGGGCTATATCGGGCCATGTTTTGGTATAGCCCCCATATAAACCGACCTCCCGATTTGGGTCTTTCGCTTATAGAAACCGTAGTTTTCATCCAATTTGCGCGAAATTGAAAATCTAGAGATATTTTGGGACCTTGAAGAGGGGTGCCAAAAATGGTGAGTGTCGGTCCATGTTTTGGTATAGCCCCCATATAAACCGACCTCCCGATTTGGGGTCTTTCGCTTATAGAAACCGTAGTTTTCATCCAATTTGCGCGAAATTGAAAATCTAGAGGTATTTTGGGACCTTGAAGAGGTGTGCCAAAAATGGTGAGTGTCGGTCCATGGTTTGGTATAGCCCCCATATAAACCGACCTCCCGATTTGGGGTCTTTCGCTTATAGAAACCGTAGTTTTCATCCAATTTGCGCGAAATTGAAAATCTCGAGATATTTTGGGACCTTGAAGAGGTGTGCCAAAAATGGTGAGTGTCGGTCCATGTTTTGGTATAGCCCCCATATAAACCGACCTCCCGATTTTACTTCTTGGGCTTATAGAAACCGTAGTTTTTATCCAATTTGCCTGAAATTGGGCCATAAAGAGGTGTGCCGAAAACGGTTAGTATCGGTCGGTATTTTAGTATAGCCCCCATAAGAACGATTTTCCGATTTAACTCCTTAGGTTTCTAGAAACCGTAGTTTTTATCCGATTTGCCTGAAATTGTAAATATTCTCGTATTTAAGGCTCACAAAAACGTGTATCGGATTAAGTTTTTATCGGTCCATTTGGTAATGCCTCCATATAGACCAATTTCACTTCTTGTGAGTATAGAAGGCGCACTGATCATGAAAATTGCTTGAAACTCAATGTAAAATTTCCAGATTTTATTTTTCGGGTGAAAATCTACAGATTTAAAATTTCAAATCAAGACGTTATTTTATAATTTTCTTGCACACTTACAAGAGATGTTAATGATTCCTCTAAAACTCAAACAAAAATGGTTCTTATAAATCCAGAATCTGATATAGTCCTCATAGGTGAAATCTTTAAATGTATCTTCGGGAAGTGTCCTCAAGTCCTCAAGCCCTCCTGAAATTTCAAAGGAAATCCTAATATTTGGTTCATGGTGGTGGGTATTTAAGATTCGGCCCGGCCGAACTTACTGCTGTATATACTTGCTTAATAAAAATTTAAATATTATTTTTTATAAAAATTTAGATATTAAATTTTTTATAAATTCGTTTTGTTTGTTATTGTTGGCTTCTCTTCAATCGTTATTGTTGTTTTTTTGTTTTTTGATCTCAGCTTAAAGCCATGCATTGACTAAACTACAAGAGTAGCTTAACCAACAGAGGAAAAGTATGCTTGTCAAATTTATTTGGGCAAAGCCCTATAGACTGCAAGATGGTTGGATGTACAGCTGTTTCGGAATTACCACATTCCTCATCAGCATCCTCTACTTGCAGCAAAACTATCAACCAATTATCAGAATAAATTCGGGTAATTCACTCAACCCAACGTGAACTACACTTGAACCTCCCGAAAAAGGGTTTGATAGTCGGCTACTGCCTAAACAAATTTGCCAGCATATCTCTTTTCCTTTGCCAAACTCAAATCATCGATTTGTATGTATTTGGCTGGGTTTGTTTTTGAGCGTGCTTCCTCTATCTTCATTCGTTTTGTTTGTTATTGTTGGCTTCTCTTCAATCGTTATTGTTGTTTTTTTGTTTTTTGATCTCAGCTTAAAGCCATGCATTGACTAAACTACAAGAGTAGCTTAACCAACAGAGGAAAAATTATAAATTTTAACATTAACTTGTTTTTTTTTACAAAAATATAAATTTTAATTTTTAACGAAAATTTAAATATAATTTTTTTTATAAAAATTTATTTCAAATTTTGTATGAAAATTTTAAGATTTTTACCAAAATTTAAGTATTATTCTGTTTGTTTGTTTTTTTTTTCATTTTTTTATAAAAACTTAAAAACTAACAGTTTCAATAAAAAATTAATATTTACTTATTTTATAAACATTTTAATGTTAATTTTCTTGATGTAATTTTAATTATTAATTTTGTTTTATAAAAATTTAAATATAATTTTTTTATAAAAATTGAAACTTTAACTTTTTTATAAACATATAAATATTAAACTTTTTGTTAATTTTTGTATGATTAAGAAACTTATTTATTCCAAACTTTCTATTAAAATATCAAGTTTTTTAAATTTGGAATTTTTATTATTTTTTTTTGTAATAAAAATTTAGATATTAAATTTTTTATAAAAATTGAAATATTATATTGTTTTAATAAAAATGTAAATATTAAATTGGTTTAGTAAAAATTTAAATATTTAATATTAAATTTCAAAGTTTCTTCTAAAATATCAAAAATTCTAAAATATCAAAATTGTGTGTATTATGGAAATTTCGAAATTTTTATATTTAAATATTAATTTGTTTTACAAAGATTTAAATATTATTTTTTTATAAAACTTTATTTAATTTTTTTATAAAAATGTAAATAGTTTTTTTTTTTATAAAAATTTGATTATTATTTTGTTTTATAACAATATAAATTTTATTTTTTAATGTAAATTTAATTATTATTTTTTGTAAAAATTTAGATATTAATTTTTTTTTAATTTAAACATTAACTTTGTTTTATAAAAACATTAATTTTAATTTTTAATGAAAATTTAAATATTATTTTTTATAAAAATTTAGATATTAATTTTTTTTAAATTTAAACATTGACTTTTTTATGCAAATCCAAACATTATACTTTTTGTAAAATTTTAAATATTGAATTTTTTGGTAATATTTCAAAGTTTCTTTTAAAATATCAGGGTTTTTGTCTAATGGAAAGTTCAAAATATTCATTTAAAATTTATAAAGAAAATTTGGAATAAAATTATTAAAAATTTGGATTTTTAAATAATTTTCTTTTAAAATATTTTTTTGCTATGAAAAATATAGAAATGATTTTTTTTTAAATAAAAGTTTAAATATATTTTTTTTTTTTGTTATAAAAATTTAAATATTAAAATTTTTTATAAAAAATTAAATGTTATTTTTTTATAAAAATATCAAAATTTCAATCCACAAAATTTAGCATATAATGTACGAAATAATACTACAAGTAGACAAATATCAGAAGCTATAGAAACATCCGGAGTACCAGAAACCAACAACTCACTAATACCTTCAACATCTAAACAGATATCACAATCGCCCATATCTTTGGGTAGTAACAGCACTACCCTTAAAACTGAGAATCACCTTGGAGGACAACGTTAAGGGTTACGTCGGCAATATTTTACCCCAAGACGTTCAGAGAGAATTCGAAAAAAAAATTAAAGGAAAAAATTATTTTACAGAAATTCCACTTTTTCATGAACATGTTAAAATTTATAATGAAAATTTGGAATACTCACTAAATATTTGAAATTTTTATAAAAGTCTAAATATTCATAAAGACTATGAAATTTTGATAGAAAATTTGAAATTATTTTAAAAAGTTTTCGTAATATATTCCAAAGCTGATAGAATTATTTTTTAAGAAAAATTCAAAATTTCTATGAAAATTTCTCAATTTTTATGGACATTTTAAATTTTCTATGAAATTCTCAATTTTTTTATAAAAAATATATGTATTTTAATGCCTACATATTTTTTTTTTGTTTGTAAAAATTATTTTTTCTTTTAAGAGTTTGTATCTACTGTGTATAATGCCTATAGTCTCCAGGTTTTAGTGGTTTTTTTTATCTCACACACACACACACATATAGGCATACACCTAGTTCATGCTATTTGTTCGATAGACTTCTATGTCCACATGGGTTCACTTACATTCTCTGTCATCGGCGTATAATGGGCAATACTGCGTCCTCGATCGACAGCTATGAGGGATGCCGGTATATCAATTGTTTCCCCAAGTGTTGCATTGAATTTCCACACATAGTTTGCTTCCGCTGGATTTGCTTCAATTTCACAAGCAATTTTAGCCATCTCATGTCGTCCAGTACTATAGACAGTGCGTTGTCCTTGCCTGCATACGGGTGCAACTGTCAAGATAAAGAATGAAAGAATGGTTAAAACACACACATACACACACAGACACAAAAAAAGTGGAAAATGAAGAAGATTGTTAAAGTGAAGGCATAAGGTAGTGATATAATTTATTAAATCTCAAAAGCTCATACATAAGACATTGCATCGGAAACAGGATACGGTAGACTTACCAAATACCCTTCGATATGAAACGACTATGAAAAGGAGTCTACGATAAAAGAGTGAACTCATCAGGAAAACATCGCCGTTGTATGATTGAATTCAAACGAGCCTTGTAGTAAATCATTTAACCACAGAGATATTACATTTGTGAAATTGATGTCCTTAATATATTGCCAGAATCGAGAATTCTGAGGGATAAGTAAATTCTTGAGAATTCTGTCATCTACAGAAAATGAAAGGGATTATGAAGGCTGAGGCTATTGATGGTAAGGATTAAAGTAAAATGACAGTTTTGATTTATTTCGAGTTGGAATTTTTCCTGAAGGGCATTGGTTTTGTCATTCGTTTTTGTTAATTCTATATTATTTGCAGAATTGGATATTTTCTTTGACTTAATACTTCAAAAATTATATTATTTGTTTTTAAACAAAACCTATTTTTATTTCGAATTTTTTCATTTATTTCCTAGATCTATTTTGAAGGCCACAAAACGATTTTATTTATTTGTTTAAAGACAGGTGTCAAAAAAAGTAGACTTTTAATTTTCAAAATTTACATTTGATTAGTTTTTTTTCGCAATTATCATTTCACGGACCCAATAGTTTAGTTAAGAAGTAGTTCTGATTAATCAAAAATTTTTTTGTTTATTTCGAAAATTTTGGTTTTACTCACAAAAAAAAAAAATTGTCCAATAGAACTAACTGTATATCCGTTCTATAGGCGAAGGTCCTGGCAACCAGTCGTAATGTTATTTTTTTTATAAAATAAATAAATAAAAATATCCATTCAAAAGCTTTCGTTTCTCTATAACTACCCCTAAAGTTATGACTTTAAAATTTCAAGCGAAACCATAAAACTAAAATTTTTTGATTTTAGTAAATCTTTCATTTTAAGAAATTTAACATTTCGATTGTATTTTCTAATCACCACAAAAACATGCCACAGGAACATACCACCAAATTACCAGTGCTTTGCTAATAGAAAATCTTCAAAAATCCCAAAACAATTGCCTTGAGCTAAAGGCAATGAACAAAGTTGGGAGCCAAGCAACATATTGTTTTTTGAGAGGTCAAAAGCCAAAAGACCTAAGTACTTAAATAATAGGATAACAAAAAAAAAATATAAATGCCAGTATGTCATAACTTGACCGAGTCAAATAAATACTGTGAAACCTCTAAGAAGAGGACAGCTACGGTCGCCGCCTTATACTACACGAGATTGATTTAAATGGAATAGTTGGCAATAGTGTATTCTAGAGGTCATATTTAGAGAATGATACATATGAGCAATATATTTGATTGTGGGCCACTATTGCTCTGAATACAGAGAGTCTGAATTCGTTTTTCATGCCGATTGGAGAAAATTACAAATTTAGTTGCTAGGGTTCTTAAAAAGTAAAAACTGCTTGTCGATTTCTATGAGGACTTTATCTTGTGTCTTGACTTATGTACGCTAAGATGACATATCGCTGAAACCTAGGATCTATGGGTGGTTTATCCGATATAGAAACTAAGCCTTAAAAAATAATGATCAGTTCATAGGATAATACGAGATCTATTTGTGATCTCTTGTTCTTCATCTGCAAAATGCCGGTGACTTATTACAAAAAAGTATGGTATCACAATGGACTGAAATGAAATAACAGTAACTACTACAAAAAAAATTATAACAAGTTTAAAGCCGATATCATTGATTTGATTTCATTATCATATGGGTGGGTGGACGGAATTACAGACGGACAGGTGTACAGACGAAGAGATGAACGGACACACGGTCGGATGAAAAGACGGAAGGACAGACGAGTGGACGAGTAGTAGGCGCTGTTGCCACAGTTGGTAGGATTCTAAACAACAACAAAAAATAGATTTTGCAAAATGCTCCTCTCCAATTAAGAGGTAGAATTTTATATGGAAATAAAATTGTAACAACATTTTCTACATAAAAAAAAAAAATTGACAAATTTTTCTATAGAAATGAAATTTTACAAAAATGGAAATACAATATCTAAAGAATTTACTATAGAAATCAAATTTGCAAAAAATGTTCCATAGAAAAAATTTCAAAAATTTTCTATAGAAATAAAATTTTGTATAAAAATAAAATTTTGACAAAATTTTTCACAGAAATAAAATATTAATAAAACACCTATAGATTTAAAATTTTGACAAAATTTCCTATAAATTTAAAATTTGGACAAAATTTTTTATCGAAATAAAGTCTTGACAAAAATTTTTATAGAAATAAAATTTTGACAACATTTTTTATAGAAAAAAAATTGAATTTTATATAGAAATAAAATTTTTATAAAATTTTCTGTAGAAATAAAATTTGTACAAAATTTTCTATAGAAATAAAATTTGTACAAAATTTTTTATAAAAATAAAATTTTGGCAAAATTTTTCACAGAAATAAAATATTAACAAAACTTATGGCGATTTCAATTGGGAAAAAAGGTGCAATATTCTCGAAATTGATTGCAAGATATCAAGGACACTGTCATAGATTTTGGATCCTTTATACCTCACAATATTATAAATTAACAATAACTTTAGAATTACACTATAATTTGGGCGAAATGTCACTTAGGGAAAAAGTAGTGTAATACCAAGGAAACACTTTTTTGCGAATCGAAAAAGCCCTTAGATTTACAATTTTGACAAAATTTCCTATAAATTTAAAATGTTGACAAAATTTTTTATCGAAATAAAGTTTCGACAAAATTTTCTATAGAAATAAAAATAAAATTTTGACACAATTTTTCACAGAAATAAAATATTAACAAAACTCCTACAGATTTACAATTTTGACAAAATTTTCTATAAATTTTAAAATTTTGACAAAATTTTTTTATCAAAATAAAGTTTTGACCAAAATATTTTATAGAAATAAAATTTTGACACCATTTTTTATAGAAAAAATTGAATTTTATATAGAAATAAAATATAGAAATAAAATTTGTACAAAATTTTCTATAGAAAAAAAAAAATTTTGACAAAATTTTCTATAGAAAGAAAATTTTTGGCAAAATTGTTCACACAAATAAAATACTAACAAAACTTCCTATAGATTTACAATTTTGACAAAGTTTCCTATAAATTTAAAATTTGTTATCGAAATAAAGTTTTGAAAAATTTTTCTATAGAAATAAAAATAAAATTTTGACAAAATTTTTCACAGAAATAAAATATTAACAAAACTTCCTATAGATTTACAATTTTGACAAAATTTCCTATAAATTTAAAATTTTGACAAACTTTTTTATCGAAATAAAGTTTTGACAAAATTAGCTAGAGAAATAAAATTTTGACAACATTTTTTATAGGAAAAAATTTAATTTTCTATAGAAATAAAATTTTTAAAAATTTTCTATAGAAATAAAATTTTGACAAAACTTTTTATAGAAATAAAATTTTGACAAAATTTTTTATACAAAGAAAATTTAATTTTATATAAAAATAAAATTTTGACAAAATTTTCCATAGAAATATAATTTTGAGAAAGTTTTCTAAAAAATAAAATTTTTACAAAAATTTTTACAAAAATAAGGAAAGAAAAAGTTTACAAGATTTTTTTATAGATATAAAATTTTGACAAAGTTTTTATAGAAATAAAATTTTGACACAGTTTTCGTTAGAAATAAAATTTTGAGAAAATTTTCTGTAGAAATATAATTTCGAGAAAATTTTCTATCAAAAATTTAACTTTAACAAAAATTTCTACAAAAATAACATTTTCTATAGAAAGAAAAAGTTGACAAGATTTTTTATAGATATAAAATTTTGAGAGAATTTTCTATAGATAGAAAATTTTGACAAGATTTTCTATAGATAAAAACATTTTGAAAAATCATTTCTGTAGAAATTAAATTATAACAAAATTTCCTCTAGATTTAAAATTTTGATAAGATTTTCTAAAGATAAGAAATTTTGACAGAACTTTCTATAGATATAAAATTTTGAAAAAATTTTCTCTAGATATAAAATTTTGACAAAATTTCCTATAGATTAAAAATGTTGGCAAGAAATTTTATAGATACAAAATTTTCTATAGATATAAAATTTTGATAAAATTTTGACAATATTTTCTATAGATAAAAAATTGTGAAAAAAACTTTCTGTAGAAATATAATTATAACAAAAATTTCTATAAACATTTTGACAACATTTCTTCTAAATATAAAATTTTGACAAAATTTTCTATAGATTTAAAATTTTGACAAAAATTTCTATAAATTCAATAAAAATATTTCTTTCGAATAAAACAACATTTTTTGTTTTCATACTAATCACAAAAATTTGATCAACAACTTCAAATTTAGGATTCTTTTAATTTGCTAGATTTTTGGTGAAATAGTCTTCAAATTTGAATAGATTATTTTTGGCACGAGGATTATGTGGAATGAGGTTCGGGCTGAAGTATGAAAGGACAGACGGATGGACGAAGAAGGGCGCACATACAAACAAATCGACAGACCGCAATATCTAGATCTACTTGTTTCGTTAAGTTTAAAAACATATTGATATAATATAAAATATTATACAACCTAAATCTTAGATTTTCTAAAGATAAAACATTTTGAAATAATTTTCTATAGATATAAAATTGGGACAAAATTTCCTATGAATCTAAAATTTTGACAAAATTTTCTATAGACATAAAATTGTGACAAAATTTCTTCTAGATATAAAATTTTGACAAAATTTCTTCTAAATATAAAATTTTGACAAAATTTTCTATAGATATAAAATTTGGACAAAAATTTCTATAAATTCAATAAAAATTATTTCTTTCGAATAAAACAACAATTTTTTCATACTAATTACAAAAATCACATCAAACTAATATTTTTTTTTAAATTGCTATATTTTTTGTGAAATAGTCTTCAAATTTTAATAGATTATTTTTGGCATGAGTGACAACCGTGGCAGTAGTACGGGTAGATGGACGAACAGACATATATAAGATTATGCAGAATGAGGGTTGGGCTGAAATATGGAAGGACAGAAGGATGGTCGAGGAAGGGCGGACATACGAATAAATCGACAGACCGCAATATCTAGATCTATTTGTTTCGTTAAAAAACATATTGACCTAATATAAAATTATATACAACCTAAATCTTAAGGCAAACATTTTTCTTCATATTAAGGGCAAATTTCTCATAAGTTACGAAATTTTCATTCAAAGAAAGTTTTTAGTCTTTTCCTTGAAATTTTGTTCATAAAATTTGGATCGCAAATCTTTAATATTTTCATCCATTTGTTTAAGTTCAATGTCGTTGAAGTGAGGCAAATTTTCCTTAACAAAAGAAAAACGTGTTTGATTTAATGAAACAATCTCTAAACTAACCGAGACATTGAATATTTGAATTGGAGATAAAAAACTTCAAATATAGACTAGGATTTATTTTATTTTGCATTTTTAGTATAACGGTTTTGTGAAACAAAAAAAAAAGAAAAATTTCGGTTTCATTTTAAAAAATGTATTTGAAACTTCGATAAATGAGATCTGCATCCTAGATTTAAAGCTTCCCTAAACAAATCTTTATTTCAAAGATGCCGCATTCTTGGCGCGGAATCAGTGTCAACATTCTTAGTGGAAGGTAATTTGAGTGTGGATTAAAATTAGACAGACATGTTTATGAGAATTCATTGCTTGGTCATATTAGTAATTATCCATGGTGTACCAAAAATCGAGTGAGATAGGGTATAAAATAATAAACTTTATATTAATAATCAAATTTTATTATTTTCAAAATTATATAAAATTTAATATAATAAAATTTATATTAAATCTTTTCGACCACTTGTTTCTTTATTTAATTACAATTCCTAGATAAGCCTTTTTGATAATTCAACTGACATGTATATCCAGTGGGTATATTCAATTTGAGGGATGATGTTGAGAATATGAAAAGAAACTTACAACATAATAAAGAAATGTCTAAAAGGCTTAGCAATAAAGCCTTCAAAATTATAATATGCATAGATGTTAACATGGCTTAGTGTATGAAAGCTCGTGCGCGCGTGTGTGTGTGTGTAGGTTTGCATATCCGTTTCCTCATAGGCTTTGGCAAAACTAGCACCATTGACAATGGCTAGATGAAGGCATCATAACCATCATAATTTCGAACAATGCTATAATACTTCATATGAATATTCTCATACCAATGCATATGCATTTGTATGAGTATTCGCCTAGGACACCATAGATAATATGAACGAAAAGGTTGTTGATGTTTAATGGTCACAACGACGACGACGACGACAATGTCGTTGACTATGGCGATGAAATACATGCACTGGACTATGTGGTGGAAGCCATGTGGTTTTCATGTATCATGAATGTTGGAAATGTTGTGTGGCTGTCTAGTGAGGAGTTGAGTGGTGGTTATACCAATGACAGTGTTAGTGGTACCGATACGTACTACAGTTAGTGCTTTTGACCATATAGCAAAATGTTCATTTTTGGTGTTTTATTGTAGACAGGCAAACAAATTGCTTGTCATTGTTGCATATCTGTAAATGTGTTGGTGTAACGTTAAAGTCTGTATGGGGCATTCCTGAAAAACTAAAAGCCTTAATTTTAGGTTTATTTATTTTTTATTACATCAAACTAAAATTTGTTCACAGCACCTTTATTTCTATAGAAAATTTTGTCAAAATTTTATTTATGCAAAAAATGTTATTTCTATAGAAAACATTCACAAAATTTTATTTCTGTAGAAAATTTGGTCAAAATTTTATTTCTCTAGAAAATTTTGTCAAAATTTTATTTCTATAGAAAATTTTGTCAAAATTTTATTTCTAAAGAAAATTTTGTCAAAATTTTATTTCTATAGAAAATTTTGTCAAAATTTTATTTCTAAAGAAAATTTTGTCAAAATTTTATTTCTATAGAAAATTTTGTCAAAATTTTATTTCTATAGAAAATTTTGTAAAAATTTTATTTTGTATTGAACATTTTGTCAAAATTTTATTTGGTATAGAAAATTTTGTCAACAATTTATTTCTATAGAAAATTTTGTCAAAATTTTATTTCTATAGAAAACTATGTCAGAATTTTATTTTTATAGTTAATTTTGTCAAAATTTTTATTTCAATAGAAAATTTTGTCAAAATTTTACTTCTATAGAAAATTTTGTTAAAAGTTTATTTCTGGAGAAAATTTTGTCAAAATTTTATTTCTATGGAAAATTTTGTACAAAATTTTATTTCTATAAAGAAAGTTTACCAAATTTTGTTTCTAAAAAATACTTTGTGAAAATTCTATATCTATAGAATATTTTGTCAAAATTTTATTTCTATAATAAATTTTGTAAACATTTTATTTCTGTTGAAAATATGTCAAAATTTTATTTCTATAGAAAATTTTGTAAAAATTTTATTTCTGTAAATAATTTGTCAAAATTTTATTTCTATGGAAAATTTTGTCAAAATTTTATTTCTATGGAAAATTTTGTCAAAATTTTATTTCTATTGAAAATTTGATCAAAATTTTATTTCTAACAGAAAATTTTGTAAAAATTTTATTTCTCTGGAAAATTATGTCAAAATTTTATAGAAAATTTTGTCAAAATTTTATTTTGTATAGAAATTTTTGTAAAAATTTTATTTTGTATTGAAAATTTTGTCAAAATTTTATTTTGTATAGAAAATTTTTTCAACATTTTATTTCTATATGAAATTTTTTCCAATTGTTTTTTCTATAAAAAATTTTGTCAAAATTTTATTTCTATAGAGAATTTTGTCAAAATTTTATTCCTATAGAACATATTTGGGTTGATGGTTTTTATTTGGGTTGATTGTTTTGCAGCAAGTAGAGGATGCTGATGAGGTAATTCCGAAACGTGCGTCCATCCAACCATCTTGCAGTCTATAGGGTTTTGCCCAAGCTGAAATCAAAGACAATAATACTTATTGAAGAAAAAACAAACAATAACAAAACAAAACGAAAAAATGTTATTCCTATAAAATTTTTTTTTGTCGAAAATTTTATTTCTATAAATTTTTTTTTCGAAAATTTTAGTTCTATAGAAAATTTTATCAAAATTTTATTTCTATCGAAAATTTTGTCAACATTTTATTTCTATAGAAAATTTTGTCAAAATTTTATTTCTATAGAAATTTTCTCCAAATTTTATTTCTATAGAAAATTTTGTCAACATTTTATTTCTATAGAAAATTTATTTCTAAGTAAAATGTTCTCAAAATTTTATTTCTATAGGAAATTTTGTCAAAATTTTTTTTCTACAGAAAATTTTGCCAAAATTTTATTTCTATGTAAAATTTTCTCAAAATTTTATTTCTATAGGAAATTTTGTCAAAATTTTTTTCTATAGAAAATTTTGTCAAAATTTTATTTCTATATGAAATTTTTTCCAATTGTTTTTTCTATAAAAAATTTTGTCAAAATTTTATTTCTATCGAAAATTTTGTCAAAATTTTATTTCTATAGAAAATTTTGTCAAAATTTTATTTCTATAGAAATTTTCTCCAAATTTTATTTCTATAGAAAATTTTGTCAACATTTTATTTCTATAGAAAATTTATTTCTAAGTAAAATTTTCTCAATTTTCTCTATAGGAAATTTTGTCAAATTTTTTTTTCTATAGAAAATTTTGCCAAAATTTTATTTCTATGTAAAATTTTCTCAAAATTTTATTTCTATAGGAAATTTCATCAAAATTTAATTTTTATAGAAAATTTTGTCAAAATTTTCATTTCAATAGAAAATTTTGTCAAAATTTTACTTCTATGGAAAACTTTGTCAAAATTTTATTTCTATAGAAACTTTTTTCAAAATTTTTATTTCAATAGAAAATTTTGTCAAAACTTTACTTCTATAGAAAAATTTGTCAAATTTTTATTTCTATAGAAAATTTTGACAAAATTATTTTTTCTATAAAAAATTATGTCAAAATTTAATTTTTGTAGAAAATTTTTTCAAATTTTTATTTGTTCGAAAATTTCGTGAAACTTTTATTTCTATAGAAAATTTTCCCAAAATTTTATTTCTATATAAAATGTTATCTAAATTTTATTTGTATAGAAGATTTTCTCAAGATTTTATTAAATATAAAAAAATTTTGTCAAAATTTTATTTCTATAGAAAATTTTCTCAAAATTTTATTTCTATAGAAAATTTTGTCCAAATTTTATTTCTATAGGAAATCTTGTCAAAATTTTTTTGCCACAAAAAAATTTGTCTAAATTTTATATCTATAGAACTATTTCTGTAGAAAATTGTTGGAAAATTTTATTTCTATAGAAAATTTTGTCAAAATTTTATTTCTATAGAAAATTTTGTCAAAATTTTATTTCTATAGAAAATTTTGTCAAAATTTTATTTCTATAGAAAATTTTGTCAAAATTTTATTTCTATAGAAAATTGTTGGAAAATTTTATTTCTATCGAAAATTTTGTCAACATTAATTTTTCTATTAAAAATTATGTCAAAATTTAATTTCTGTAGTAAATTTTCTCAAAATTTTATTTCTTCGAAAATTTCGTCAAACTTTTATTTCTATAGAAAATTTTCCAAAAATTTTATTTCTACGTAAAATTTTGTCAAACTTTTATTTCTATATAAAATGTTGTCTAAATTTTATTTGTACAGAAGATTTTGCCAAAATATTTTTATATATAAAAAAGTTTGTCAAAATTTTATTTCTATAGAAAATTTTGTCCAAATTTTATTTCTATAGAAAATGTTGTCCAAATTTTATTTCTATAGGAAATTTTGTCAAAATTTTATTGCCACAGAAAAATTTGTCTAAATTTTATATCTATAGAGCTATTTCTGTAGAAAAATTTTATTTCTATAGAAAATTTTATTTCTATAGAATTTTTTAGCAAAATTTTATTTCCATAGGAAATGTTTGCAAAATTTTATATCTACAAACAAAATTTTTAAAATTTAAATATAATCTCTTTGTTATTTCGTTTTGTAGTCTTTAAAAAACGCTCTCATTTCTCCAATAGTTTTTCTTGAGGAATATCCCATATAGTAGGTTATATGTAAATGCAAGGGTTGCAAGGGACATAGAAAAATAGAGTGTTGTCCTAGCAATCTCAATGGAAGGAAATAATCTAACATATACCATATCAGTTTGGCTTTTGTTTTAAGCTATTATATATAGTAACGTTATAGGAACTCTTTCTAATTCTCTCACTCACTCTCTCGTACATTCATTTGTGTTTTTTGCCACATTCCCAACAAGGGTCCTGAGAGAGATCTATAAACCACTGACCACTTACAATTGCCTTTTCCGCCTTTTTGTTCTTTATTCATAATAGATGGAAGTAAGGCCAGAAATATGGAACTGTTGACAGGAGTATGCAGTGTGCTATATGTATATGCTTTATTGCTAACACAAATCCACACACACACACACGCACACAACCCACAACACATACATGTGAATACATCCTTTGAAAGACCTACGGTCTCTAGTCTCTGTTGAAAACTATATTTTATAAGATTTTTTATTGCCTACAAAAATTGCCATCATAATTTTAAATTACAAAATATAAATTGTAGCTTTTCATCTAGCCTTTGGATTTTAGGGCATTTGCTTTGTAGCAGCAGGATGGTGGTGATTTCGAAATTTTTCAAATAAATTATTGCTAACGAAAAATGTTAATGACTGTTGGAATTTGTAAGAACTTCATTAGTCGATAATTGAATTTTTCCTAAACAATTTTAATTGAAATAACATTTTATTGGATTATTTATTTGGTTAGTAAATTAAATAATATTCGAAGATAGAAGGATAACTACTGCCAAAAGTGTAATATATTTATTTTCATTAAAGCAAAACTAGGACTAAGCGATGAAAGGATAAAGCCAGAGAGGAAGGTAGGTGATTCCTATGTAGTGAAGGACTGAAGAAGAAGATATCTAATCCGAAAATAGATTACACTTAAAATATTTCTCAAAATTGAGGAGAATGGGTTATATATCTAAAAATTTTTTTTTTTAAGTGTGGCTAATGACCTGCGAAGATTTATTACTGAAATAAATCAAAGTAAAAATATGATTTATGTGGTCATTTGGCAAAAGATTATGTGGGAGCTTTATCTAACTCAGCCGATTTCAATCAAAATAAGTGTCAATTTGGAGAGGGATATATATGTGGGAGTTTTATATAAATCTGACTTGATTTCAATTGAATTTGGCAGACTTTTCGACATTATTAGTTGTACTCCTTGAGCAAAATTTAAAGCAAATCAGGGTAAAAATCTGCTTTCTGTAGCACGGCTGCCTCTCTTGCCAAGAATAATTTACCAAAAATTTGAAGATAATTCTACCAATAATCAACCAATTTTTGTGTTTTTTATGAAATAAAGGTTCTTTTTATATTTCTACAGAAACTTTTGTCAAAATTGTATTTCTATAGAAAAATTTGTCAACATTTTATTTCTATAGAAAATTTTGTCAAAAATTTATGTTTAAAGAATATTTTGACAAGTTTTTATTTCTACATAAAATTTTGTACAAATTTAACTTCTTTATAATATTATGCCTAAATTTTATTTCTACAGAAAAATTTGTTAAAATTTTCTTTCTGTGTCAAAATTTTATCTTTAATTCCTTAAAGATGCATTGTGTCAAAATTTTATCTTTAAAGAACATTTTGTCAAAATTTTATTTCTATAGAATATTGTGCCAAATTTTATCTTTAAAGAAAATTTTGTTAATATTTTATCTTCTATAGAAAATTTTGTCAAAATGTTATTTCTATTGAAATTTCTGTCAAAATTTTATTTATGTAGAAAAATTTGTCAAATTCAATAGAAAATTTTGTCCAAAAATTTATCTTTAAACAACATTTTGTCAAAATTTTATTTCCTCAAAAATTTTGTCAAAAAATTATCTTAAAAGAATATTTTGTCAACTTTTTATTTCTATAGAAAATTTTGTCCTTAAAGAAAATTTTGTCAAAATTTTACTTCTGTAGAATATTATGTAAAAATTTTATTTCTACGGAAAAATTTGTTAAAAATTTCTTTCTATAGAAAACTGTGTCAAATTTTTATCTTTAATTCCTTAAAGACAAATTGTGTCAACATTTAATGTTTAAAGAAAATTTTGTCAAAATTTTATTTCTATAGAAAATTTTGTCAACATTTTATTTCTATAGAAAATTTTGTAAAAAATGTATGTTTAAAGAATATTTTGACAAGTTTTTATTTCTACATAAAATTTTGTACAAATTTAACTTCTTTATAATATTATGCCTAAATTTTATTTCTACAGAAAAATTTGTTAAAATTTTCTTTCTGTGTCAAAATTTTATCTTTAATTCCTTAAAGATACATTGTGTCCAAATTTTATCTTTAAAGAACATTTTGTCAAAATTTTGTCAAATTTCTATAGAAAACTGTGTCAGAATTTTATGTTTAACTAAAATTTTGTCAAACTGTTATCTTTAAATAAAATTTTGCCAAAATTTTATCTCTATTGAAAATTTTGTCAAAATGTTATTTCTATTGAAAATTTTGTCAAAATTTTATTTATATAGAAAAATTTGTCAAATTCAATAGAAAACTTTGTCCTAAATTTAATTCTTAAACAAAATTTTGCCAAAATTTTATTTCCTTAAAAATTTTGTCAAAAAAATATCTTAAAAGAATATTTTGTCAAATTTTTATTTCTATAGAAAATTTTGCCAAAATTTTACTTCTGTAGAATATTATGTCAACATTTTATTTCTACCGAAAAATTTGTTAAAAATTTCTTTCTATAGGAAACTGTGTCAAAAATTTATCTTTAATTCCTTAAAGACAAATTGTGTCAACATTTTATGTTTAAAGAAAATTTTGTCAAAATTTTATTTCTATCGAAAATTTTGTCAAAATTTTATTTCTATCGAAAATTTTGTCAAAATTTTATTTCTATTGAAAATTTTGTCAAAATTGTATTTCTATAGAAAATTGTGCCAAATTTTATATTTAAAGAAAATTTTGTTAATATTTTATCTTCTATAGAAAATATTGTCAGAATTTTATCGTTAACTAAAATGTTGTTAAAATTTTATCTTTAAATAAAATTTTGTCAAGATTTTATTTCTATAGGAAATTTTGTCAAAAAATTATCTTTAAAGAATATTTTGTCAAATTTTTATTTCTATAGAAAACTTTATTTTAATGAAAATTTTGTCAAAATTTTACTTCTATAGAATATTATGTCAAAATTTTATTCCTATAGAAAAATTTGTTAAAATTTTCTTTCTATAGAAAACTGTGTCAAAATTTTATCTTTAATTCCTTAAAAATAAATTGTGTCAACATTTTATGTTTAAAGAAAATTTAGTCAAAATTTTATTTCTATAGCAAATTTTGTCAAAATTTTATTTGTATAGAAAATTTTGTCAAAATTTTATTTCTATAGAAAATTGTGACAAATTTTATTTTCTATAGAAAATTTTGTCAGAATTTTATCTGTAACTAACATTTTGTCAAAATTTTATTTCCATAGGAAATTTTGTAAAAAAATTTCCTTAAAGAATATTTTGTCAAATTTTAATTTTTGTAGAAAATTTTGTCCTTAAAGAAAATTTTGTCTAAATTTTACTTCTGTAGAATATTATGTTAACATTTTATTTCTACCGAAAAATTTGTTAAAATTTTCTTTCTTTAGAAAACTGTGTCAAAATTTTATCTTTAATTCCTTAAAGATAAACTGTTCCAAAATTTTATTTCTATAGAAAATTTTGTCAAGATTTTAATTTCTATAAGAAATTTTGTCAAAAATGTATCTTTAAAGAGAATTTTGTCAAATTTGTATTTTTATAGAAAATGTTGTTTTAATGAAAATTTTGCCAAAATTTTACTTCTTTAGAATATTATGTCAACATTTTTTTTCTACAGAAAAAATTTCTTTCTATAGAAAACTGTGTCAAAATTCTTTAATTCTTTAATCTTTAATGCTTTAAAGATAAATTGTGTCAAAATTTTTCTTTAAAGAAGATTTTGTTAAAATTTTATTTCTATAGAAAAATTTGTCTAAAGTTTATTTCTATAGAAAACTGTGTCAGAATTTTTTCTCTAAAGAAAATTTTGTCAAAATTTTATTTCTATTGAAAATTTTTTAAAAATTTTATTTCTACTGAAAATTTTTTAAAAATTTTATTTCTATAGAAAATGTGCTAATTTTTAACTTTAAAGAAGATTTTGTTGATATTTTATACAGAAAATGTTGTACAAAATTTTATTTCTATAAAAATTTTGTCAAAATTTCCCTTTTATGGAAAATTGTGCCAAATTTTATCTTTAAAGGAAATTCTTTTAAAATTTTCTTTCTGTAGAAAATTTTGCCAAACATCTTTTTCTATAGAAAATCTTGTCAAATTTTTATCTTTAAAGAAAATTTTCTAAAAATTTTATTTCTTAAGGGTGATACGGTCAAAATTTGGTCAATATAAACTTGACGTATTTCTTTCAATTTTGCATTTAAAAAACCTGAACACCCCTCATTTTGAAGGTGTGTGTGTGTAGAATGGCTCCTATTTTGATTTTGGAATTTACTCTTCAGTTGTCAAATTGCCGTCCAAGCAAGTAGAGCAGCGTATCAAAATTTTGCTCGCGCATCGCGATAATCCGAGCTACTCGCACGCAAAGCTGGCAAAATCGCTAAAAGTTGCCAAATCAACCGTTACAAATGTAATTAAAGTGTTTGGGGAACGTTTGTCCCCCCGATCCAGGAAGTCTGGATCGGGGGGAAATCGAAAACCGGAAGCCGCTGAGACGACAAAGAAAGTTGCCGGTAGTTTCAAGCGAAACCCTAACCTCTCTCTCCGAGATGCCGCAAATAAGCTGGATGTATCGTCTACAACCGTGCATCGAGCCAAAAAACGAGCCGGACTATCGACTTACAAGAAGGTAGTGACTCCAAATCGCGATGATAAACAAAATACGACGGCCAAAGCGCGATCCCGGAGGCTGTACACGACGATGTTGACGAAGTTTGACTGCGTGGTAATGGACGACGAAACCTACGTCAAAGCCGACTACAAGCAGCTCCGGGACAGGAGTTTTATAGGGCAAAAGGAAGGGAAAAGGTAGCAGATATTTACAAGCACATAAAACTGTCAAAGTTCGCAAAGAAATATCTGGTTTGGCAAGCCATCTGTACCTGTGGCTTGAAAAGCAGCATTTTCATAGCGTCCGGGACTGTCAACCAAGAAATTTACGTGAAAGAGTGTTTGAATAAACGTCTGCTGCCTTTCCTGAAGAAACACGGTTGTTCCGTACTGTTTTGGCCGGATTTGGCATCTTGCCATTACGGTAAAAGGCCATGGAGTGGTACGCCGCCAACAACGTGCAGGTGGTTCCCAAGGACAAGAACCCTCCCAACACGCCAGAGCTCCGCCCAATTGAGAAATACTGGGCTATTGTCAAGCGGAACCTAAAGAAGACCAAAAAAACTGCTAAGGACGAGCAGCAGTTCAAGGCAAACTGGCTTTCTGCGGCGAAGAAGGTGGACAAGGTGGCTGTACAAAATCTGATGGCAGGTGTCAAGCGTGAGGCCCGGCAATTCCGATTTGGAAAAGCGAAAGCCTAACTGAATATTTTTCCTGAATTTTATACTAATTGAACATGAAAAAGAAATTTAATTTGATTTTTTAAATAAACGATTTCACCGATTTACACGCGTTTTCCCCTGACCAAATTTTGAAAATTTTGTAGAAAATTTGGCAATTTTTATATCTATGGAAAATTTTGTCAAAATTTTATTTCTATAGGAAATTTTGTCAAAATTTTATTTTAATAGAGAATTTTTTCAAAATTTTGTCAAAAATTAATCTTTAAAGAAAGTTTTATCAAAGTTTTATTTCTATACAAAATTTTGTCAAAATTTTATTTCTACAGAGAATTTTGTTCAAATTTTATTTCTATGGAAAATTTTGTCAAAATTTATAAAAAAGATTTATTGTCAAAATTTTTATTTCTATGGATAAATTTTTTTCAAACTTTTTTTTCTACAGAAAATTTTGTTAAAATTTTATTTCTAAATAAAAATTTGTCAAATTTTTATCATCAAAGAAAATTTTGTCAAATTTTTATACCCTCCATCATAGGATGGGGGTATATTAACTTTGTCATTCCGTTTGTAACACATCGAAATACTGCTCTAAGACCCCATAAAGTATATATATTCTGGGTCGTGGTGAAATTCTGAGTCGATATAAGCATGTCCGTCCGTCCGTCCGTCCGTCCGTCCGTCTGTTGAAATCACGCTAACTTCCGAACGAAACAAGCTATCGACTTGAAACTTGGCACAAGTAGTTGTTATCGATGTAGGTCGGATGGTATTGAAAATGGGCCATATCGGTCCACTTTTACGTATAGCCCCCATATAAAGCGACCCTCAGATTTGGCTTGTGGAGCCTCTAACAGAAGCATATTTTATCCGATCCGGCTGAAATTTAGTACATGGTGTTGGTATATGATCTCTAATAGCCATGCAAAAATTGGTCCACATCGGTCCATAATTATATATAGCCCCCATATAAACCGATCTCCAGATTTGGCTTGTGGAGCCTCTAACAGAAGCATATTTCATCCGATCCGGCTGAAATTTGGTACATGGTGTTAGTATATGGTCTCTAACAACCATGCAAAAATTGGTCCACATCGGTCCATAATTATATATAGCCCCCATATAAACCGATCCCCAGATTTGGCTTGTGGAGCCTCTAAGAGAAGCATATTTCATCCGATCCGGCTGAAATTTGGTACATGATGTTGGTATATGGTCTCTAACAACCATGCAAAATTTGGTCCATATCGGTCCTTAATTATATATAGCCCCCATATAAACCGATCCCCAGATTTGGCTTGTGGAGCCTCTAAGAGAAGCATATTTCATCCGATCCGGCTGAAATTTGGTACATGGTGTTGGTATATGGTCTTTAACAATCATGCACAAATTGGTCCACATCGGTCCATAATTATATATAGCGCCCATATAAACCGATCTCCAAAATGTGGCTTGCGAAGCCTCAAAGATAAGCAAATTGCATCCGATCCGGCTGAAATTTGGTACATGGTATTGGTATATGGTCTCTAGCAACCGTGCAAAAATTGGTCCACATCGGTCCATACTTATATATAGCGCACATATAAACCGATCCCCAGATTTGGGTTGCGGAGCCTCTAAGAGAATGAAATTTCATCCGATCCGGCTGAAATTTGGTACATGGTATTGGTATATGGTCTCTAGCAACCGTGCAAAAATTGGTCCATATCGGTCCATAATTATATATAGCCCCCATATAAAACGTTCTCCAGATTTGACCTCCGGAGCCTCTTGGAGGAGCAAAATTCATCCGATCCGGTTCAAATTAGGAACGTGGTGTTAGTATATGGTCGCTAACAACCATACCAAAATTGGTCTAATCACACAAAAATTGGTCCATATTGGTTCATAATCATGGTTGCCACTAGAGCCAAAAGTAATCTACCAAAATTTTATTTCTATAGAAAATTTTGTCAAAATTTTATTTCTAGAGAAAATTTTGTTAAAATTTTATTCAATTCATAATAAAATTTTCACCATTGTCAAAATTTTATTTCTATAGAAAATTTTGTTCAAATTTTATTCGGTTCATAATCATGGTTGCCACTCGAGCCAAAAATAACCTACCAAGATTTTATTTCTATAGAAAATTTTGTCAAAAGTTTATTTCTATTGAAAATTTTGTTAAAATTTTATTTCTGTAGACATTTTTGTCAAAATTTTCTTTCTATAGAAAATTTTGTGAAAATTTTTATTTCTATAGAAAATTTTGTTCAAATTTCATTTCTGTAGAAAATTTTGTCAAAATGTTATGTCTACTTTGTCTAACTGAATTATATACGTATTGGATCGATCTTTTTTGATTTAATATATACAACGTATGGACTTACATACAATTTAGAAGATGGTGTTAGGAGGTTTTAAGATACCTTGCCATCGGCAAGCGTTACCGCAACTTAAGTAATTCGATTGTGGGTGGCAGTCTTTAGAAGAAATTTCTACGCAATCCATGATGGAGGGTACATAAGCTTCGGCCTGGCCGAACTTACGGCCTTATATACTTGTTTTCTATTGAAAATTTGTGCAGTAGCTCTCAGTTGCAGAGGAATATTTTGCAAAATCAACCAAGATATCAATGATACTACTAAACAGTAACAAATCTACCTTTTTGTAGAATTCTGCCAACTATGGTAGAATATAAATACATATCGGGCGAAAGATATATGGGAGCTATATCGAAATTTGAATCGATTTTTTTCCAAAACCAATTGGGATTTGCGCCACATTTGAAGTCGATTGACTAAAACATTGACCTAGATTTGGATCACAAAAATGTATTCACAGTCAGACGGACGGACTGACTGATGGGCACGTCAAGATCGACTCAAAGGTCGGCCCTAAATAATATGGCCAAAATATAAAATATAAATTGCAAACTACAAGCCTGAATGAAAGAATAATGGAAGAACAAATTTCATCCTCTCCGGCTGAAATTTGGCTCTCTTATTACTGTGCAATAATTGATTATGGATGACAGTCTTTAGAAGAACTTGCTACGCATTCCATGGTGGAGGTTAAATCAGAGTCGGCCCGCCTGAACTTATGGTTGTATATACATTTTGTATTTATTTGTTTAATTATATATGTAATATTTTTTGTTGGGCTACAAATCTACAGTTTTTATTTTTTTTTGTTTTTTTTAAAGTGGCAATTTGTTAACACAGTTCAATATTTTTTTCCTAATTGCACAGATTTCTTTATTGTTCATTATTTCCTTTTGTTACCACAATTTCCTCAATAACTTCTCATAGTGTTTGTGATAAAAATTAGTTTTCACTTTTAAAGAAATTCCATTTATTTTCAGAAATAACTTTTAAAACACAAATCCCCAAATTAAACTTCCTATCTAAAAAGTTATCAAAAAAAATTACAAAAAAAAGAACATTTTAATTCTTTCTTTTTACAATAAAACTAACATATAACAACATCAGTTACCAGCAATTTTCCCAAAACAAAATCCCATTATAAACAGGATGTAGTAACTGGTAAAAATGTGTGAATATTGGATAGTGCGCATAGGGGATACGTACATAAATATATTTAAAAAGCTTTTTGTATACGTATAGATGTTGCTCTATGGGTATATGAAAATTTATACCCATGGTGTTGTAAAAGAGGGTATAATATGGGTGTTCTGTTTTTTTTTTTTTGTTTTTTTTTGTTTTTTTTTTTTTTTTTGAATTTCCATAAACTCTAAAGTTAACACAATATTTTACTTGTAAAACAATCAAGATAATAGGTTTTTGTTGTTATTTTGCTTAATTCTAGAAAAATTGTGTTAAAACATTAGTTTGGAAATTTTGGAATGAATATACGAGGGGTTTGGTAAAAAGTATAATTATAAATATATTTTAGTTAAAAATTAAGGGCAACATATAACAACTAAAATTGCAATAAATTTTTAGACAATTCGATGGTATAAATATAGAGATTTAACCCTAGTTTAAATTCATTTTCTAAAATTTTGAATTAAAGCAAAATTTATTGATATTTTTCTGAAAATTATGCAACACTTATTTTTATATATAAATAATTCCCAGTTGGGTTACTATCACCAAAGAGGGAATGGGACTTTTGCGTGCTATAATTGGAGCGACCCAATTCGCCTTTTGCTTTCCTTTTATAGCCTTGTTTTATGCCTGTTTTCTAATATTTTACGATTAATACTTACATCGTATATCCAAATGCACTGGATTACTTTCACCATCACCTTCACGATTATTGCCCACACAGGTGTAGATTCCACTGCGAGCTCTGCTTACATTCTGCAAAACCAGGCTTTGGTTGGCTACAATTATTCCTTCGGCTATATTGTTTTCCAAAATGTTACCCTGAAAAAAGAAATAATTTTATTAATGAATTACAGTCATCTGTTTTAGGATTAGGTTTACTCCGACCAGATACTGAAAAATCACGTATCCTATATTAAATTCGCAAACTACTCAACGGTCCCTATAAATTCCGAGTAAATCAACTAAGTTTATTTCAATATTCCCCTTCCCCAACCAGATATCGAAAAATCATGTACTAATTTAAAAATCATGTATTAATTAAATCACCTCCTCCCAGGTTCCTTATAAACTTCAAGTAGATCGGAGAAGGTTAAATTTGGCTCTATTATTCTAAAGGGCCGTCACTTTCCCCGATAAAACACACAAAAAATGTCACGAAATTTTTTCCAATTAAAATTTTAATTGAGTTTTAAAAAATATTCAATTAAAAATTTAATTGATTCAAACAATTTTCTAATTGAAACAAAAATCAAACACAAAAATAATAGTATCAAATTAATTTTTTAATTGTATCAAATAACTTTTTAATTGACCTTCAACTAATTTTTTAATTGATACTATCATTTCTGTGATTGAAGACATTTCAAATAAAAATTAATTGGATCAATTAATTTCGTGATTGAATCTGAAAAAAAATTTTTGTGTGAACATCGACAAACACAGAAGCACCTTTAACCGTCCCTGAAAATTCCAAGAAAATCTAGAAACTTTCCTTCAAATATGGGGCAAGGAGATGGTTTCCTCGCCGTCCAAATACCCAAACTACAGGTACTCCACATTGATTTTATAACCTTCCCCCACGGCCTTTGTAAATTTCAAGAAAACTTAAGAATTTTAGATTTATTTTCAGTTTTAGAAGAGGTCCCCCCTCCCCCACCAAATATCGAAAAGTGATGTAGCGTATCTTCTTTAAATGTCCCAGAAAATGTCAAGCAAATTATAAGCCCAATTTTTAAAAAGCAGGGCAAAGGCGACCCCTCTTCCCGTTCAAATATCCCAAACTCAGGTATCCAATATTAATTTCATAATCTCTCCCCACGTCCTCTGTAAATTTCAAGTAAATTAGAAAAGTTTAATTGTTTCTCTGTATGTACTTAAGGAGAAGCGGATGTCTCCCCATGCCCTTTTAGTTAAAAAATCAGGAACTTGATATAAATTTCATAAGCTCATCCAGTTTTTCCGTAAAATTTCAGTTGGAGGACTTTAGTTTTGTTTTTACTGTATTTTAAAGAAGTTGGGCAAAGGGGAGGTCCCCCTCCCCAACCAAATATCAAAAAAAAGTGTTCGTTCTTTGTCTCGACGACCCCTTCAACCCTCCCTGAAAATTTCATGCAAGTGGGATAATTTTGTTTCAAGTTTCAAAAAGTCGGGCACGGGGGAGGTTCAACTCCCTGTCCACATATGAACACATCAGGTACCCTATATTAATTTCATAACCTCACCGCATGTTCTCTGTAAATCTCTGGTAATTTAGAGAATTTTTGTTTTTTCACTGTACTTTAAAGAAAACGTCGGACAAATGGGAGGTTGCCCTCCGCGACCAAATATCGAAAAATAAAGTAGCGGATCTTTGTCTAAATGTCAAACCCAACCTTCAATGAAAATTTCAAGCAAATCGGTCAACTTTGGTCCAATTTTCAAAAAATTTCAGAGCTTACCCGGAACATACAAATAAACATACTTTGAATTGTATATATATGGAATATTTTGTCAATTTTTTCTTTTCTCAAAATTCAGTAGGAAATTTTGTAAAAATTTTATTTCTATAGAAAAATTTGCCAAAATTATATTTTTGTAGAAAATTTTGTCAAAATTTTATTTCTATAGAAAATTATGTCACAATTTAATTTCTATGGGCAACTTTCTCAAAATTTTATTTTTAGAGAAAATTTTGTCAAAATTTTATTTCTATAGGAAATTTTTTCAAAATTTTATTTCTGTAGAAAATTTTCTCAAAATTGTACGTCTGTAGAAAATTTTCTCAAAATTTTATTTCTATAGGAAATTTTGTAAAAAATTTATTTTTATAGGAAATTTTGTGAACATTTTATTTCTATGGCATATTTTTGTAAAAATTTTATTTCTGTAGAAAATTATGTTACAATTTAATTTCTATAGGAAATTTTTTCAAAATTTTATTTCTATAAAAAATTTTCTCAAAATTTTATTTCTATTGGAAATTTTGCAAAAATTTTATTTTTATAGGAAATTTTGTCAACATTTTATTTCTATAGCATATTTTTGTAAACATTTTTTTCTATAGCAAATTTTGCAAAATTTTATTTCAGTAGGAAATTTTTTAAACATTTTATTTCTATAGAAAATTATGTCACAATTTAATTTCTTTCAAATTTTTATTTTTTTTCAAAATTTTTTTTCAAAATTTTATTTCTATAGAAAATTTTCTCAAAATTTTATTTCAATAGAAAATTTTCTCAAAATTTTATTTTTATAGGAAATTTTATAACAATTTTATTTTTACAGAAAAATTTGTCAAAATTTTATTTCAGTAGGAATATTGTGTAAAAATTTTTTTTTCTGTCAAAATTTTATATCAATAAAAACATTTGTCAAAATTTTATTTTTAGAGAAAATTTTGTCAAAATTTTATTTCAGTGAAAACGTAGTCAAAATTTTATTTCTATAGAAAATTATGTCACAATTTAATTTCTATAGGAAATTTTTTCATTTGCACAAAATTTTATTTCTAAGGAAATTTTGTAAAAAATTTATTTTTATAGGAAATTTTGTCATAATTTTATTTTTGCAAAAATTTTGTAAAAATTTTATTTCTGGCACATTTTTTTGTCAAAATTTTATTTTTAGAGAAGATTTTGTCAAGATTTTATTTCTACGGAAAATTTTGTCAAAATTTTATTCCTAAAGAAAATTATGTCACAATTTAATTTCTTTAGGCAATTTTCTTAAAATTATATTTCTATAGAAAATTTTCTCAACATTTTATTTCTAATTTTATTTTTATAAAATGTTGTCAAGATTTTATTACTATAGAAAATTTTGTCAAAATTGTTATTTCTATAGAACATTTTCTCAAAATGTTACTTCTATAGGAAAGTTTGTAAAAATTTTATTTTTATAGGAAATTTTATCATAATTTTATGTCTACAGAAAAATTTGTCAAGATATTATTTCAGTAGGAAATTTTTGTAAAAATTTTATTTCTGTAGAAAATTTTGTCAAAATTTTATTTCAATAGAAAAATTTGTCAAAATTTTATTTTTAGAGGAAATTTTGTCACAATTTTAGTTTTGTAGGAAATTTTGCAAAATTTTTATCTCTATAGAAAATTTTCTCAAAATTTTATTTCAGTAGGAAATTTTGTACAAAGTTTATTTCTATAGAAAATTATGTCACAATTTAATTTCTAAAGGAATTTTTTTCAAAATTTTATTTCTATAGGAAATTTTGTAAAAATTTTATTTTTTTGTCATAATTTTATTTCTACAGAAAATGTTGTCACAATTTTATCTCTAGAACATTTTTTGTTAAAATTTTCACAGAAAATTTTGTCAAAATTTTATTTCTATAGAAAAATTTGTCAAAATTTTATTTTTGGAGAAAATTTTGTCAAAATTTTATTTCTATAGAAAATTATTTCACAATTTAATTTCTATAGGCAATTTTCTCAAAATTTTATTTCTATAGGAATTTTTTTCAAAATTTTATTTCTGTTTCCATTTGTTTTGTTTTGTTATTGTTGGTTTTGTTCTTTAAGCATTGTTGTTGTTTTTTATTTCAGCTTAAAACCATACATTGACTAAACCACAATTGTAGCTTAACCAACAGAGGAAAAGAATGTTTGTCAAATTTATTTGGGCAAAGCCCTATAGACTGCAAGATGGTTGGATGGACGCACGTTTCGGAATTACCACATTCCTCATCAGCATCCTCTACTTGCAGCAAAACTATCAACCAATTATCAGAACAAATTCAGGCAGTTTATTAAACCCAACAAAAACTACACTTGAACCCTCCGAAAAAAGGTTTTACATTGATAGCCGGCTTATGCCGAAATAAATTCGAAACAAACATATCTCTTTTCCTATGCCACTGTCAAATCATCGATTTGAATTCACATGGCTGGGTTTATTTTCTGTAGAAAATTTTCTCAAAATTTTATTTCTATAGGAAATTTTGTAAAAATTTTATTTTTATATGAAATTTTGTCAACATTTTATTTCTATAGCATATTTTTGTAAACATTTTATTTCTATAGCAAATTTTGTCAAAAGTTTATTTCAATAGAAAAATTTGTCAACATTTTATTTTTAGAGAAAATTTTTTCAAAATTTTATTTCTGTAGAAAAATTTTTCATAATTTTATTTCTATAGGAAATTTTGTAAAAATTTTATTTTTATAGGAAATTTTGTCAACATTTTATTTCTATAGCATATTTTTGTAAAATTTTTTATTTCTATAGCAAATTTTGTAAAAATTTTATTTTTATAGGATTTTTTTTTTTTCAATATTTTATTTCTGTAGAAAATTTTATTTCTACAGCAAATTTTGTCAAAATTTTATTTCAGTAGGAAATTGCGTAAAAATTTTATTTCTATAGAAAATTATGTCACAATTTAATTTCTATAGGAATTTTTTTCAAAATTGGATTTCTATAGAAAATTTTCTCAAAATTTTATTTCTATAAGAAATTTTACAAAAATTTTATTTTTATAGGAAATTTTGTCATAATTTTATTTCTACAGAAAATTTTGTCAAAATTTTATTTCGGGAACATTTTTTTGTCAAAATTTTATTACAATAGAAAAATTTGTCAAAATTTTATTTCTACAGAAAATTTTGTCAAAAGTTTATTTCTATAGAAAATTTTTTAAAAATTTTATTTCCATAAGTAATTTTACTTTTATAGCAAATTTTGTCAGAATTTTATTTCCGTAGAAAATTTTGTCAAGATTTTATTTCCGTAAAAAAATTTGTGAAGATTTTATTTCTATACAAAATTATGTCAAAACTTTATTTCTATAGAAAATTTTGTGAACATTTAATTTTTATAGAAAATTTTGTCATATGTTTGTGGGTAGAAGTCCGTTATAAGCATTTTAATTTTTTCTGTATCTAAGAAAAAAATATTTTACCTGTTTCCAAACTTTAAAAAATCTCTCTCTTTCTGAATGGAAAATCTAAGATTCTAATTCTTGAATAAAGCTCCAGTCTATAACCATCTTATATGCAAATCTCAAATGTGTATGCCCAGATTTGCAATCCTAAAACTTTAATTATTTTCATCACCATACAAAACCATAATTAAGATTTATTAAGGAGGACATAACTCAAAAAAAAAGCTTTATACAGTCCTATAAAAAAAAGAAACCTTGTTCTAGTTTCTTTAGTTATCCTATAATTCCTCAAACTTTTTCATCATGCCAGTCCCCATTATCATAATTCACTTGCATTTAGTTCTCTTTAAATCATTGGTTTTAATTTAAATTATGCCAGAATTTTTTTCTCCCCAGCCATCTGGCTTTCTCGCCAATTGTAAAGCGTTTCTCTCATTAGCAGAGAATAAATTTTGTTACCATGTCTGCGAAAAGAGATCTCCTTCTATCCTTAAAATGATGATGTGAATGAAAAAAGCATTAGCAAAACATTTTAAAGATAGATTATCGAATTTCCTCATGTACATGAAATTTGTTTTTTATACCCACCACCATAGAATGGTGACGGGGGTATAATAAGTTTGTCATTCCGTTTGTAACACATCGAAATATCGATTTCCGACTATATAAAGTATATATATTCTTGATCAGGGAGAAATTCTAAGACGATATAACGATGTCCGTCTGTCCGTCTGTCCGTCTGTCTGTCTGTCTGTCTGTCTGTCTGTCTGTTGTAATCACGCTACAGTCTTCAATAATGAAGCAATCGTGCTGAAATTTTGCACAAACTCGTCTTTTGTCTGCAGGCAGGTCAAGTTCGAAGATGGGCTATATCGGTCCAGGTTTTGATATAGTCCCCATATAAACCGATCTCCCGATTTGGGGTCTTGGGCTTATAGAAATCGTAGTTTTTATCCAATTTGCCTGAAATTTGAAATCTAGAGGTATTTTATGACCATAAAGAGGTGTGCCAAAACTGGTGAGTATCGGTCCATGTTTTGGTATAGCCCCCATATAGACCGATCTTCCGATTTTATTTCTTGGGCTTATAGAAACCGCAGTTTTGATTCAATTTATCTGAAATTGGAAATCTAGAGGTATTGTAGGACCACAAATACGTGTGCCAAAAATGGTGAGTATAGGTCCATGTTTTGGTTTAGCCCCCATATAGACCGATCTCCAGATTTTACTTCTTGGGTTTATAGAAACCGCAGTTTTTATTCAATTTACCTGAAATTTGAAATCTAGAGGTATTGTAGGACCACAAATACGTGTGCCAAAAATTGTGAGTATCGGTCCATATTTTGGTATAGCCCCCATATAGACCGATCTCCCGATTTTACTTCTTGGGCTTATAGAATCCGCAGTTTTTATTCAATTTACCTAAAATTGGAAATCGAGAGGTATTGTAGGACCACAAATACGTGTGCCAAAAATTGTGACTATCGGTCCATGTTTTGGTATGGTCCCCATATAAAACGACCTCCCGATTTGGGGTCTTGGGCTTATAGAAACCGTAGTTTTTATCCAATTTGTCTGAAATTGGAAATCTAGAGGTATTTTAGGACAATAAAGAGGTGTGATGAAAATGGTGAGTATCGGTCCATATTTTGGTATAGCCCCCATATAGACCTATTTCCCGATTTAATTAGTGGGCTTCTAGAATCCGAAGTTTTTATCCTATTTGCCTGAAATTGGAAATCTAGAGGTATTATTTTCGGGTCATAAGAGGTGTGCCGAAAACGGTGAGTATCGGTCCATATTTTAGTATAGCCCCCATAAGAACGATCTCCCGATTTAACTCCTTGGGTTTCTAGAAACCGTAGTTTTTATCTGATTTGCCTGAAATTGTAAATATTCTGGTATTTTAGGCTCACAAAAACGTGTATCGGATTAAGTTTTTATCGGTCCATTTGGTAATGCCTCCATATAGACCGACTTCACTTCTTGAGGGTGTAAAAGGCGAACTGATCATGAAAATTGCTTGAAACTCAATGTAAAATTTCCAGATTTTACTTCTACAGATTTAAGATTTCAAATCAAGACGTTATTTTATAATTTTCTTGCACACTTACAAGAGATGTTAATGATTCCTCTAAAACTCAAACAAACATGGTTCTTATAAATCCAGAATTGATATAGTCCTCATAGGTGAAATCTTTAAATTTATCTTCGGGAAGTGTCCTGAAGTCCTCAAGCCCTCCTGAAATTTCAAAGGAAACCCTAATATTTGGTTCATGGTGGTGGGTATTTAAGATTCGGCCCGGCCGAACTTACTGCTGTATATACTTGTTTTTGTTTGTTTTGTTTTTCTTGTTGTTTGGCTTTAGAATGTTTGGAAGAAGATTGAAAAGCTTCTCGCTGCCATTGAGTTAAAAAAAAAACAACAACAAGTAAATACATAAAGATGGAGAAGGAGCCAAGAATTTTTTCATTTTAGATGTGTGTTTACTGGAACATTCAAGTGAAATTAAAATTCTATTATTTAAAATGTTGCAAAATGAACATGAGAATTTATGTACAGTATGAATGAGTGAGTGTGTATTCGTTTATTTTATTTTTTTTGTATAAACCACAATGATTTTAAGAAATTATTCACAAATTATGGGGAGTTTCAGAGAATTCATGGCTTGAAATATAAAATAAATTAAGTCATATACGGTAGACCATAAAATATGATTTTTTGTGGGTCCCCATTCCATGAGCCAAGTGGGGTATTTTTTAAAAGAACTTATTAAATAATACAAATAAAATATAAAACATTATATACGCACATATGGATGGACTTATGGGGTTAGTGAAGTTATTTTCAGAGTTTTTACAATTATCCAGGGGTAGGTATCACGGTTGTCACAGTTGGTAGAATTCTACAAATAATGGTAGATTTGTTTTGTAGATTGGTAGAATTCTTAATGTTTTGGTAGAAATACAATTTTGAAAAAATTTTCTATAGAAATAAAATTTTTACAAAATTTTCTATAGAAATAAAAGGGTGACAACATTTTCTATAGAAATAAAATGTTGAAAACGTTTTCGATAGAAATAAAATTTTCACAATATTTTCTATAGACATACAGTTTTGGAAAATTTTCTATAGAAAAAAAACTTTGGCAAAATTTTCTATAGAAATAACATTTTCTAAGGAATAAAATTTTCTATAGAAAAAAAAATATTGGCAACATTTTCTATAGATATAAAATTTTGGCAAATCTGGGCATACACGTTTGAGATTTGCATATAAGATGGTTATAGACTGGAGATTTATTCAAGAATTATAATCTTAGATTTCCCATTCAGAGAAAGAGAGAGAGATATTTTAAAGCTTGGAAACAGGTAAAATAATTTTTCTTAGATACAGAAAAAAATAAAATGCTTATAAAGGACTTCTACACACAAACATATGACAAAATTTTCTATAGAAATGAAATTTTGACATAATTTTATATAGAAATAAAAACTTGACAAAATTTTCTACGGAAATAAAATTCTGACAAAAATTTCTATAGAAATAAAATTTTGACAAAATTTTCTATAGATATAAAAATTTGTCACAAGTTTCTATAGAAATACAGTTTTAGCAAAATTTTCTATAGAAATAAAATTTTGACGAAATTTTCTATAGAAATAAAATTTTGCCAAAATTTTCTATAAAAACTAAAAATTTTGACAAAATTAATTTAGACATAAAATATTGACAAAAATATCTATAAAAACTAAAAATTTTGACAAATTTTTCTATAGAAATAAAATTTTAACAAAATTATCTACGGAAATAAAGTTTTCACAAAATTCCCTGTAAAAATTAAATTTTTGACGAAATTTTCTATAGAAATAATATTTGAACAAAATTTTCCGTTGAAATAAAATTTGAACAAAATTTTCCGAGGAAATAAAATTTTGATAAAATTTTTTTAGAAATAACATTTTGCCAAATTTTCTATAGAAATAAAATGTTGACAACATTTTCTATAGAAATAAAGTTTCCACAAAATTTTCTATAGAAATGAAATTTTGACAAAATTTTCTATAGAAATAAAATTTTATCAAAGTTTTCTATAGAAATAAAATCTTGACAAACTTTTCTATAGAAATAAAATTTTGACAAAATTTTCTACAGAAAAAAAAAATTGACAAAATTTTCTACAGAAATAAAATTTTGACAAAAATTTCGATAGAAATAAAATTTTGACAAAATTTTCTATAAAAACTAAAAAGTTTGAGAAAATTTTCTATAGAAATAATATTTGAACAAAATTTTCCGTTGAAATAAAATTTGAACAAAATTTTCCGTAGAAATAAAATGTTGATAAATTTTTCTATAGAAATAAAATTTTGACATAATTTTCTATAGAAATAAAATTTTGACAAAATTTTCTACAGAAAAAAAGAAATTAACAAAATTTTCTACTGAAATAAAATTTTGACAAAAATTTCGATAGAAATAAAATTTTGACAAAATTTTCTATAAAAACTAACAATTTTTACAAAATTTTCTATAGAAATAAAATTTTGACAAAATTTTCTACGGAAATAAAGTTTTCACAAAATTTCCTATAAAAATTAAAAATTTTGACAAAATTTTCTTTAGAAATAATATTTGAACAAAATTTTTCGTTCAAATAAAATTTGAACAAAATTTTCCGTAGAAATAACATTTTGATATAATTTTTTTAGAAATAAAATTTTGCCAAATTTTCTATAGAAATAAAATGTTGACAAATTTTCTATAGAAATAAAGTTTTCACAAAATTTTCTATAGAAATAAAATTTTCTACATAAATAAAATATTGGCAAAATTTTCTATAGAAATAAAATTTTGACAAAATTTTGTATAAGAATTAAAAATTTTGACAAAAATTTCGATAGAAATAAAATTTTGACAAAATTTTCTATAAAAACTAAAAATTTTTGCAAAATTTTCTATAGAAATAAAATTTTAACAAAATTTTCAACGGAAATAAAGTTTTCACAAAATTTCCTATAAAAATTAAAAATCTTGACGAAATTTTCTATAGAAATAATATTTGAACAAAATTTTCCGTTGAAATAAAATTTGAACAAAATTTTCCGTAGAAATAAAATTTTGATAAAATATTTTTAGAAATAAAATTTTGCCAAATTTTCTATAGAAATAAAATGTTGACAAAATTTTCTATAGAAATAAATTTTTCACAAAATTTTCTATAAAAATTAAAAATTTTTCACGAAATTGTCGATAGAAATAAAATTTTGACAAAATTTTCTATAAAAACTAGGTTAGTTTAGGTGGCAGCCCGATATCAGGCTCACTTAGACTATTCAGTCCATTGTGATACCACAGTGGTGAACTTCTCTCTTAACCCTGAGTGCTGCCCGATTCCATGTTAAGCTCAATGACAATGGACCTCCTTTTTATGGCCGAGTCCGAACGGCGTTCCACATTGCAGTGAAACCACTTAGAGAAACTTTGAAACACTCAGAAATGTCACCAGCATTACTGAGGTGGGAAAATCCACCGCTGAAAAACTTTTTAGTGTTAGATCGAAGCCGGAATCGAACCCACGATCTTGTGTATGCAAGGCGAGAATGCTAACCATTGCACCGCGGTGGCTCCCAAAAAAACTAAAAATTTTGGTAAAATTTTTTATAGAAATAAAATTTTGCCAAAATTTTCTATAGAAATAAAATTTTGACAAAATTTTCTATAATTTCCAAAATTTTAATTTTCGTGTAAGATCGTGTAGAACTTTTAAAATTCGATACATTTACAATTCATGAAATATTTATACCCAACAAAAAAATGGTCGCTTGTAGGAGTGATCACATTAAATTTTGGTAAATTATTTTTGACACGAGTGGCAACTGTGGTACGTATACGTATTTGAAATATTTGTTTGAAATATCTATACGCACCATGGGACTGCTTTAGCAGTCATTGTAGCGACTCTAATATTTATAAGGTACGAATGTGTTTATATAGCAATGCTATGTTTTACTTTGTTTACCATATTTTTTATGTTTTATAACCACCACCATAGAATGGTGATCTGATTATCAAGTATACTATGATCAGGGTGAAAATCTAAGACGATATAACCATGTCCGTCTGTCTGTCTACTATAATCACTCTTCATTATTCTATAGTGGCGCTAACGACCTAAAATTCAGTTCGTTTCTTGTTTGCAGTCTGGTCAAATTTTGAAGATAGGCTACATCGGAAATTTTCCCAATTTAATAAAAAAAATATATAACCTTTCAGTTCTGGCACAATATTGCATAAAAAATACATATTTCTTGAAATTTATTATGACCTTGAAGAAAACACACGATATACGAAATGATTTTGATGGATTTGTATGCCACAGAAAAAAAATATTAAAGAAAACGAAAATAATAATAACAAATTACAAATGTTGCCAATGCCTTAGAGACGATAGATGAATGATGGGAATACTGATGAAAATGGCGCATGTAAATGAAAAAACGGAAGTGAAGCACAAAATGCTTATTTCCCGTTATTATTATTATTTTTTTTTTGTTCTTTTGCGATAGTACAGATTAATCTTAAGAAAATCATCATTATATATGTAAATAAGAATACTTTTTCCTTTCGATTCAAATTATATTGTAAGATTTTCTTTTTGTTCTTTAAGAGTTTCTAGAGGATATTTTATACTCACATTGTGACGCCAACTGACTTTGCTAACCCAGGGATTTGATTTTATGTTGCATTCAAAGAAGACATCAATACCTTCACGTAATGTTGAGTTCATTGAATTTGTTCCAAGTTCTAAACTCACAACAGGAATATCTGTTTCAAAATAGACAGAGAGAAGAGAAAATTGTTAATCACATAAATGTTAATAGAGATTTATTTAAAATAAAAAACCAAACACACGGCATGAAATTAAGCCAATTATTTTTATAATTTACACTGAAAAATTAAATTTAATATATTTCTATATTTATTTAGCGAATTTCTTATAATTTAACAGATTTCAGCCTAAAAATTAAATAGTTAATATAACTATAAAGCTCTTGAAGATAGGCTGGTAATGGCCATTTCTAAACTTATATCTTACATTATTTTAAGGAGTCTTCAAGACCTATTTTTAATCAAACTCTTCAAGGGTTGTATAGCATTCCAGTAGATCCATCAAATTATGTACGGCTCAACTCCAACAGTTATTTAAATCGAATTAAATTTTTAATTGAAAAAAATGGTAATGTTTTTTATATCATGAACGAATATCCTAAACCACATAGTGGCTAAGGTATAAAAAATTTGATCTGCAAAAATAAGCCTACCAGAAATATTTATATTGTCCGTCTGTCTGTCCATATATCTATTGTTCGCAGGATTCCGGTTGCAATTATTAAGCAATTTTATTGAAATTTGGTATAACGCGTTTTTTGGCACAGGCACAAGTGCTATTGAAGTTTGAAATGAATGAATCAAATTAAGATATACAGTATTGCCCGATTTTAAAAAGAAGGGTTGTATTCACGTCCAAAAAAAAAATTTGGAGGACTTTTTTCCAAAACCTTACCAAACAAAAAATTATTTTTCAAAAATTTTATCTAAATTTTACTTCTATAGAAATTTTTTTCAAAATTTTATTTCTATAGAAAACTTTTTTCAAAATTTTATTTTTATGGAAAATGTTGTCAAAATGTATGTCAAAAAATTATCAATATTTTATTTCTATAGAAAATTTTATCAACATTTTATTTCTATAGATTCTATAGATTTCTATAGAAAATTTGACAATTTTATTTATTTTTATCGAAAATTTTGTCAATTTGTTTTTTCTATAGAAAATTTTTTCAAAATTTTATTTCTATGAAAAATTTTTTCACAATTTTATTTCTATAGAAATTTTTGTCAATATTTAATTTTAATCAAAATTTTTTTTCAAAATTTTATTTCCATTGAAAATTTTGTGAAATATTGATTTCTATAGAAAATTGTGTCAAAAGTTTATTTCTATAGAAAATTTTCTCGAAATTTTATTTCTATAGAGAATTTTGTTAAAATTTTATTTATCTAGAAAATTTTGTCAAAATTTTATTTCTATAGAAAATTTTGTCAAAATTTTAATTTTTTAAAAAATTTTGTCGAAATTTTATTTTTTTACTAATTTTTTTCAAAATTTTATTTCTATGGAAAATTTGGTAAATGTTTTGTTTCTATAGAAATTTTTGTCAACACTTCTTTTCTATAGAAAATTTTGTGAACGTTTTATTTCTATGGAAATTTTTTAAAAATTGTATTTCTATAAAAAGTTTTTTAACAATTTTATTTCTAGAGAAAATTATGTCAACGTTTTATTTCTATAGAAAATTTTGTCAACATTTTATTTCTATAAAAAATGTTGTCAAAATTTTATTTCTATAGAAAATGATGTCAAAATTGTATTTCTGAAGCAAATTTTGTCAAAATTTTATTTCTATAGAAAATTTTCGTCAAATTTTTATTTCTATAGATTTTTTTTTCCAAATTTTATTTTTTTGAAGAAAATTTTGTCAAATATTTATTTCTATATAAAATTGTGTCAAATATGTATTTCTATAGAAAATTTTATAAATTTTTTTTTTCTTTAGAACATTTTGTCAACATTTTTGTTTTCTATAGACAATATTCGTCAAATTTTTATTTGTATAGAAAATGTTGTCAAAATTTTATTTCTATGGAAATTTTTTCAAAATTTTATTTCTATAGAAAATTTTCTACAAAATTTTATTTCTATAGAAAATTTTGTCAAAATTTTATTTCTATAGAAAATTTTGTCAACCTTTTTTTTATAGAAATGTTTGTCAACGCTTTATTTCTATGGAAATTTTTTTCAAAATTTTATTTTTATAGAAATTTTTTCAAAATTTTATTGTTATAGAAAATTTTGTCTAAATTTTATTTCTATAGAAAATTATGTCAACGTTTTATTTCTATAGAAAATTTTGTCAAAATTTTTTTTTATAGAAAAATTTCTCAAAATTTAGTTTTATAAACAATTTTGTCTAAATTGTATTTCTATAAAAAATTTTTGTCAAATTTTTATTTCGATAAAAATTTTTGTCAATTTTTTTTCTATAGAAAATTATACCAAATTATATATTTTCTCGAAATTTTATTTCTATAGAAAATTTTGTCAAAATTTTATTACTATAGAAAATTTTCGTCAAATTTTTATTTCTATAGAAAATTTTGTCAAATATTTATTTCTATAGAAAATTGTGTCAATAATTTATTTCTATAGAAAATTTTGTCAAATATTTATTTCTATAGAAAATTTTGTCAAAATTTTATTTCTATAGAAAATTTTCGTCAAATTTTTATTTCTATAGAAAATTTTTTCACAATTTTATTTCTATAGAAAATTTTTTCACAATTTTATTTCTATAGAAAATTGTGTCAAAAATTATATTTCTATAGAAAAATTTCTATAGAAAATTTTGTCAAAATTTTATTACTATAGAAAATTTTCGCCAAATTTTTATTTCTATAAAACATTTTGTCAAATATTTATTTCTATGGAAATTTGTGTCAAAATTTTATTTCTATAGAAAATTTTATCAAAATATTTTTTCTATAGAAAATTTTGTCAACATTTTTTTCTATAGGAAATTTTCTCGAAATTTTATTTATATAGAAACTTTTGTTAAAATTTTATTTATATTGAAATTTTTTGTCCAAATTTTATTTTTATAGAAAATTTGGGTCAAATTTTTTTTTGTATATAAATTTTTGTCAAAATTTTATTTCTTTAAAAAATTTTGTCAAAATTTTATTTCTACAGAAAATTTTTTCAAAATTTTACTTCTATAGAAAATTTTGTCAAAATTTTATTTCTATAGAAAATTTTTCAAAATTTTATTTCCATAGAAAATTTTGTGAGATATTTATTTCTATAGAAAATTGTGTCAAAAATTTATTTCTATAGAAAATTTATCAAAATTTTATTTCTATAGGAAATTTTGCCAATATTTTTTCTATAGAAAATTATATCAAAATTATACATTTCCATAGAAAATTTTCTCGAAATTTTATTTCTATAGAAAATTTTGTCAAAATTTTATTTCTATAGAAAATTTTTGTCAAATTTTTATTTGTATAGAAAATTTTGTCAAAATGTTATTTCTATGGAAATTTTTTTTTTAAATTTTATTTCTATAGAAAATTTTCTACAAAATTTTATTTCTATAGAAAATTTTCTCAAAATTTTATTTCCATAGAAAATTTTCTCAAAATTTTATTTTTATAGAAAATTTTGCCAAAATTTTATTTTTATAGAAAATTTTGCTAAAATTTTTATTTCTATAAAAATTTTGTCAACATTTTATTTCCTTTGAAAATTTTGTCAACATTTTTATATCTGTGGAAAAGTTTTGTCGAAATTTTAGTTCTGTAGAAAATTTTGTCAAAAATTTAATTTCTCTAGAAAATTTTCCATAGCTCCTATATTAACATTTTAAAAGTTATACAATATATAGTTTGTCTTTAAATAAATATTTAGTGGTATTTATTACTACATATTACATAAACATTTCTTTCAGTGGACATAATTATAAATATCAATTTGTTTACTTTCTTAATATAGCAGATATAAAAATACATAAAATCTTTGGAAAATATTTTATTCTTGTTGAAAATCAAGAAATTAATTATTGGCCCTGGGATCGTATGATACATATTAATTAATTGGTATTTCGTATACGTCACAGGGAATCGACTGGCAAATATATTATAAAGGGTGATTTGTTAAGAGCTTGATAACTTTTTTTTTAAAAAAAACGCATAAAATTTGCAAAATCTCATCGGTTCTTTATTTGAAACGTTAGATTGGTCCATGACATTTACTTTTTGAAGATAATTTCATTTAAATGTTGACCGCGGCTGCGTCTTAGGTGGTCCATTCGGAAAGTCCAATTTTGGGCAACTTTTTCGAGCATTTCGGCCGGAATAGCCCGAATTTCTTCGGAAATGTTGTCTTCCAAAGCTGGAATAGTTGCTGGCTTATTTCTGTAGACTTTAGACTTGACGTAGCCCCACAAAAAATAGTCTAAAGGCGTCAAATCGCATGATCTTGGTGGCCAACTTACCGGTCCATTTCTTGAGATGAATTGTTCTCCGAAGTTTTCCCTCAAAATGGCCATAGAATCGCGAGCTGTGTGGCATGTAGCGCCATCTTCTTGAAACCACATGTCAACCAAGTTCAGTTCTTCCATTTTTGGCAACAAAAAGTTTGTTAGCATCGAACGATAGCGATCGCCATTCACCGTAACGTTGCGTCCAACAGCATCTTTGAAAAAATACGGTCCAATGATTCCACCAGCGTACAAACCACACCAAACAGTGCATTTTTCGGGATGCATGGGCAGTTCTTGAACGGCTTCTGGTTGCTCTTCACTCCAAATGCGGCAATTTTGCTTATTTACGTAGCCATTCAACCAGAAATGAGCCTCATCGCTGAACAAAATTTGTCGATAAAAAGCGGATTTTCTGCCAACTTTTCTAGGGCCCATTCACTGAAAATTCGACGTTGTGGCTCGTTAGTAAGTCTATTCATGATGAAATGTCAAAGCATACTGAGCATCTTTCTCTTTGACACCATGTCTGAAATCCCACGTGATCTGTCAAATACTAATGCATGAAAATCCTAACCTCAAAAGAATCACCCTTTATTACAAAGTTTTCTTGAGCCTACCTCCCGTTGTTCCAATATAATTAAAAGAAAATTTTAATGCTTTGTGACAAAGGTAATGTAAAAGATTTTCACAGTTTTTTTCCTTTTAAATTTTGGCAATTCTTACAATTTATTGATACCTTAACTTATTATTAAAATTATAAAATATTCAGGTTCAGTGGAAGTGGAAGTGGGTCAAGATTGTTTCTTTTGAACATATTCAATTTACGAAATTATGTTTTATGTCCATATATCTCCTGCTGTTTGGAAAAGTTTTTTTTTTGTTATTTACCTCCCCATATCTCAGTAGAAGTTCAAAGGAAATTTTCGAAATATAAATTAAATAGAGTCTTTGGAAAATGATTATTTAATTGAAAATACATAAAATAAATATAGTTGATACATTCGAAGGTTAATAAGGAATTAACATTTGATTTTAGTTCTCGATGGGTATTAAAACAATTAAGTTATGTTTTAAGTTTGTCAACTAGAAGATGATATATCCCAAATGGGCTAAAATTTAATGCCTAAAGTCATTTAATTTGAATTAATTCATTCCCACTTGCCTTTAAATATACACCCCAATGGACTCGATTTTAATCATTTTAGACATTGCACTTAAATTAGTCTCTTGTATGGTATAATAAAATGCAGAATGATTTTAGGAAGTCATATATATATATCAGAAATCCTTACTCGATCTCTAAAATTGGTTTATTTTCCAGTTTTTGTTTTCTTTTTGGTACCTCGACTTACATTTTCATCCTTATACCTTTAAGTAAATAATCAATCATTCATTTCTGTTCATTGCCATGTTTTTCATTTTCTTCGGCATTTTTATGAAAATCATATCTTTTGATGGATATGGTAGACAATTATTGATGAACCCCCCCTGGAAAAAGTCTGAACCATAAGTTTTGTTAGAAACTCAATTATTTTAACATTCTGTTCACGATTAATTGGCAGCGGTTTTGATTAAATATATTCTTGATGAAATTAATTGATAATAGAATAAATAGTGGTTTACCCATGATAAGGAAACAATAATGAAAATGTTACTTGTGGAATTAATCGATTTATTTTGATGACATTTGGAGAAAAGGTTATATGTCACAATAGGCAATCGGGGAAAGCTCAAAGATAATAGGAATATATTTCCGTATGAGGGTTGCGTATGGCTTAATGAATGTTAGGTGTAAGCATTCAAGTTTGGGAAATTTTTTAAAAAATTTTACACACTTTCAATCAAACTAATAAGCAATAAATCGACTGATTTAAGGAAATAAAATAAAATAAAATAAAATAAAATAAAATAAAATAAAAAAATAAAATAAATTTAAATTAAATTAAATTAAATAAAATTGAACTAAATAAAATAAAAAAACTAAAATAAAATTATTATGAAATAACAATACACGGTAGAAAACGTCCTCCAATGTTACCCTTGTGCCACTCTAGTGGGCTTTTTGTAACTCAATTGAACTAAATAAAATAAAATAAAATAAAATAAAATAAAATAAATTAAAATAAAATTATTATGAAATAACGATACACGGTAGAAATCGTTCTCCAATGTTACCCTTGTGCCACTTTAGTGGCCTTTTTGCCACTCATTCAAGTGGTTATATTTTTGTGCCTCAGTTTTAAATGTGCCACTAAATGCTATACTGTTTTCCATTTGTATACCACTTTTTATTTGATTTCTTTTGTACAGTAGTAGTTTTCATAAATTTTGATCCCAAATCTCATAGTTATTAGAATTTTTTCCAAATAGACACTTGAACCGCCTAAAAGTATGCAAAGAAAATGTGCAGAACGCCAGTGGGATGTAAATGGAGCACGAATCTAAAGTTGAAGCACTAGATATTTTTATATAAAAGCTCAATTAGTCCAATTCTCACATACATCGGTCGAAGAAGAGGAAGTGCAACATAGAAATTTTACAACGGGTCCAACTGACTTTTTTTTTGTCCTCCCATAACTGGGACAATGAAGACCACTTCAAGCAGAGCCGCGGGGACAATGCTATACTAAAGACCTATAGAGGTTCAGATAATGGACAGAAACAGGGAAAAATGATGGACCATCAAGGGTTAATAGTGGAAACGGTGGATGTAATGGCGGATGTCGCATCAATCCATCATCGTACATCTGTGGTGGCCATAGCTGCCAGTAACATAGCTATGAGATAATGGGACCCCACAACAGATACGAGAGGGAAATAGCTGATACTCCAATGGGCGGGACTGGGCGTATATGTGGAGGACTCAGACACCGATACTGTTTTGAGGATGATGAGACTTTGTAACACTACCACTGCCTCTACCGTGCGAGTTTTTGATTGGGGACCTTGTCCTGTTAGGAACTGGGGAACGGAAATAAATTATGAAATTTTTTAGAGACACAGAAAATACTATGTGGTAACCCAGACAAGACAAATACTTAGTAACTACTCAAGGGTAATAGGACGACATTCAAGAGGGCAGTGGGAATAATGACCGGGGACCAAGAATTGAAAGCACATCTATGCCGAAAAGGAGCAGCAAAAGATGGTAGGAGCAGCAAAAGACGCCAGTAAGATGGCCATGAGAGAATGGAACCCCAGAACTGATACCATAGGGAAATAGCTGATACTCCGATGGACTTGAGTGGCGTGAGAGGGCGGGACTGGGCGTATATGTGGAGGACTAAGACACCGAGACTGTTTTGAGGATGATTAGACTTTGTAACATTACCACTGCCTCTTCCGAGCGAGTTTTTGATTCGGGACCTTGTCCAGTTGGGAATTGGGGAACGGAAATAAATTATGGAAATTTTTAGAGACACAGAAAATACTATGTGGTGAACTACTCAAGGGTAATAGGGCAGTGGGAATAATAACCGAGGACCTAGAATTGAAAGCACATCTATGCCGAATAAGAGCAGCAAAATATAGTACATAGGGCATCGTTTGAGGATGATAGACTTGATGAGAACAATGTGTCGTTTTTCAGTAATGCTGGTGACATTTCTGAGTGTTTCAAACTTCTCTAAGTGGTTTCACCGCAATGTGATTCGGCCATAAAAAGGAGATCCATTGTCATTGAAAAGAGAAAATGTCACCACCGTGGTAACACAATGTGAGCCTTAAATAGCGGGCTGCCACTATATTTAACCGAACTTAAGGGTACAACGGCGAGAAGAAGATATACCACACAACAAGCCGAATACTGGCTTTGGTGTATTTCAGCCGACATGAGAAAAGGCAACCTGAGACTTTTTTCCAACCTAACTACAGCTCAGTAAGTATTGCCAACAAAAATACCGCCTAATTTATTCCAATTAAAATTTTAATTGAATAAAAAAATATATTCAATTAAAGATTTTTTAATTCAAGCAATTTTATATTAATTTTGCATATGTTTCATTTGTATACCCTCCACCATAGGATGGGGGGTATATTAACTTTGTCATTCCGTTTGTAACACATCGAAATATTGCTCTAAGACCCCATAAAGTATATATATTCTGGGTCGTGGTGAAATTCTGAGTCGATCTAAGCATGTCCGTCCTTCCGTCTGTTGAAATCACGCTAACTTCCGAACGAAACAAACTATCGACTTGAAACTTGGCACAAGTAGTTGTTATTGATGTAGGTCGGATGGTATTGCAAATGGCCCATATCGGTCCACTTTTATGTATAGCCCCCATATAAACGGACCCCCAAATTTGGCTTGCGAAGCCTCTAAGAGAAGCAAATTTCACCCGATCCGGCTGAAATTTGGTACATGGTCTCTAATAAACATGCAAAATTTGGTTCACATCGGTCTATAATCATATATAGCTCCCATATAAACCGATCCCCAGATTTGGCTTGCGGAGCCTCTAAGAGAAGCAAATTTCATCCGATCCGACTGAAATTTGGTATACGGTGTTAGTATATGGTCTTTCACAACCATGTAAAATTTGGTTCACATCGGTCTATAATTATATGTAGCCCCCATATAAACCGATCTCTAGATTTGACCTCCGGAGCCCCTTGGAAGAGCAAAATTCAGCCGATCCAGTTGAAATTTGGTACATGGTGTTAGTATATGGTCTCTAACAACCATGCAAAAATTGGTCCATACCTGTCTTAATTATATATAACCCTCATTTAAACCGATCCCCAGATTTGACCTCCGAAGCTATTGGAGGAGCAAAATTCATCCGACCCGGTTGAAATTTGGTACGTGGTGAAATTTGGAACATTGTGTTAGTATATGGCCCCTAATAACCATGCTAAAATTGGTCCATATCGGTCTATAGTTATATATAGCCGATCACCGAATATAATCTACCAAAATTTTATTTCTATAGAAAATTTTGTCAAAATTTTATTACTGTAGAAAATTCTGTCAAAATTTGATTTCTATAGAAAATTTTGTCAAATATTATTTCTTGTGAATTGTGAATGACAGTTTTAGTACAAGTTTCTATAAAAAGATTCGGTAAATAAGATTCTGCCTGGCCGAACTTACGGCCGTATATGCTTGTTTGTATTATTATTTAATTTTGTTATTGACTTTAACATTTCTCTGACAGAAAATTTTGCAAAAAAATTTTTTTTAATAATGACAAAAAATTATTTCAATGAACATTTTAATTAAAAAAATAAAAAAAAATGAACAAGAAAAATCAATTAGTAAATATGACAAAAATTGATTTCAATGGACATTTTAATGGAATTAACAAAAATAAATTATATCTTTTATTGATTCAATAATTTTTTATCATTGTTTTTTTTTTTTGAATAATTTTTTTTTAAATAAAAACATCAATTAGTAAATATGGCAAAAAGTTATTTCAATGAACATTTTAATGTTATTAAAAATATATATATATATTAATTTTGTATTTTTTTTATAAATATTATTTAGTTTTCGACGTTATTGTTTATCCGACTGAAAATTGTTCAATAAAAAATCAAATGATTTCGTGATTGAGGACAACAAAATATTTTTTCCCTGTGGGAGTATTTTTGAGGCAATGGTGAAAATTCATTTTTCCTTTACTGCTAAGGTGTAATTTCGTAGAAGGGTAAATCTCAAAAAGTTGATTTTAATGTAATTCAATTATCGTAACAGGTAATTTATTTTCCCCATAATTTTTTTTTTCTTGTCATATAATTGCATTAATTAGATAGTATTTCTTGAATTATGCTAATATAATTATTTTATATTTTTTAAGACCTTTATAATTCAGGTCACAAAATAAAAAAGGTAATTTTTATAAATATTTCACTAAACAAACTTTCGATAATACGTATACATTGAATTCACTCCTGCATACTCATTTTCCCACACACACAAAAAAAGTAACATTTCTATGCCCAAAGTCATACTCAATACATAATGCAAAAGATAATAAAGAACATCTCAATATGTCTGTCGTTTTTTTTTCTTTTGGGGCATTACAGCGAGACATTATCATCATATCCTGTGCCCTGAAAATGTTAATCTCTTCAATTCAATTCGAAATGCCTAATGGCTAATGGAAATAATTTCCTCCACACATACAATATTTAGAGAATGGGTATATGAGCTTGGAATTAAAACAACCTATCTAATTAGAACATTACTTGGGGAAATAACAATCCAAAACGCACAAAAAAAAAAACTCTAAGACGAAAAGATTTTCTTAATAAATTATGTATGCAGCCATTCTATGCGGGCCAAAAATGCTCAGCTGGAAGAGTCAGCCAAGCATACATTTTATCATCAATTTATTTCCTTTGCCATATCATGCTGCAATCACCGACAGGCATCAAGGCAATTCCAAATGAATCGACTTCAAAGTAATTCCCTATAAAGGGCAGATATCCTATACAAAGGCCCACATTACGATGAGGCACTTAATAAATAAAACAAAAAGACAATGGTCTGAAATATTTTCTTGAGCTGAAGGAATACAATCTCACACACCCAAAAACACATAGACACATTTCATTATACATGGAGATAATATCCAAGGTAGAGATTTAATAATGACAACCGGAAAGTAATGAAATGAATAGAACGGGGTGTGTGTGTGACTATGTATGTGGGTGAGCGAGAGTAAGTAGGTGAGTATAGAGAATTAGCCTCAATTCAATATCATATGTAAGTGGATGACTACCCACTAAGAATAACAAGCATACTCATCCACACACATTACGCTCTTTCTCTCACCCATTCGATTCTCAATTCAAGCTTACTCATCATATCTGCTATGCTTATAGGTGAATGTAAGTGAGCTGAAATTGTTGTTAGCGGGGTATGGGGATTTCTTGTAATGATACAGGAAAGAAGATAAATGCCGGATACTTGTCTGCACACGTCGGAAAAACAGATTGAAAATGTTCAAGAAGGAAAACACACACACACACACGCACGCACACAAATAACAAGACAAAGTAGAAAAACACGCTAAAACTCTTCACAGTTAATGCTTGCTCCCAAATAATGTTGAAAATTTGTTTCTTCAAATTTTTGTTTTTGTTTTATTTCAGAAACAAACAAAAAAACGAAACAGAACACTTTTTGCAATTCATTGTAATCAACGACAGCTGATGGAAAACATATATAAAAAAGGCCAATTTGCCAAAAACGAGGTTGGAAATTTAAGTAACAGAGCCCATAAAAGCCAAGAAGGCTATATCCAATAGAAAATACTGATTGAATGAGTTACAATGGAAAAAAATTAGATAAATTAAATGGTACGTTGTGCGTTATAGGAAGCCTCATAAGATCGGCTTTACCCACAGAGTTTAATTCGTCAAAACCCTGAAAGCGTATATCTCATCCCATTCGGTACATCGTTTGGGTATCACGGTTGCCATTCGAGCCAAAAATATTCTACAAAAATTCGACAAAATTTTATTAAAAACCTAACAATCAAAAAAAAAAAATATTTTGCAAAATTTTATTTCTATAAAAAATTTTGCCAATTTTTTTTTTTTGCTTTAGAAAGTTTTTGTTAAAACATATTTTTTTAGAAACTTTTGTCAAAATTTTATTGCTATAAACAATTTTATAACAATTTTATTTCTGTAGACAATTTTGTCATTTCTTTTCTATGTTTTGTCAATAATTTCTTCTTTAGAAAATGTTGTCAATTTTTTTCTATAGAAAATTTTGTAAAAATTTTATTTCTATAGAAAATTTTGTCAATTTTTTTTCTATAGAAAATTTTGTCAAAATTTTTTTTCTATAGAAAATTTTGTTAATTTTTTTTCTATAGAAAATTTTGTTATTTTTTTTTTTCTATAGAAAATTTTGTTAATTTTTTTTCTATAGAAAATTTTGTCAACATCTTTTTTTGTGATACGGTCAAATTTTGGTCAATATAAACTTGACGTATTTCTTTCAATTTTGCATTTAAGAAACCTGAACACCCCTCATTTTGAAGGTGTGTGTGTGTAGAATGTTGCTCCTATTTTGATTTTGGAATTCACTCTTCAGTTGTCAAAATGCCGTCCAAGCAAGAAGAAGCTGACAAAATCGCTAAAAGTTGCCAAATCAACCGTTACAAATGTAATTAAAGTGTTTGGGGAACGTTTGTCGACAGCCAGGAAGTCTGGATCGGGGGGAAATCGAAAACCGGAAGCCGCTGAGACGACAAAGAGAGTTGCCGGTAGTTTCAAGCGAAACCCTAACCTCTCTCTCCGAGATGCCGCAAACAAGCTGGGTGTATCGTCTACAACCGTGCATCGAGCCAAAAAACGAGCCGGACTATCGACTTACAAGAAGGTAGTGACTCCAAATCGCGATGATAAACAAAATACGACGGCCAAAGCGCGATCCCGGAGGCTGTACACGACAATGCTGACGAAGTTTGACTGCGTGGTAATGGACGACGAAACCTACGTCAAAGCCGACTACAAGCAGCTTCCGGGACAGGAATTTTATACGGCAAAAGGAAGGGGAAAGGTAGCAGATATTTTCAAGCACATAAAACTGTCAAAGTTCGCAAAGAAATATCTGGTTTGACAAGCCATCTGTACCTGTGGCTTGAAAAGCAGCATTTTCATAGCTTCCGGGACTGTCAACCAGGAAATTTACGTGAAAGAGTGTTTGAATAAACGTCTGCTGCCTTTCCTGAAGAAACACGGTTGTTCCGTACTGTTTTGGCCGGATTTGGCATCTTGGCATTACGGTAAAAAGGCCATGGAGTGGTACGCCGCCAACAACGTGCAGGTGGTTCCCAAGGACAAGAACCCTCCCAACACGCCAGAGCTCCGCCCTATTGAGAAATACTGGGCTATTGTCAAGCGGAACCTAAAGAAGACCAAAAAAACTGCTAAGGACGAGCAGCAGTTCAAGGCAAACTGGCTTTCTGCGGCGAAGAAGGTGGACAAGGTGGCTGTACAAAATCTGATGGCAGGTGTCAAGCGTGAGGCCCGGCAATTCGGATTTGGAAAAGCGAAAGCCTAACTGAATATTTTTCCTGAATTTTATACTAATTGAACATGAAAAAGAAATTTAATTTGATTTTTTAAATAAACGATTTCACCGTATCGCCCTTTATTCTATCAAAATTTTATTTCTATAGAAAATTTTGTCAACTTTTTTCTATAGAAAATTTTGTCAAAATTTTATTTCTATAGAAAATTTTGTCAAAATTTTATTTCTATTGAAAATTTTATTAATTTTTTTATAGAATATTTGATGAAAAATTTTATTTCTATAGAACATTTTGTCAATTTTTTTGTAGAATACTTGATCAATATTTTATTTCAATAGAAAACTTTTTAATTTTTTTTCTATAGACAATTTTGTCAAAATTTTATTTCTATTGAAAATTTTCTAAATTTTTTTCAATTTTTTTCTATTGAAAATTTTGTCAAAATTTTATTTTTATACAAAACTTTGTCAAAATTTTATTTCTATAGAAAATTTTTAAAAATTTTATTTCTATAGAAAATTTTGTCAAATTTTTTTCTAAAGAAAATTTTGTCAAAATTTTATTTCTATTAAAAATTTTCTAAATTTTTTTTTTCTATAGAAAATTTTGTCAAATTTTATTTATAGAAAATTTTGTCCAAATTTTATTTCTATAGAAATTTTTTTCTATAGAAATTTTATTTCTATAGAAAACTTTGTCAAAATTTTATTTCTATAGAAAATTTTGTCAAAATTTTATTTCTATAGAAAATTTTGTCAAAATTTTATTTCTATAGAAAATTTTGTCAAAATTTTATTTCTATAGAAAATTTTGTCAAAATTTTATTTCTATAGAAAATTTTGTCAAAATTTTATTTCTGTAGAAAATCTTGTCAAAATTTTATTTCCATAGGAAATTTTGTCAAAATTGTATTTCTATAGGAAATGTTGTCAAAATTGTATTTATATAGAAAATTTTGTTAAAATTTTATTTCTACAGACAATTTTGTCAAAAAAAAAATTTTATAGAATATTCTAAAAAATTTTATTTCTATAGAAAATTTTGTCAACATTTTTTTATAGCAAATTTTGTCAAAATTTTATTTCTATAGAAAATTTTGCCAAAATTTTATTTCTATAGAAAATCTTGTCAAAATTTTATTTCTATAGGAAATTTTGTCAAAATTTTATTTCTATAGAAAATATTGTCAAATATTTTTTTTCTATAGAAAATTTTGTCGTAATTTGATTTCTATTGAAAATGTTCTACATTTTTTTCTTATAGAAAATTTTGTAAATTTTTTTTCTATAGAAAATTTTGTCAATAATTTTTTTTTAGAAACTTTTGTCAAAATTTTATTTCTATATAAAATTTTTTCAACATTTTATTTCTATAGAAAATTTTGTTAAAATTTTTTCTATCGAACATTTTGTCAATTTTTTTATAGAATATTTGATCAAAATTTTATTTCTATAGAAAATTTTGTCAATTTTTTTTTCTATAGAAAATTTTGTCAAAATTTTATTTCTATTGAAAATTTTCTAAAATTTTTTTCTGTAGAAAATTTTGTCAATTTTTTTTCTATAGAAAACTTTGTCAAAATTTTATTTCTATAGAAAATTTTGTCAATATTTGTATAGAATATTTGATAAAATTTTATTTCTATAGAAACTGTTGTCAAATTTTTTTTTATAGAAAATTTTGTCAAAATTTTATTTCTACTGAAAATTTTGTCAAAATTTTATTTCAATAGTTGTAAAAATTGTATTTCTATAGAAAATCTTGTCAAAATTTTATTTCTATAGAAAATTTTGTCAAAATTTTATTTCAATAGAAAATGTTGTAAAAATTTTATTTCTATAGAAAATTTTGTCAAAATTTTATTTCTCTAAATAATTTTGTCAAAATTCTATTTCTATAGAAAACGTTGTTTTTTTTTTAAATTGTATTTCTATAGAAAACTTTGTCAACATCTGTTTTTATAGAAATGAAATTTTTACAAAATTTCTATAAGAAAGATGTTGACAAAATTTTCAAAGTTTTATTTCTATAGAAAATTTTTATCAAAATTTTATTTCTATAGAAAATTTTATTAATATTTTATTTCTGTAGAAAATTTGTGAAGTACCTCTTTGGTGGAAAAAAATATTTGGCAAAATCTAATCAAAAACACTGATATGTCTACCATTGTACCAAACAGTAAAAAAATCGAACATTTTGGTTAGAATTCTGCAAACTGTGGCAACCGTGGTGGGCATCCAACCGTAAGCACCAAACCATAAATTACACCATATCAGTCCAAATTGTAGGTAGACTTGGCTTTTGTAGGTAGACTTGGCTTTTGCCTGCCAAGTGCCATAGGTTCATAGCCAAATTCGGTCAAACTTTATAAAGTTTTTTTTTTTTAGCTAATGCACATATCGATTTTTGATGAGTACGTGCAAGTGTTCCTTTGTTTTTCTTGAAGACTTATAAGAATACTCGCATATGCCAAACATAAGATTTAAGAAATGCAAGCAAAATCATTAATGATATAAAAAAAATTTATGTGATCATTTTGATTTTTTCCATTAGGAGAAAATTCGACTTTTGGACAAAATGTTGATAATTTCAATAAACACAAAATCAAAGGTCGACTTTTTTTCCTCACGAGTTTTTGATGAATTATCAGAATAAAAAGGTTTACATTACAATTCCTTTTCATTTCAAAGTCAGCCTTTCAATTTTGTCCTCGGAAGATGATTAATTGTTTTTTGTCCAACATCTAGAAATGAGTGTTTGTTAAAAGTCGTCAGAGCGGTCTTTTAAATTTCGTTGTTAAAAGACAATGGACGATGAATTTTATCCAACATCTTGGAATGGGATTATTGTGAAGCCAAAAAAAATGTTCTAACCTTAACTGTAAGATCCCTTGTGCTATAAAAAAGTGTATTGTGGGAAGCTAGGCTGATGCTTTATAAATTCAAAATATGAATTATGAGTTGATTACTACCGTGAGATGGATATATCATGTCTTCCTCATTTGGCCAAATTCTATCCATCCATTATCATCTGCTTCGTTCACAATATATTTATAGGAAAGCTATTTGCCAGTTTTCAAATATGTCGTCCTTCATAATGAACCCCCCCCCCCCCAAAAAAAAAAAAAAAAAACCCTACCTTGTTATGCCCCAGCATCTGCCACCACTCCAGCCAAAAGTCAGTAATATTTTGTACTGATAAATGACGGCAGAGATGAGTATGCGATAAACAAAGTGGGGAGATAATAACGAACGCTAAAGGTGAGTTAATTGTTTGTTTATCTGTGGCAATGGATGTAAAAAAAAATGTATATTATTACAGAATTTTCCAAAGGTGATGAACGATGGGAATGCTGAAGGGTTGAAGTTGATATGTTTGTATGCCAAGGAATTAGATTTAAAAGGAAGGAAATGTATTGTATAAGCAATTTGAAGACTTATGTCGTAGGAAGTATAATTGGGTAAATAATAAAGGATTTAGGAAAAAGGGAAAATGCTCTGATGATTTCCTATGTAAATTAGAAGAACATCAGATATACTACATATTCCATAAAATTTTCGTACAAATATTTTCCCTGTCTGTCTGTTAGTGATAGACGGACACGTTTGCCTGACTTATAAGTAAATGATGACTGATATGTATGTCTTGAAACCATATTCAGGTTCCCAGCACAAAATGCAGCACTATTTCAGCAGGATTGTAAGTGAGAAAGGCACACCCAGAGAAGGAATATGATCACCTCAAGCATATTTTGAGAGCAAAATGTTATTTTTGGGTGGTGACCATGTAACATGGTTTTCGCAACCATGTTATTTTATCCGAAATCATGTATCTGATTTCGGCAATCAGGTTATATTTGACGAGAAAATAACATATTAGTGACAAACATGTTACATGGTCACCATACAAAAATAACATTTTGCTCTTAAAACATGTTTGAGGTGATCATATTCCTTCTCTGCGTGCAGTACCAACTGCTTACAAAACAACCGAATCAGCGCTGATTTTTGTGGGCGATGTCCGGATTTAGATCAGCTTCTACAAAGCGCTGATAGCTCATTTTAATAGAAATATTGCTCAGAAGTGATATATAATCATTGTTGGCGTGAAGGAAAACAGCATTACCTTTCATACATCTATACTGCATGGATTGGTTTCAATAACGTAAGCGAATGATCATAAACTAGTTTGATTACTCGTTTACGTTGCTGCCACCGATTCATGCAGTATGGATGCACTGTCTACTTTTTTGTATAGCAAAAAACGCAACTAAACTCTTACTGCTGAAGTATTTTTTGCTGGGGACTAACTTTCATGCATCTATACTGCATGAATTGGTTGCAATAACGTAAACGAATGATCATAAACTAGTTTGATTACTCGTTTATGTTATTGCCACCGATTCGTGCAGTGTAGATGCACTGCCTACTTTATTGTATACCAAAAAGCGCAACTAAACTCTTACTGCTGAAGTATTTTTTGCTGGGTTATTATCATTTCTAAGCCGCTCGTCTGACAGGTGACATATTTATTACAACAACAGTTCATTTTAGGTGGCAGCCGATGTATCAGGCTCACTTAGACTATTCAGTCCATTGTGATACCACATTGGTGAACTTCTCTCTTACCACTGAGTGCTGCCCGATTCCATATTAAGCTCAATGACAAGGGACCTCCTTTTTATAGCCGAGTCCGAACGGCGTTCCACATTGCAGTGAAACCACTTAGAGAAGTTTTGAAACCCTCAGAAATGCCACCAGCATTACTGAGGTGGGATAATCCACGGCTGAAAAACTTTTTGGTGTTCGGTCGAAGCAGGAATCGAACCCACGACCTTGTGTATGCAAGGCGGGCATGCTAACCATTGCACCACGGTGGCTCCCGCCGTTGGTAATGGTGTGGGCCGCCGTAACGTCCGATTGTCGCTCCCCGATTCATCGACCGTGAGATCACGTTATCGGAAAAATTTTCGAAAGACAAAAATTTCCTAAAGCACGCATCAACCAAAAGTGACTTAAAAGGAGGTTCCATGCTTCACTTCTACGGCAAAATGGCCACCACAATATCTGGAATTTTGCGCCGGGGACACGTTGGCACTAAAAAGTAACGAAGCGTGAGACAGCGCTTCGCCGAGTTTAGGCCAAAATACTGCATATACCACGTACCAAATTTCAAACGGATCGGATGAATTTTTCTCCTCCAAGAGCTCCGAAGGTCAAATCTGGGGATCGATTTAAATGGGTGTTATATATAATTAAGACCGGTATGGACCAATTTTTGCATGGTTGTTAGAGACCATATACTAACACCATGTACCAAATTTCAACCGGATCGGGTGAATTTTGCTCTTCGAAGGGGCTCCGGAGGTCAAATCTGGGGATCGATTTATATGCGGGCTACATATAATTATGGACCGATATGGACCAATTCCTGCATGGTTGTTAGAGACCATATACTTACACTACGTACCAAATTTCAACCGGATGGGGTGAATTTTGCTCTTCCAAGGGGCTCTGGAGGTCAAATCTGGGGATGAATTTATATGGGGGGGCTACATATAATTATGGACAGATGTTTATCAATTTTTGCATGGTTGTTAGAGACCATATACTAACACCATGTTCCAAATTTCAGCCGGATCGGGTAAAGTTTGCTTGTCTTAGAGGCTCTGCAAGCCAAATCTGGGGATCGGTTTATATGGGGGCTATATATAATTATGGACCGATGTGGACCAATTGTTGCATGGTTGTTAGCGACCATATACTAACACTATGTACCAAATATCAACCGAATTGGATTAATTTTGGTCATCCATGAGGCTCCGGAGGTCAAATCTGGGGATCGGTTTATATGGGGGCTATATATGTTTATCAACCGATGTTTATCAATTTTTGCATGGTTGTTAGAGACCATATACTAACACCATGTACCAAAATTTCTGCCGGATCGGATGAAATTTGCTTTTCTTAGAGGCTCCGAAAGCCAAATCGGAGGATCGGTTTATATGGGGGCTTTATATAATTATGGATCGACGTGGACCAATTTTAACGTAGTTTTTAGAGTCCATATACTAACACCATGTACCAAAATTCTGCCGGATCGGATGAAATTTGCTTCTCTTAGAGGCTCCGAAAGCCAAATCGGAGGATCGGTTTATATGGGGGCTATATATAATTATGGATCGACGTGGACCAATTTTTGCATAGTTATTAGATACCATATACTAACACTGGGGAGCCACCGTGGTGCAATGGTTAGCATGCCCGCCTTGCATACACAAGCTCGTGGGTTCGATTCCTGCTCCGATCGAACACCAAAAAATTTTTCAGCGGTGGATTATCCCACCTCAGTAATGCTGGTGACATTTCTGAGGGTTTCAAAGCTTCTCGAAGTGGTTTCACTGCAATTTGGAACGTCGTCCGGACTCGGCTATAAAAAGGAGGTCCCTTGTCATTGAGCTTAACATGGAATCGGGCAGCACTCAGTGATAAGACTGAATAGTCTAAGTGAGCCTGATACTGATACATCGGGCTGCCACCTAACCTAACCTAACCCCATGTACCAAATTTCAGCCTGATCGGATGAAATTTACTTCTCTCAGAGGCTCCGCAAGCCAAATCTGGGGATCGGTTTATATGGGGGCTATATATAATTATGGACCGATATGGACCAATTTCTGCATGGTTGTTAGAGATCATATACTAACACCACGTACACAATTTAAACCGAATCGGATGAATTTTGCCCCTCCAAGAGGTTCCGGAGGTCAAATCTGGGGATCGGTTTATATAGGGGCTATATATAATTATGGACCGATGCGGACCAATTTTTGCATGGTTGTTAGAGACAATATACTAACACCATGTTCCAAATTTCAAACGGATCGGATGAAATTTTCTTCTCTTAGAGGGTCTGCAAGCCAAATTTGGGGGTCCGTTTATATGGGGGCTATACGTAAAAGTGGACCGATGTGCCCCATTTGCAATACCATCTGACCTACATCAATAACAACTACTTGTGCCAAGTTTCAAGTTGATAGCTTGTTTCGTTCGGAAGTTAGCGTGATTTCAACAGACGGACGGACGGACATGCTTAGATCGACTCAGAATTTCACCACGACCCAGAATATATATACTGTATGGGGTCTTAGAGCAATATTTCGATGTGTTACAAACGGAATGACAAAGTTAATATAGCCCCATCCTATGGTGGAGGGTATAATAATAACTTGGAGCCCATTTTATATTTTAACTAAATTCTGTAATGTTATTTTATAGAAAATTCAATTGAAATTTATATGTTGTCATAAACACTTACACACACACACTCTTACAAAACCAAACGCAACAAAAAAAACATATTTGCATATCTCTATTGATATTGATTTACAATTTCTATATCGCAATGTTGCAAAAAAACATACACACACACCCATTTACATAAACATAGATGATTTTGCAATTCGTATAATTAATCCATAATTTATGATAGATAAGCATTAGGTTGATAACAGACACATATCACCCATCCGATATGAAAATAAAAATGGAAATTGTGAAATGTTAAATCTATCCAATAGAGTAGAAAAAATTTTGTTTCACACACGCATAAATTCAATATCCGATTGCCGTTTCAATTATCATTGAAGTGGATGTACTATGAACTAATTAAATTCCTCTTTTACGTTGGATACCATGAGATATTATAAATGTGGAGCTGTGAACCGAGCGCAAATGAATTTATCAAAATATTGGGATGGATTCGAGTGAATGATAATATATCAGAAAGGCAATAAATTCGGCCAGAGCGAATGTAAATATGCACCACCCATTCAGTTTTCATTGTTTCCAAATGCGAGAGGTTTCTTCATATATTTCTCTATTCATATCAATTTCTTTCCTCCCATAAAAATTGCCTATATTTTTCATTTCTTGTTCCAACCCAATATATATATATTAATCACAAACGCCATGGAGCAAAGGCTTTTTCCAATAATAAAACAAAAAACATTTTGAAATGATTTGAGTACTTACGATAAATATCCAATTTCCAGCCATCTTCCATGCCAGACTCGGGTATCATACTCTGTTCAGCTCGACATGATAGATATTTGCCACGGTCATCAATTGTGGGTGTAAAGGTTAATATTGATGTGGTCATATTACCATCGGGATTAGCCTGTTAAGAATGAAATGTTGGGATAAGACAAATAAAAAGTAATTAGGTCAGATAGAGTAGCAGCAGTAAGGAAAGCAAGGATGGAAAATAAAATTTTTAAGAAAGTACCAAAAAGGATTTTTTTATGAGAAAAAGTACATTTTATTAAATTCCAAAAGAAAAATCCAGTGGAAAAATCTATCTAAGGAGCTCTTGACAATAATCTTATCAAGAGCTCCTTAGACAGGATTTTAAAGAAAATAAAATTAAGTTTGTCAACTCCTCAATTTTAAATATTTTTTTTTAGTTTAATATCCGCTTACATAGCCTATCGTAGTATTGAAACCACGGTGGCCGCAGAATTCTATAAAAATAAAATTTTGATAAAATTTTCTATAGAAACAAAATTTTGAAGAAATTTTCTATAGAAATAAAATTTTGCCAAAATTTTCATCAGAAATAAAATCTTAAAAAAATTTTCATCAGAAATAAAATGTTGATAAAACTTTCCATATAAATCAAATTTTGACAAAATTTCCATAGAAATAAAATTTTGACAAAATTTTCTATAGGAAATAAAATTCTGACAAAGTGTTTCTCAGAAATAAAATTTTGACAAAATTTTCTATAGAAATAAAATTTTGACAAAATTTTACATAAAAATAAAATTTTGATAAAAATTTCCGTAGAAATAAAATTTTGACAAAATTTTCTACCGAAATAAAATGTTGACAAAATTTTCTATAGAAATAAAATGTTGTCAAAATTTTCTATAGAAATAAAGTTTTGACAAAATATTCTATAGAAATAAAATTCTTACAAAATTTTCCATAGAAATAAAATCTTGACAAAATTTTCAACAGAAATAAATTTTTGACAAAACTTTCTATTAGAAATAAAATTTTGACAAAATTTTCACACAATTTGGTCTAGAAATAAAATTTTGACAAAATTTTCCATAGAAATAAAATTTTGACAAAATTTGTCAATAGCACACAATTTTAACAAAATTTGCATCAGAAATAACATTTTGACAAAATTTTCTAAACAAAAAAAAAATTTTTTGCCAAAATATTCTATAGAAATAAAATTTTGACAAAATATTCTATAGATATAAAATTTTGACAAAATTTTCTATAGAAATAAAATTCTGACAAATTTTCAACAGAAATAAAATGTTTACAAAATTTATTATAGAAATAAAATTTTGACAAAATATTCTATAGATATAAAATTTTTAAAAAATTTTCCATAAAAATAAAATGTTGACAAAATTTTCGACAGATATACAATTTTGACAAATATTTCTACTAGAAATAAAATTTTGACAAAATTTTCAATAGAATAAATTTTGACAAAATTTTCTCTAGAAATAAAATTTTGACAAAATTTTCCATAGAAATAAAATGTTGACAAAATTCTCCATAGAAATAAAATTTTGACAAAATTTTCTAAAGCACACAATTTTAACAAAAATTTCATCAGAAATAAAATTTTGAAAAAGTTTTCTATAGAAATAAAATTTTGACAAAATTTTCTATAGAAACAAAATTTTGACAAAATTCTCTATAGAAATAAAATGTTGATAAAATTTTTTATTGAAATACAATTTTGATAAAACTTTCTATAGAAATAAAATTTTGGCAAAATTCTCTATAGAAATAACATTTCGACAAAATTTTCAACAACAATAAAATTTTGACAAAATTTTCTATACAAATAAAATTTTGACAAAAATTTCTACATAAATAAAATTTTGACAAAATTTTCTATAGCAAACAATTTTAACAAAATTTTCATCAGAAATAAAATTTTGATAAAATTTTCTATAGAAATAAAGTTTTGACAAAATATTCTATAGAAATAAAATTTTTACAAAATTTTCTATATAAATAAAATTTTGAGAAAATTTTCGACAGATATAAAATTTGGAAAAAAAATTTCTATTAGAAATAACATTTTGACAAAATTTGCAATAGAATAAATTTTCACACAATTTTCTCTAGAAATAAAATTTTGACAAAATTTTCCATAGAAATACAATTTTGACAAAATTTTCTATAGCACACAATTTTAACAAAATTTTCATCAGAAATAAAATTTTTACAAAATTTTCTATACAAATAAAATTTTGACAAAATTTTCCATAGAAATAAAATTTTCAAAAAATATTTTATAGAAATAAATTTTTGACAAAATTCTCTATAGAAATAAAATGTTAACAACATTTTCTATTGAAATAAAATTTTGATAAAACTCTCTTTAGAAATAAAATCTTGGCAAAATTTCTATGTTAATAAATTTTGACTAAATTTTCTATAGAAATAACATTTCGACAAAATTTTCAACAGCAATAACATTTTGACAAAATTTTCTATAGAAATAAAATTTTGACAATAATTTCTACATAAATAAAATTTTGAAAAAAATTTCTATAGTAAACAATTTTAACAAAATTTTCATCAGAAATAAAATTTTAAAAAAATTTTCTATAGAAATAAAATTTTGACAAAATTTTCTATAGAAATAAAATTTTGCTAAATTTTTCTATAGAAATAAAATTTTGACAAAATTTTCTATAGAAATAAAATGTTGCTAAATTTTTCTATAGAAATAAAATTTTGGCAAAATTTCCTATGTAAATAACAAAACTTTCTATAGAAAAAAAATTTTGACAACATATTCTACAGAAATAAAATTTTGACAAAATTTTCTATAGAAATAAAATTTTGACAAAATTTCCTATAGAAAAAAAATTTTGACAAAATTTTCTAAAGAAATACAATTTTGACAAAGTTTCCTTAGAAATAAAATTTTGATAAAATTTTCTATAGAAATAAAATTTTGACAAAATTTTCTATAGAAATTAAATATTTTAAAAATGTACTATAGATATAAACTAAAATTTTCACAAAATTTTCTGTAGAAATAAAATTTTGACAAAACATTCTGAAGAACTAAATCGTTGCAAAATAATATTGTTTTGGTAGTTTTTAGTAAGATTTTCACCAAATAAGGGTAGATAATTTTTGTCTTTTCGTTTCGATCGTGACTGTAATTGTTCGCATTATTTTAGTACGCGATCGATAACTTCTTATCTAGAAAGTGTTCGTGTGGAAGCGTAATATAGAATCACATGCTTTATTGACTCAAACATTTTTGAAATTCAAGAAAATCCTGTTTGTGGCTATGGCGAGATTTTCTTCACGCATAAACTTATCTGTTTTGCCAAATTTGTTAAAGACTATTTGCAAATAAGTTTGTTAAAGACTTTCTCAAAATATCAAAATATTTTGTTAGTTTTGACACCAACCATATATCTGAAATCGGCTCAAAACTATCTACACAAATGGTAGTAAATCATTCGCGGGGGTACTACCTGGTCAGTACCAGGGTGAAAAGGTATTGAATAAAGTACTATAGTACTGCATTTTCCATCCCTGAAGGAAAGTAATCAAAAATAAGAGGGATGTTTGAAAGCCTAGAGCTAAATATTTATCGATTTAGTAAACACATTAAATAAAAGTGGGAAAATGGAAATATCGACTTTTTCACATTATAAAAAAATCGACTCTTCAAAATTTTAGAAAGATAAAAAAAAAAAACATTTTTTGTATTCCCTTTACGATTAGTCATTTCTGATTTGTATTTTTTTACACTATTAAGCTTTTATATTTTTTTCTCTCAGTGCATCCATATATATAAAACTGAAATTATTGTATACTTACAATTTCATGGGTATTTTTCATTGGTGTACTACCCTTCCACCAAGTAATTGTGGGTGCTGGTCGAGATCCAGTAACAACACAGCTTAATTGATATGAATTATCTGCAGACAAAGGGCGATTTTCTCCTTGTAATTTCACAAACAATGGTCGAACTGCATTGCGAAGATAATCAAATGGAATATAAAAAGAAAAAATTGAAAAATGAAGGTAAGTAAAAAAGAGAAGGCAAAAAATTGGCAGCAATGAATTATACAATGAAGTTGAAAAACGATAATAAATAAAAAACAAAAGAATGTGGTTATCAAGAGCAGATTAATCAGAAATCAAGGATAATCCTAAAAAAGGAAAAAGGATATTTTTGGTTCAGTATTTAAGGCGCAAACAAAAAGTTTTGGGGAAGAAATTTAAGTCTCACAAATTTCTAAAGGAAGAAAAAACCAGCGTTTTTGTTATTTTTATTTAAATATGAAAATTTTAATTGAAAAAAATGATTAAAAAGTGACTTCTAAAGTGAATGAAATTAAATGAAAAAAAAAACAAGTATATACGGCCGTAAGTTCGGCCAGGCCGAATTTTCCTTCCACCATGGATTGGGAAGAAACTTCTAAGAAAGACTGTCATCCACAATCGAATTACTTGGGTTGTGGTAATACTTACCGATGGTAAGGTATCTTAAAACTTCTTAACATCGTCTTCTAAATTGTAAGTTAGTCCATACGTGGTATATATTAGACAAAAAAGGTAAGTCTACAAATAGTTACGAATCGATATGGACTTTTGCCCGTTACTTTGAGAGCCAGAATTGAAATATGGGGGTCGCTTATATGGGGGCTATATATGAATTTGATATGAACCAATTTTTGTGTGATTGGGGATCGATTTATCTGAGGACTATATATAATTATAGACCGATATGCACCTAGTTAGGCATGGTTGTTAACGGCCATATACTACCACAATGTACCAAATTTCAACTGACACGGATGAAATTTGCTCCCCCAAGAGGCTCCAAAACCAAATCTGAGGATCGGTTTATATGGGGGCTATATATAATTTTGGACCGATATGGACCATTTTGGCATGGTTGCTAAATATCATATACTAGCACCACGTACCAAATTTCAACCAGATCTGATGAATTTTGCTTCTCTAAAAGGCACCGGAGGTTAAATCTGGGGATCGGTTTATATGGGGGCTATATATGATTATGGACCGATATGGACTAATTCCTGCATGGTTGTTAGAGATCATATACTAACACCACGTACTAAATTTCAATCAGATCGGATGGATTTTGCTTCTCCAAAAGGCACCGGAGGTCAAAGCAGGGGATCGGTTCGGGGGCTATATATAATTATAAACCGATATGGACCCATTTTTGAATGGTTGTTAGAGACCATATACTAACATCACGTACCAAACTTCAACCGAATAGGATGAATTTCGCTCTTCCAAGAGGCTCAGGAGGTCAAATTTAGGGATCGGTTTATATGGGGGCTACATATAATTATGGACCGATTTCGACCAATTTTTTCATGGTTGTTTGGGGCCATATATTAAAACCACGTACCAAATTTCAACTGAATCAGATGAATTTTGTTCTTTCAAGTGGCTACGGAGGTCAAATCTGTGGTTCGGCTTATATGGGGGCTACATATAATTATTGACCGATTTCGACCAATTTTTGCATGGGTGTTTGTGGCCATATATTAAAACCACGTACCAAATTTCAACTGAATCAGATGAATTTTGTTCTTTCAAGTGGCTCCGGAGGTCAAATTTAAGGATCGGTTTATATAAGGGCCTACATATAACTATGGACCCATTTCGACCAATTTTTGCATGGTTGTTAGAGATCATATACTAACACCACGTACCAAATTTCAACTGAATCAAATGAATTTTTCTCTTCCAAGAGGCTCAGGAGGTCAAATTTAGTGATCGGTTTATATGGGGGCTACATATAATTATGGACCGATTTGGACCAATTTTTGCATGGGTGTTTGAGGCCATATATTAAAACCACGTACCAAATTTCAACTGAATCAAATGAATTTTTCTCTTCCAAGAGGCTCAGGAGGTCAAATTTAGTGATCGGTTTATATGGGGGCCTACATATAAAAATTGGACCCATTTCGACCAATTTATGCATGGTTGTTTGAGGCCATATATTAAAACCACGTACCAAATTTCAACTGAATCAAATGAATTTTTCTCTTCCAAGAGGCTAAGGAGGTCAAATTTAGTGATAGGTTTATATGGGGGCCTACATATAAATATTGACCCATTTCGACCAATTTTTTCATGGGTGTTTGAGGCCATATATTAAAACCACGTTCCAAATTTCAACAAAATCAAATGATTTTTTCTCTTCCAAGAGGCTCAGGAGGTCAAATTTAGTGATCGGTTTATATGGGGGCCTACATATAAATATGGACCCATTTCGACCAATTTTTGCATGGGTGTTTGAGGCCATATATTAAAACCACGTACCAAATTTCAACCAGATCTTATGAATTTTGCTTCTCCAAAAGGCACCGGAGATCAAATTTAGGGATCGGTTTATATGCGGGCTATATATAATTATGGACCGATATGGACTAATTCCTGCATGGTTGTTAGAGATCATATACTAACACCACGTACCAAATTTCAACCGAATCGGATGAAATTTGCTTCTCTTAGAAGCTCCGCAAGCCAAATCTGGGGATCGGTTTATATGGGGGCTATATATAATTATGAACCGATGTGGGCCAATTTTTGCACGGTTGTTACATACCATATACTTACACCATGTACCAAATTTCAAACGGATTGGATAAAATGTGTTTCTCTTATAAGCTCCGCAAGCCAAATCTGGGGGTCCGGTTATATGAGGGCTATACGTAAAAGTAAACCGATATGGCCCATTTGCAATACCGTCCGACCTACGTCAATAGCAACTACTTGTGCCAAGTTTCAAGTCGATAGCTTATTTCGTTCGGAAGTTAGCGTGATTTCAACAGACGGACTGACGGACACGCTTAGATCGACTCTTAATGTCACCACGACCCTGAATATATATACTTTATGGGGTCTTAGAGCAATATTTCGTTGTGTTACAAACGGAATGACAAAGTTTATATACCGCCCCTCATCCTATGATGGATGGTATAATAATCAAATTTAAGTGATAGCATATGTTAAAAAAAGTGTTTTGTTTTCAATATCTTTGAACAAATTAGGCTTCCTTTCTTTAAAGAAGAAAAAGGAAAAGGAAGTAGTTATAAAATTACCAAACAAAATTATAAAGAATAACAAAAATTTTAATTTTATTTGAAATAATAACAAAGAAAATAAATTTTAAATTAATAATATTATACAGAATGTATTATTATTTCCATCTTCCAAAATTTAACACCATAGTTTTATTCCCGTTATATTTTTTCGTTTTATTTTAAAGACCATAAACGTAAATCCCCATATTTTAAACAAAAAAGTTAGTATGCAAATTTCTTCCATCAACTATCAGTATTGTGTTTTTTTTTTGGAATATGGCCATTAAACTCTACTGTATTTAAAATGTGTCATATTTTAATCTTAATTATCTGTAGCATTCTTTTTTTGTATGAGCGTGGGTTTTATTGTTCAATATGTCCACGTATATCACAACTACTTACGGTTCATATCCAATGTCACTGTATTGGTTATGGGCACTGTGATGTTATTGTTGGCTGCCACACATGTTAGTTGCATGTGGAGATTTTTACGTTTCAATTTACCCAATGACAGGATATTACCCACACGACGATCTGAGAGTGGATGTGATGAGCCGTCAAGCAGTGTATTTTCATGCCACCAGGTAACGCGTGGTTGTGGTGTACCTGTAAATACAGAGATACAAACCAAAAAAATGAACATTAAATACAGAATGTGGGTTTTCAATATGAACTCTTATTGTTCAGGAAAAAAAAAAAAAACAAAACAAAGGAGATAATGAAAATTATTATCCTTGATGAAGTATATGTAGCGAAAATAATCCTTAAATTCAAAGGTTGATTAATAAAGAAAGACGTAGCAATAAATGCCCTATCCCAGTATTTAAATTTCAATAAAAAAAAATATTTAAATATTTTATTCAATGCAAAAAGTTTCAAAGGATAAACACTTCTTAACTATTGGAAAATGGCTTATCACCATGGTTGTCACTCGAGCAAGAAATAATCTACTAAAATTTGAAGAAATTTTTACCACAAAAAAAAACAACTATTTTGCGAAATTTCATTTCTATAGAAAATTTTGTCAAAATTTTATTTCTATAGAAAATTTTGTCCAAATTTTATTTCCATAGAAAATTTTCTCTAAATTTTATTTCTATAGAAAATTTTGTCCAAATTTTATTTCCATAGAAAATTTTCTCTCTAAAAAAAATTTTGTCAATATTTTATTACTATAGAATTTTTTTTTTCAAAGTTTTATTTCTATAAAATATTTTGTCAAAATTTTAAATTTGACAAACATTATTTTCCTTTGTTGGTTAAGCTACATTTGTAGTTTAGTCAATGCATGGTTTAAAGCTGAAATCAACAAAAACAAGTATATACGGCCGTAAGTTCGGCCAGGCCGAAGCTTATGTACCCTCCATCATGGATTGCATAGAAACTTCTTTTAAACACTGCCATCCACAATCGAATTACTTAAGTTGCGGTAACGCTTGCCGATGGCAAGGTATCTTAAAACCTCCTAACACCATCTTCTAAATTGTATGTAAGTCCATACGTGGTATATATTAAATCAAAAAAGATCGATCCAATACGTATATAATTCAGTTTGACAAAGTAGACATAAAATTTTGACAAAATTAACTACAGAAATAAAATTTTAACAACATTTTCTATAGAAATAAATTTTTCACAAAATTTTCTATAGAAATAAGAATTTGAACAAAATTTTCTATAGAAAGAAAATTTTGACAAAAATTTCTAGAGAAATAAAATTTTAACAAAATTTTCTATAGAAATAAACTTTTGACAACATTTTCTATAGAAATAAAATCTTGGTAGATTATTTTTGGCTCGAGTGGCAACCATGATTATGAACCGAATAAAATTTGAACAAAATTTTCTATAGAAATAAAATTTGAACAAAATTTTCTATAGAAATAAAATTTTGACAATGATAAAAATTTAATTATGAACCGAATAAAATTTTAACAAAATTTTCTATAGAAATAAAATTTTGACAAAATTTTCTATAGAAATAAAATTTTGGTAGATTATTTTTGGCTCTAGTGGCAACCATGATTATGAACCGATATGGACCAATTTTTGTGTGATTGGACCAATTTTGGTATGGTTGTTAGCGGCCATATACTAACACCACGTTCCTAATTTGAACCGGATCGGATGAATTTTGCTCCTCCAAGAGGCTCCGGAGGTAAAATCTGGAGAACGTTTTATATGGGGGCTATATATAATTATGGACCGATATGGACCAATTGTGGCACGGTTGTTAAAGATCATATACCAACACCATGTACCAAATTTCAGCCGGATCGGATGAAATATACTTCTCTTAGAGGCTCCACAAGCCAAATCTGGGGATCGGTTTATATGGGGGCTATATATAATTAAGGACCGATATGGACCAATTTTTGCATGGTTGTTAGAGATCATATACCAACATCATGTACCAAATTTCAGCCGGATCGGATGAAATTTTCTTCTTTTCGAGGCTCCGCAAGCCAAATCTGGGGATCGGTTTATATGGGGGCTTTATATAATTATTGACCGATGTGGACCAATTTTTGCATGGTTATTAGAGACCATATACAAACACCATATACCAAATTTCAGCCGGAGCGGATGAAATATGCTTCTGTTAGAAGCTCCACAAACCAAATCTGAGGGTCCCTTTATATGGGGGCTATACGTAAAAGTGGACCGATATGGCCCATTTTCAATACCATCCGACCTACATCAATAACAACTACTTGTGCCAAGTTTCAAGTCGATAGCTTATTTCGTTCGGAAGTTAGCGTGATTTCAACAGACGGACGGACGGACGGACATGCTTAGATCGACTCAGAATTTCACCACGACCCAGAATATATATACTTTATGGGGTCTTAGAGCAATATTTCGATGTGTTACAAACGGAATGACAAAGTTAATATACCCCCATCCTATGATGGAGGGTATAAAAATATTTCTATAGAAAATTTTCTTAAAATTTTATTTCTATAGAAAATAATGCCATAATTTTATTTCTATAGAAAATTTTGTCAAATTTTTATTTTTTATAGAAAATTCTGTCATAATTTATTTCTATAAGATATTTTATTAAAATTTTATTCCTATAGAAAATTTTGTCAATATTATTATTATTTCTATAGTGTTGTTCAAAATCTTATTTAAATAGAAAATTTTGCAACCGTTTTATTTCAATAGAAAATTTTGTTAAAATTTTATCTCTATAGAAAATTTTGTCAATATTTTATTACTATAGAATTTTTTTCAAAATTTTATTTCTATAAAAAATTTTGTCAAAATTTTATTTCTATAGAATATTTTGTCAAAATTTTATTTCTATAGAAAATTTTGTCAAAGTTTTTTTCTATATAAAATTTTATTTCTAAACAAAATTTTTTCAAAATTTTGTTTATATATAAAATTTTGCCAAAATTTTATTTCTATACAAAATTTTGTCAAAATTTTATTTCTATATAAAATTTTGTCTACAGTTTATTTCTATAGAAAATTTTGTCTACATTTTATTTCTATAGAAAATTTTGTTAAAATTTTACTCGTGTAGGAAATTTTGTCAAAATTTTATTTCCATAATAAATTTTGTCAAAAATTTATTCCCATAAAAAAAAATGTTGTCAAAATTTTATTTCTATAGAACATTTTGACAAAATTTTAGTTCTTTAGAAAATTGTGTAAAAATTTTATTTCCATAAAAAATGTAGTCAAAATTTTATTTCCATAAAAAATTTTATCAAAATTTTATTTCCATAAAAAATTTTGTCAAAATTTTATTTCCATAAAAAATTTTGTCAAAATTTTAATTCCATAAAAAAATTTTTAAAAATTTTATTTCCATAAAAAATGTTGTCAAAATTGTATTTCTATAGAAAATTTTGTATTTTTTTTTTTACAGAAAATTTTGTCAAAATTTATTTCTGTAAGAGATTTTGTTCAAATTTTATTCCTATAGAAAATTTTTTCAAAATTTTATTTCAATAGATAATTTTGTCACAATTTTATTTCAATAGAAAATTTTGTCAACATTTTATTTCTATAGAAAAAATTTTCAAAGCTTTATTTATACAGAAACTTTTGCCAAGATTTTATTTCTATAGAAAATACAGTCAAAATTTTATTTCTAATAGAAAATTTTGTAAAAATTTTATTTCTAATAGAAATTTTTGCCAAATTTTTGTTTCTATAGAAAATATTGTCAAAAGTATATTTCTGTAGAAGATAGTCAAAATTTTATTTCTTATAAAAAATTTTGTCAAAATTTTAGGTGAAGAAAATTTTGTCCAAATTTCATTTCCATACAAAATTTTGTCAAAGTTTTATTCCTACAGACAATTTTGTAAATTTTTTTATAGAAATTTTTTTCAAAATTTTGGTATCTGTAGAAAATTTTGTCAGAATTTTATTTCTATAGAAGATATAGTCAAAATTTTATTTTCATAAAAAATTTTGTCAAAATTTTATTTTTATAGAAAATATTGTCAAAATTTTCTTTTAAATAGAACATTTGGTCAAAATTTTATTTCTAGTAGAAATTTTTGCCAAAATTTTATTTCTATAAAAAATATTGTCAAAATTTTATTTCTATAGAAGATATAGTCAAAATTTTATTTCTAATAAAAAGTTTATTTTAAATAGAACATTTTGTCAAAATTTTATTTCTAATAGAAATTTTTGCCAAAATTTTATTTCTATAGAAAATATTGTCAAAATTTTATTTCTATAGAAAATATTGTCAAAATTTTATTTCTAATAAAAAATGTTGTCGAAATTTTATGTGAAAGAAAATTTTATCAAAGTTTTATTACTACAGAAAATTTTGTTATCTTTTTTATAGAAAATTTTGTCAAAATTTTATTTCTTTACAAAAATTTTTCAAAATTTTATTTCTACAAAAAATTTTGTAAAAATATTATTTCTATAGAAAATTTTGTCAGAATTTTATTTCTAGAGAAACTTTTATTTCTGTTGAAAATATTATCAAAATTTTATTTCTATAGAAGATACAGTCAAAATTTTATTTCTAATAAAAAAACTTTTTCAAAATTTTATGTGATAGAAAAGTTTGTCAAAATTTTATTTCTATTAAAAATTTTGTCAGAATTCTATTTCCATAAAAAATTTTGTCAAAGTTTTATTTCTATTAAAAATTTTGTCAGAATTCTATTTCCATAAAAAATTTTGTCAAAGTTTTATTTCTATAGAAAATTTTGTCAATTTTTTTATAGAAATTTTGTCAAAATTTTATTTCTGTAGAAAAATTTTTCGAAATTTTATTTCTATAGAAGATATAGTCAAAATATTATTTCCATAAAAAATTTTGTCAAAATTTTATTTTTATAGAGAATTATGTCAAAATTTAATTTCTATTGACCTTAGTTTAATTCTCATTCTATTTTGAAGTATAGAAAATTGCTTTATGAATATTTTATTTTCAACTGCCCATCTTATTTAACTTTAAAATACTTGTTTTTTTTACTATTAATTCAAACATTTAAGAAATTGGATTTTTCTTTATTGTTGTGACATTTGGCCTGCTGTTTAATTTATTGTGCCTTTATTAACGATTTTTGACATTTTCAAGTATGTCACATAAAGCCTAAATAAACTCTGTTTGCAAACGCACACATTCACACACACTCTCTCTCCCTCTCTCACATACACACATCAACTTGAGTTGGCTGGCCAAGTAAATACTTGCATACACTCAAGCAAACTCGCATTCAGTTAAATGCCATACACTTGAACGATTGTGAAACTGACATTGAGTTCTTTACTCACCAAAAAAAAAAAACAAAAAAAAAAAGAAACAACACTCAACAGCTACTGACAGCAAAACAAAAACGAAAACAAACAACAACAACATAACAAGTAAACAAACAATAATCCTAGGTCACATGTGACATTGTGATGATGGCTGGTGGAAGAAGAACTTTAGCCAACGTAGTGGCACCAAACAATGAAATGCCCCAAAAAGTATGCTATAGAATATTTTAAATAAGTCAAACAGAAGCTTTGCAAGGTTAAATGCTCTAAAAAGTCCCCAAAATGGATGAGTTTTGTTATACAAATACGGAGATGTGGACTTTGATACAAACAAAAATATTTTTGGTTTGTTACAGCCGGTGAATCGTTTGTTTTGCAAGATCGCTGAAAGTATTTTTGGTCCCTATAAAATTGGTTATTTGCAGAAGTTTAGACAAAAAAAACTCATAAAACATTCTATTTTTGATGAATGTATTTATTTGGGGGATTTGTTCCCAAAATTCTAGACAATTTTGGTCATGGCTACGGTATATGTTATTATTTTTTTATAACAAACCCAAGGACATTATGGTAGGCCATGGTAAAAATGGCTATTGTCATCACTGTGAAGGATTTCTTAATAGACGCATGAACAAATTCTATAAAAAATATTGTAGGTATTTGGTTATATCATCGAAAGTGAAAAAATAACTATACACTAATTTTTTTTTAATTTCTTAAAACTCATTCACAGATAGGTGAAATTTGACTATATAGCTACAGATTTGACAGCCCTACAAAGGAACCAACTAAGTTTGGCCTTGAAATTTTTGCCAAATTTTATTTCTATAGAAAATTTTGTCAACATTTTATTTCTAAAGAAATTTTTGTCAAAGTTTCGTTTCTATAGAAAATTTTGTCAAAATTTTATTTCTATAGAAAATTTTGTCAAAATTTTATTTCTATAAAACATTTTGTCAACGTTTTATTTCTATAGGAATTTTTGTCAAAATTTTATTTCTATAGAAAATTTCGTCAAAGTTTTGTTTCTATCGAAAATTTTGTCAAGATTTTATTTCTTCAAAAAAATTTTGTCAAAATTTTCTTTCTGTAGAACATTTCGTCAAAATTTTATTTCTATGGAAAATGTTCTCAAAAATTTATTTCTATAGAAAATTTTGTCAAATTTTATTTTTTTAGAAAATTTTGTAAAAATATTATTTCTATCGAAAATTTTGTCAAAAATTTATTTCTATAGAAAATTTTGTCTAAAATTTATTTCTATAGAAAATTTTCTCAAAAATTTATTTCTATAAAAATTATTCTCAAAATTTTATTTCTATCAAAAATTTTGTCAAAATTTTATTTCTATAGAAAATTTTGTCAAAATTTTATTTCTATAGAAAATTTTGTCAAAATTTTATTTCTATAGAAAATTTTGTCAAAATTTTATTTCTATAGAAAATTTTGTCAAAAATTTATTTCTATATAAAATTTTCTAAAAATTTTATTTCTAAAAAAGTTTCGTCAAAATATTATTTCTATAGAAAATTTTGTCAAAATTTTATTTCTAAAGAAATTTTTGTCAAAGTTTCGTTTCTATAAAAAATTTGGTCAAAATTTTATTTCTATAGAAAATTTTGTCAAAATTTTATTTCTATAGAAAATGTTGTCGAAATTTTATTTCTATAAAACATTTTGTCAAAGTTTTATTTCTTTAGGAATTTTTGTCAAAATATTATTTCTATAGAAAATTTTGTCAAAGTTTTGTTTCTATAGAAAATTTTGTCAAGATTTTATTTCTTTAAAAAATTTTGTCAAAATTTTCTTTCTGTAGAACATTTCGCCAAAATTTTATTTCTATGGAAAATGTTCTCAAAAATTTATTTCTATAGAAAATTTTGTCAAAATTTTATTGTTTTAGAAAATTTTGTAAAAATATTATCTCTATAGAAAATTTTGTCAAAATTTTATTTCTATAGAAAATTTTGTCAAAAATTTATTTCTATAGAAAATTTTCTCAAAAATTTATTTCTATAAAAAATTTTCTCAAAATTTTATTTCTATAGAAAATTTTATTTCCTTAAAAATTTTTGTAAAATATTTTTTCTATAGAAAATTTTGTCAAAATTTTTCTCTATAGAAAAATTTGTCAAAATTTTATTTGTATAGAAAATTTTTTCAAAATTTTATTCCAAAGAAAATTTTGTCAAAATTTTTCTCTATAGAAAAATTGGTCAAAATTTTATTTCTATAGAAAATTTTGTCAAAAATTTATTCCTATATAAAATTTTCTAAAAATTTTATTTCTATAAAAGTTTTGTCAAAATATTATTTCTATAGAAAATTTTGTCAAAATTTTAGTTCTTTAGAAAAGTTTGTAAAAATATTATTTCTATAGAAAATTTTGTCAAAATTTTATTTCTATAGAAAATTTTGTCAAAATTTTATTTCTATCGAAAATTTTTTCAAAATTTTATTCCAATAGAAAATTTTATTTCTATAGAAAAGTTTGTCAAAATTTTACTTCTATAGACAATTTGGTCAAAATTTTATTTCTATGGAGAATTTTGTAAAAATTTAAATTCTGTAGAAAATAATGTCAAAATTTAGTTTTTATAGAAAATTTTGTCAAAATTTAACTCCTATAGAACATTTTGTCAAAATTTTATTCCTATAGAACATTTTTTCAAAATTTTATTTCTACAGAAAATTTTGTCAAAATTTTATTTCTATAGAAAATTTTGTCAAAATTTTATTTCTATCGAAAATTTTTTCAAAATTTTATTCCAATAGAAAATTTTATTTCTATAGAAAAGTTTGTCAAAATTTTACTTCTATAGACAATTTGGTCAAAATTTTATTTCTATGGAGAATTTTGTAAAAATTTAATTTCTATAGAAAATAATGTCAAAATTTAGTTTTTATAGAAAATTTTGTCAAAATTTAACTCCTATAGAACATTTTGTCAAATTTTATTCCTATAGAACATTTTTTCAAAATTTTATTTCTACAGAAAATTTTGTCAAAATTTTATTTCTATAGAAAATTTTGTGATAATTTTATTTCTATGGGAAATATTGTCAAAAATTTATTTCTATAGAAAATTTTGTCAAAATTTTATTTCTATAGAAAAATTTCCCAACATTTTATTTCTGTAGAATATTTTGTCAAAAATTTATTTCTATAGAAAATTTTCTCAAAAATTTATTTCTATAAAAAAGTTTCTCAAAATTTTATTTCTATAGAAAATTTTGTCAAAATATTATTTCTATAGAAAGTTTAGTCAAAATTTTATTTCTTTAGCAAATTTTGTAAAAATATTATTTCTATAGAAAATTTTCTCTATAGAAAAATTGGTCAAAATTTTATTTCTATAGAAAATTTTGTCAAAAATTTATTCCTATATAAAATTTTCTAAAAATTTTATTTCTATAAAAGTTTTGTCAAAATATTATTTCTATAGAAAATTTTGTAAAAATTTTAGTTCTTTAGAAAAGTTTGTAAAAATATTATTTCTATAGAAAATTTTGTCAAAATTTTATTTCTATAGAAAATTTTGTCAAAATTTTATTTCTATCGAAAATTTTTTCAAAATTTTATTCCAATAGAAAATTTTATTTCTATAGAAAAGTTTGTCAAAATTTTACTTCTATAGACAATTTGGTCAAAATTTTATTTCTATGGAGAATTTTGTAAAAATTTAATTTCTGTAGAAAATAATGTCAAAATTTAGTTTTTATAGAAAATTTTGTCAAAATTTAACTCCTATAGAACATTTTGTCAAAATTTTATTCCTATAGAACATTTTTTCAAAATTTTATTTCTACAGAAAATTTTGTCAAAATTTTATTTCTATAGAAAATTTTGTCAAAATTTTATTTCTATCGAAAATTTTTTCAAAATTTTATTCCAATAGAAAATTTTATTTCTATAGAAAAGTTTGTCAAAATTTTACTTCTATAGACAATTTGGTCAAAATTTTATTTCTATGGAGAATTTTGTAAAAATTTAATTTCTATAGAAAATAATGTCAAAATTTAGTTTTTATAGAAAATTTTGTCAAAATTTAACTCCTATAGAACATTTTGTCAATTTTTATTCCTATAGAACATTTTTTCAAAATTTTATTTCTACAGAAAATTTTGTCAAAATTTTATTTCTATAGAAAATTTTCTCAAAAATTTATTTCTATAGAAAATTTTGTCAAAATATTATTTCTATAGAAAATTTTGTTAAAATTTTATTTCTTTAGATAATTTTGTAAAAATATTATGTCTATAGAAAATTTTGTCAAAATTTTATTTCTATAGAAAATTTTGTGATAATTTTATTTCTATGGGAAATATTGTCAAAAATTTATTTCTATAGAAAATTTTGTCAAAATTTTATTTCTATAGAAAAATTTCCCAAAATTTTATTTCTATAGAATATTTTGTCAAAAATTTATTTCTATAGAAAATTTTCTCAAAAATTTATTTCTATAAAGAAGTTTCTCAAAATTTTATTTCTATAGAAAATTTTGTCAAAATATTATTTCTATAGAAAATTTAGTCAAAATTTTATTTCAATAGAAAATTTTGTAAAAATATTATTTCTATAGAAAATTTTGTCAAAATTTTATTCCAATAGAAAATTTTGTTAAAATTTTATTCCAATAGAAAATTTTGTCAAAATTTTTTTCCAATAGAAAATTTTGTCAAGATTTTATTTCTATAGAAAATTTTGTCAAAATTTTTTTCCAATAGAAAATTTTGTCAAGATTTTATTTCTATAGAAAATTTTGTTAAAATTTTCTTTCTATAAAAAATTTTGTCAAAATTTTCGTTCTATAGAAACTATTGTCAAAAATTTATTTCTATTATAGATCTTAAATTGCGCAAAATAGCTTAGAAACAAGCTTTTTAAAAATCCGCTCGGTTTTATCCCAACAGGAATTTGAGACCTTGTTAATAATCTTAAGAGAACAATTACCTACCTCTCTTCATCTTTGCAAATCATAGCTTTATTTAACCCTATTAAATCCCCTTAAAAATGAATCAACATCTCCCTTTTTTATTTACCATTATTTCCTGAAATTGGGTCACTTATCATACATTATTGAACTGCTTTCCTTTTTTTATAAAGATCCCTTAGCCCCTACAGTTCTTCCTCCTTTTTCGTAATTGTTAAACATTTAACATTTTAAAGAAAACACCAACTTCCTGAATTGCTCTTCTTATTGTCTCTGTTGTTGTTATTGTCATTGTAGTTCGTTCGTTGGTTCGTTCGTTTATTTACTGAGTATATTGAAAAAGACAATTGTAGAAGCTACAAAGTTGTCAAGGACCAAAGAAAACACTTTACCATAAAAGCGAATGGTTTCACTTACAGTCATCTGGTAAATATGTCAAAGAAGCGATGTTGCTGCTTCTGATCTAAGCGTTTGCTTTCAAGCTATACTCGTAGCATCATCTTCAACTTTCTCTCTGAATTGGCAAAGATTTTCCATATGTGGGGGAAGGGTGCGGTGGTGGTATTGAAGTACATGAATAGGGTCCAGAAGTGTTTGTATTTTCTTGTCATGTCTTTGTCACATATATGAACAAGGGTATTGTTTTCTTTTCTTTATGTCTCTGTGTAAGAGTTTGTTTGTTTTTTACCCACTTTTGTTTTCTTTCTTGCAAAATGGACTACTCTGGCAACATTAGAAGTTTCGCATTATGATATGTTTTTCAAGTATTTAACTTTGCTTTCTCTCCAAACAACTTTAAAGAGAGGAGGGAGTGTATGTGATTTTAAATATTTTTTGAAGGGTTTATCCCTTTAAATCATGGAGAAATATAGCAAAGGGTTAAAATAATGGAGAAGATTTCAATTTAGCATGGCCAAAATGTTTATATCCTTCTTTACTTAAATCGTAACGTTTAGCATTCTACAAGAAAAAAGGAAATAAGTGGCAAATGTTCTTATAACACAACCCATAGAAATAAAATTTTGATAAAATTTTCTATTGAAATAAAATTTTGACAACATATTCTATAGAAATAAAATTTTGACAAAATTTTCCAAGGAAATAAAATTATGACAAAATTTTCTATAAAAATAAAATCTTGACAAAATTTTCTATAGAAATAAAATTTTGACAAAATTTTCTATAGAAATAACATTTTGACCAAATTTTCTATAGAAATAAAATTTTGGCAATATTTTCTGTAAAAATAAAATTTTGAAAAAATTTTAAAAATTTGACAAAATTTTCTGTAGAAATAAAATTTTAACAAAATTTTCTATAGAAATTAAATTTTGACAAAATTTTCTATAGAAAGAAAAATTTTGATAAAATTTTCTATGGAAAGAAAATTTTGACACATTTTCTAGAAATAAAATGTTGATGCAATTTTCCAAAATAATAAAATTGTGACAAAATTTTCCAAGGAAATAAAGATTTGAAAAAATGTCCTATAGAAATAAAATTTTGTCAAAATATTCAATAGAAATACAAAAAAAGTATGCGACAAAAAGTGTATGCGATTTTAAATATTTTTTGAAGGGTTTATCCTTTAAAAATGTTGATAAAATTTTCCATAAAAATAAAATTTTGATAAAATTTTCTATAGAAATAAAATTTTGACACAATTTTCTATAGAAAGAAAATTTTGATAAAATTTTCTATAGAAACAAAATTTTATTCTGATTATTAATTTTGTTCGGCTTGAGGTCATAGAAACAATCGATTATTGATTTGTTTTAATATTTATTTTCAATATATCGAAAATTTTGACAAAATTTTCTATAGAAATAAAATTTTGATGCAATTTTCCAAAATAATAAAATTGTGACAAAATTTTCCAAGGAAATAAAAATGTCCTATAGAAATAAAATTTTGACAAAATATTCAATAGAAATAAAATTTTGACAAAAAGTGTGCGATTTTAAATAGTTTTTAAAGGGTTTATCCTTTAAATATGTTGACAAAATTTTCTTTAGAAATAAAATTTTGATAAAAATTTCTTTAGAAATAAAATTTTGACAACATATTCCATAGAAATAAAATTTTGACAAAATTTTCCAAGGAAATACAATTTTGACAAAATTTTCTATAAAAAAAAATCTTGACAAAATTTTCTGTAAAAATAAAATTTTGAGAAAATTTTCTTTAGACATAAAATTTTAACACTATTTTTCTATAGAAATAAAATTTTAACAAAATTTTCTATAGAAATAAAATTTTGACAAAATATTCTTAGAAATAAAATTTTGACAAATTTTATTATAGAAATAAAATGTTGACAAAATTTTTTAGTAATGAAATTTAGACAACATTTTCTATAGAATTAAAGTATAGACAAAAATTCCTATTGTAACAAAATTTTTACAAAATTTTATATAGAAATACAATTTTAACAAAATCTTCTATAGAAATAAAATTTTGACAAAATTTTCTATCTCGTAATAGAGAAAGCTGATGAGAGCAGTAATGCTCTAATAAGAATTTTTGTGTATAGTGATTGCCTTATATATCATGTACCTCTACGGAAGCAGTTCAGTGAAAATTGCGAAATATATTATTTGGACGGATGATTTAAAAAAATAAAACAAAAGATCTCAAGCTTGTAAAAAAATGTTTTCTACAGAAATAAAATTTTGAGAAAATTTTGTATTTTGATGAAATTTTGATAAATTTTTCTATAAAACTAAAATTTATATAAAAATAAAATTTTGAAAAATTTTCTATAGAAATACCATGCTGACAAAATTTTCCATAGAAATAAAATTTTTAAAAAATTTGCAAAAGAAATAAAATTTTTAAAAAATTTTCAAAAGAAATAAAATTTTGACAAAATTTCTATAGAAATAAAATGTTGACAAAATTTCTATAGAAATAAAATACTGACAACATTTTCTATATTAATAAAATTCTGACAAAATTTTGTTAAAAAATAATATTTTGACAATATTTTCTATAGAAATAAAATTATGACAAAATTTCATAAAGAAATAATATTTTGATAAAATTTTTTATAGTAAAAAAATGTAGACAAAATTTTCTACACTAATAAAACTTAAACAAAATTTTCTGTAGACATACAATTGTAACAAAATTTTCTATACAAATAAAATTTGGACAAAATATTCTCAGAAATAAAATTTTGACAAAATTTCCTATAGAAATAAAATGTTGACAAAATTTTTTATAGTAATGAAATTTAGACAACATTTTCTATGGAATTAAAATTTAGACAAAATTTTCTATCGAAACAAAATTTTATATAGAAATAAAATTTTGACAAAATCTTCTATAGAAATAAGATTTTGACAAGATTTTCTATCTCGTAATAGAGAAAGCTGACGAGAGCAGTAATGCTCTAATTAGAATTTTTGTGTATAGTGATTGCTTATATATCATGTACCTCTGAGGAAACAATTCAGCGAAAATTGCGAAATAGATTTAAAAAAATAAAATAAAAGATCTCAAGCTTCGAAAAAATATTTTCTACATAAAAAAAAATTTTTGAGAAAATTTTGTATTTTGATGAAGTGTTGACAAGTTTTCAGTAGAAATACAATTTTGACAACATTTTCCATAGAAATAAATTTTATATAAAAAAATGTATATAAAAATAAAATTTTGAAAGATTTTCTATAGACATGAAATACTGACAAAATTTTCTATAAAAATAAAATTTTTACAAAATTTTCTACAGAAATAAAATTTTGACAAAATTTTCTACAGAAACAAAACTTTGACAATACTTTCTACAGAAATAAAATTTTGACAAGATTTTCTATAGAAATAAAAATTTGAGATAGTTTTCTATAGAAATAAAATTTTTACAAAATTTTCTATCTCACAATAAAGAAGTCTGACTAGAGCAGTGATGCTCGAATAAAAATGTTTGTGTATAATGATTGTCTTATATATCATGTACATCTGAGGAAGCAATTCAGCGAAAATTGCGAAATATTAGGATGATTAAAAAAAATAAAAGAAAAAGATCTTAAGCTTGCCATAAATTTAGAATTTTATTGAAATAAAATTTTGACAAAATTTTCTAGAGAAATATAATTTTGAGACAATTTTCTATTTTATAAAATTTTGACAAAATTTTCTATAAAAATAAAATTTGTATAAAAAATATATGTATAAAAATAAAATTTTGATAAAATTTTCTATAGACGTTCAATTTTGATAAAATTTTTTATATAAATAAAATTTTGACAAAATTTTCTATAGAAATAAAATATTGACAAAATTTTCCATAGAAATAAAATTTTGACAAAATTTTACATAGAAATAAAATTTTGACAAAATTTTCTGTAGAAATAAAATTTTGACAAAATTTTCTATAGGACAAAATATTCTATAAAAGTAAAACTTGAGACAAAACTTTTTATAGAAGTAAAAGTTTTGAACACCACATCATGACTTATAGTTATTAAAAGCTCAAAGTACAAAAGAATAATTAATTTAAAAAAATAATAATACTTACCACCAATGGCTACACATGTTATATTTATAATGGAACCTTCATTATAGGGCCCCAATATATGATCCTTTATTGTTGTTCCTTTATGATCCAATATTATAATCGATTCGGGGGGAACTGTGAGAAAAACGAAAAAGAAAAATGATATTAAGTTTGATAATTGAATCACCAATACAAGAAACTATATTTATTTTACAAACAACATAACCACTACATATAATATACAGTGTTCCTGACATGTATTGCAACCAAATTCAGGCTGCTCTAATTCTAAACTGCTGCTCTGGCAGCTGATAAATTTATTCCAGTCAAAGTTAAACTTCCAGAAATTTGGGAATTTTTGTGGCGATTTTTCGAAATCTTTTCAATATTATAAATCAGGGTTAGAGTAGTGGTTTATATGAAATTATTTTTATACCCTCCACCATGGGTATATTAACTTTGTCATTCCGTTTGTAACACATCGAAATAAAGTATATATATTCTGGGTCGTGGTGAACTTCTGAGTCTGAGCATGTCCGGCCGTCCGTCCGTCCCTCCGTCTGTTGAAATCAAGCTAACTTCCGAACGAAACAAGCTACCGACTTGAAACTTGGCACAAGTAGTTGCTATTGATTTAGGTCGGATGGTATTGCAAATGGGCCATATCGGTCCACTTTTACGTATAGCCCCCATATAAACGGACCCGCAAATTAGGCTTGCGATTGCTCTAAGAGGAGCAAATTTCATCCGATCCGGCTGAAATTTGGTACATGGTGTTAGTATGTGGTCTCTAACAACCATGCAAAAATTGGTCCATATCGGTCCACTTTTACATATAGCCCCCATATAAAAGGGCCCCCAAATTTGGCTTGCGATTGCTCTAAGAGAAGCAAATTTCATCCGATCCGGCTGAAATTTGGCACATGGTGTTAGTATATGGTCTCTAACAACCATGCAGAAATTGGTCCATATCGGTCCATAATTACATATAGCCCCCATATAAACCGATCCCCCGATTTGGCTTGCTGAGCCTCTAAGAAAACCAAATTTCATCCGATCCGGCTGAAATTTGGTACATGGTGTTAGTATATGGTCTCTAACAACCATGCAAAAATTGGTCCACATCGGTCCATAATTATATATAGCCTCCATATAAACCGATCCCCCGATTTGGTTTGCGGAGCCTCTAAGAGAAGCAAATTTCATCCGATCCGGCTGAAATTTGGTACATAGTGTTGGTATATGTTTTCTAATGACCATGCAAAAATTGGTCCACATCGGTCCATAATTATATATAGCCTCCATATAAACCGATCCCCCGATTTGGCTTGCTAAGCCTCTAAGAAAACCAAATTTCATCCGATCCGTCTGAAATTTGGTACATGGTGTTAGCATATAGTCTCTAACAACCATGCAAAAATTGGTCCACATCGGCCCATAATTATATATAGCCTCCATATAAACCGATTCCCCGATTTGGCTTGCGGAGCCTCTAAGAGAAGCAAATTTCATCCGATCCGGCTGAAATTTGGTACATGGTGTTGGTATATGTTTTCTAATGAAAACGCAAAAATTGGTCCATATCGGCCCATAATTATAAATAGCCCCCATTATAAACCTTTCCCCAGATTTGATCTCCAGAGCCTCTTAGAGGAGCAAAATTCATCCTATCCGGTTGAAATTTGCAACGTGGTGTTAGTATAAGGCCATGCCCAAAATTGGTCCATATCGGTCTATAGTTATATATAGGCGATCCCCAATCACACAAAAATTGGTCCTTATCGGTTCATAATCATGGTTGCCACTCGAGCCAAAAATAATGTACCAAAATGTTATTTCTACAGAAAATTTTGTCAAAATTTTATTTCTATAGAAAATTTTGTCAAAATTTTATTTCTATAGAACATTTTGTGAAAATTTTATTTCTATTGAAATTTTTGTCAAAATTTTATTTCTATAGAAAATTTTGTCAGCATTTTATTTCTATAAAAAGTTGTATCCAAATTTTATGTCTATAGAAAATTTTTTCCAAATTTTACTTCTACAGAAAATGTTGTCAAAATTTTATTTCTATAGAAACTTTAAACTTAATTATATACGTATTTAATCGGCCATTTTTAGTTTAATATATACCATGTATGGACTATGTGGTATATATTACGGTGTTAGGAAGTTTTAAGATACCTTGCCATCGGCAAGTGTTACCGCAACCCAAGTAATTCGATTGTGGATGACAGTCTTCAGTAGAAGTTTCTACGCAATCCATGGTGGAGGGTACATAAGCTTCGGCCTGGCCGAACTTACGGCCGTATATACTTGTTTTTAATAATCTTTATTTTCTATTTACCATCCAATTTCCGTTAACCTTAATACTATATTTTTTGAAAATTTGTTTTTAATATTAAAAAAAATCTCAAACATTGCCAATATTGCTTTCTTGACTTTCGCCAAACTATAATTCTTCCACACAATGTAGAATTTATTTGCCATATCAAACCACCAAACTATAGCTAAGCAATAAATTCGGAAATAATTGTAATAAATTGAAAATCCTTAAAGAGAAATAAATATTCAACAAATTGTTGGTTGTTCTACAATGCTCAACAAGAAAACCACACTTGACTCCACAAATATAATAAATTCTTTCGTTTTATTTGCCAAATATAACCACATTTTATTTATTTTTTATTTATTTTGTTTTTGTTTTTTTTTTTTTTTTTTTTTTTTTTTTTGTAAAATTCATTGAATTGAAATCTCTAGGAAGAAACAAATTTTCTTTAGGAAGACATTTACGAGGACTTTTAAGAAAATAAACCATTTGAGTATAACGATGATTGTTGTGCTGTGTGAGTGTCTAAGTTAGATCACTTCTTTGTATGGGTGTGAAATAGTTTTGCAAATGGATTTCTCTATTAACAAGTAAAGAAGAAAAACTGAAGAAAAACTCTTTAAGACCACATTACTACAAAAGAAACAAGTGTTGAGCATTTCCTTTCAATTTTTTCCTCTGTCCCCTTCTCTCGCCCCCAATCAAGTATAAATAAGTTTTACTTTTGACACATAATTGCAAAACTATGAAATGTGCAACAGAACTCCAAGACAAGTTTTCCAAGAAATGAAGATGTGCAAAAGAAAAGAAAACTCAACAATATTGAGTACAATGGGGTGAATAGTGTAGTCCTTTATTTTTTTCAAGGATATACCCTATGAATATGGGTATATATGAAACTGACTTAGGGTTAATAAAACAACGAAGAAACAAAACGAAATATGGACCAATCACACGTCACTTATTTGTGAAGCAAAAATATCTCTACACGCAAAAAAATAATTCTTTCCTCCCAAACGAAATTTTAGACAAACAAAGTTCGTTTCTCATTTGCTTTTCGTTGAAAGGAAGTGTATTTGGAAGAAAAGTATATTTTTTGTGATAAACGTTTATTCTTTTCCAGGATGTAAAAACAATTTCATAAAGACTAACTCAAAAAAATTTTTTGTGGCTAATTGCATTTTCCCTCACATCTTTCTCACTTCCACGAAGTTTTTTAGTTCTTAGCACCTTTTTCTGTAACACAAACAATGTAGAAGAAATTATACGATTTTATAAATTTTTAAAATTTTTTTTACCTTTCGCCTGGACGGAGAATCGAACCGCGGACCATGCAATTTGTAAGCCAACACACTATCCACTGAGCCATGTAGCCGTTATTGTCATCAATAGATAATTACCCATATAACTAAGTTATATTTATATAGCATAGCTTGCGGCGCCCACGAGCCGATTAAACAAAGTTTATTTAACAGAAAAATACATTTAGTTGGGCACCGTGGAGCAGTGGTTGCTACGTCTGACTTGCATGCCAAGGGTCGTGGGTTCGATCCCTGCTTCGACCAAAGTTTTTTTTTTTTACATATATTCCAGATATGATCGGAAGATTCCGAAAAAATTTTCAACATTACATTCTACTATATTAAATTTTTACTATGAACTGTAAAATGTGTCTTATTAAAGACCTAAATTTAGAAAAGAACAGTGTTTGATATAAACGAAATGGACTGTGTTGTTGGTTCAAAAATAACTTTTTTAATTGAAAAAATAAAAATTTTGTAATAAACGAATTTTTTTGGTGATAAAAGTGTATACTTTTCGAAGCAATTCAAAAAACTCTAACAAAAGAAAAACGTTTTCGGTACACGTTTTCCAAACGTTTTTTTTTTCTTTGCGTGTAGATTTCCAATTACAGGCATATGAAGGAAAAATTGAAAAATTGACAAAACCTAGAGCCATATGGGCTATCTTCGAATATTATATGATAATTTTTTATATCTTGAACGGATTTATATTTTTCCAAAAAATTTTTGAGCAATCTTCCCATTGTGCGATACTGTAATAAAATAGTCTAAGCCCATATTGAAGAACTTTTTCTTGATTGAGGCAAAAGAATACTCATTTTCTTCGTTTTTTTCACATATATTTCAATGGTAAAAGACGGAGATTTTTTTCTACTCCTATACGTATATATTTTTTTGTTTTCTATATTGTAATAAATTCAAAGAAAAACTTAAGTTTCTTAACAAATGTGTATATGAGGTATTCCAAAATAAAGCATTTTCATATACATGGGATCGATATCGAAATCTAAAGCAATTTGGGAAATATTCAGCAAACATAAGGGATACATTTATGTTTCAATAGTATTTGTTAACCCTTTGACCACCTGTTGTCCACTTAGGAGGATATTCGAAAACGACACCAAACTATATTTCCCCAATAAGTGTTGATTTATTTTTCCTTATTGTTTTAAAAGTAGAGGCTTTGATGTATATATAAGCTATAAATATTTCTCAAATTTGTGAGCACTAAAATGCATTTTTATAAACTTCTTTAGCAACAAACGCAAAATACAGAATTTTGAGACTATTTCTCTACAGTATGTCTCTAGTAAATGGACATTGATACAAAAATTATAGCTGATATTTTTTTCGGGTTCTTTTTAGTATTTTTTTCACACGAGAAAATTATGAATTGACACAGACCCACTATTTGTAGTATGCATAGGTTCCTAAACATCAAAATTGTTATATCCTAATCATCTGGCGGAGCTAAGAATATTCTCAATAAAAAACAGTATTGAAACCCTGGTCAGACAAAAATTTCAGCAGACCATGGTCATTCCAACAGGACTGAGCACTATGGAACATAGGACACATCTACCAAGAATGCCTTAAAAGGAATATCCTCGCTACAGGTCTACAGCACAATGGTCACTAAAATCTTCGGATTTTCGAATTTTGGAGAGTAAAGATGGCATTAAAACATTCCACAGTGTCGATCATTTCAAGCGACCACTTTCAAGCAGCGTGTGATGGCTTTATCGGCCATTTGAAGGCCATAGTTCGTGCCAAAGATAATCAATTCGAAAAATTCTAAACAGATTCAGGTCATCTCTTGGCAATTCCGCATTAATAATTTGCGCCCCTAATATATGACATTTAAATCTGAACCCTTGTCACTTAAAATCACGGTTGCAGAATTCTATCAAAAATAGTAGATTTTTTACTGCTTGGTAGATTGGTAATATTCTTCATGTTTTGGTAAATTTTGCAACATATTCCTCTTAGACAAAATTTTCTATAAAAATAAAATTTTGACAAAATTTTCTATAGAAATAATATTTTGCAAATATTTTCTAAGAAATAAAATTTTGACAAAATTTTCTACAGATATAATGTTTTGACAAAATTTTCTATAGAAATAATATTTTGACCAAAATATCTATAGAAACCAAAATTTGACAAAATTTTTTATAGAAATAAAATTTTGACAACATTTTCTATAGAAGTAAAATAAAAATAAAATTTTGACAAAATTTTCTATAAAAATAAAATTTTGACAAAATTTTCTATAAAAATAAAATTTGACAAAATTTTTTATAGAAATAAAATTTTGATAAAATTTTCTATAAAAATAAAATGTGGACAACATTTTCTATAGACACAACATTTTACCAACATTTTCTATAGAAATAAAATCTTGCCAAAATTTTCTATGGAAATAAAATTTTGCCAAAATTTTCTATGCAAATAAAATTTTGACAAAATTTTCTATAGAAATAAAATTTTGCCAAAATTTTCTATGGAAATAAAATTTTGACAAATTTTTCTATGGAAATAAAATTTTGACAAAATTTTCTATGGAAATAAAATTTTGACAAAATTTTTTATAGGAATAAAATTTTGACAAAATTTTTTATAGGAATAAAATTTTGACAAAATTTTCTATAGAAATAATATTTTGACCAAATTTTCTATAGAAATAAAAATTTGACAACATTTTCTATAGAAATAAAATTTTGACAACATTTTCTATAGAAATAAAATTTTGACAAAATTTTCTATAGATATACAATTTTGACAAAAATTTCTATATAAATAAAATTTTGACAAATTTTCTATAAAAAATAAAATTTTAACAAAATTTTCTATAGAAATAATATTTTGACACAATTTTTTATAGGAATAAAATTTTGACAAAAATTTATATAGAAATAAAATTTTGCCAAAATTGTCTATAGAAATAAAATTTTGCCAAAATTTTCTATGGAAATAAAATTTTGCCAAAATTTTCTATGGAAATAAAATTTTGACAAAATCTACTATAGACATACAATTTTGAAAAAAATTTACTCTAGAAATAAAATTTTGACCAAATTTTCTATAGAAATAAAATTTTGACAACATTTTCTATATAAATAAATATTTGACAAAATTTTCTGTAGATATAAAATTTTGACAAAATTTTCTATATATAAATAAAATTTTGCCGAATTTTCTATAAAAATAAAATTTTAACAAAATTTTCTATAGAAATAATATTTTGCCAAGATTTTCTATAGGAATAAAATTTTGACAAAATTTTCTATAGGAATAAATTTTGACCAAATTTCTTATAGAAATAAAATTTTGAGAAAAAAATTCTATCGAAATAATATTTTGACAAAATTTTCTATAGAAATAAAGTTTTGACAAAAAATTTTGTAAAGAAATAAGATTTTGACAAAAATTTCTAAAGAAAAAAATTTGACAAAATTTGCTATACTCTGCACCACTTGGTGGTACTTCATTTTCGATATCATCTCAAACCCTTCGCATTTGTTGGGTGCTATACATAAAGGATTATGATCCCATATACATACAATCTGAACCAATTTCGACAAAATTTCCACAAAATCTCTAAACTTAAAATTTAGACCGTCTAACGCTCTAGGCTAGTTAGGCCATGCTAGTAAAATAGATCGAGGTAAAACAATGACCTCTATGGTCATATGAGTGTAAATCGGACTACAGGTATATATATGAATCTGAACGGATTTCTTCCAAAATCAATAGGGTTCTATCTGACCCAAAACAACTGTTTGTGCCAAATTCAAAGTAGATTGGACTAAATTTGCGACACAGATATGTCTTCACAAACAGACGGACTCGAGTTCAAAACAACCTACAAACATTTGGAGAAAATTGTACCACAACCTACCAAACAAAAACGAAACCTTATTGTTTCTATAGAAGATTTTATCAACAAGTTTATTTCTATAGAAAATTTTGGTAAAATTTTATTTTTATAGAAAATTATGGTAGAATTTTTTTATTGAAAATTTTGGTAGATTTTCATTTCTAGAGAAAATTTTGTCAACATTTTATTGTTATAGAAAATTTTGTAAATTTTTATTTTAATAGAAAATTTTGTAAATTTTTATAGAAAATTTTGTAAAATTTTAGTCCTGTAGAAAATTTTGCAAATTTTTTTTCTATAGAAAATTTTGTCAAAATTTATTTTAATAGAAAATCGTGTCAAAATTTTATTTCTATAGAAAATTTTATTTTTATAGAAAAAATTTTTAAGATTTTATTTCGATAGAAAATTTTTTTCAAGTTTTATTTCTATAGAAAATTTTGTCAAAATTTGTTTTTTGTAGAAAATTTTTTCAAAATATTATTTCTATAGAAAATTTTGTAAAAATTTTATTTCTATAGAAAATTTTTTAAAACTTTTATTTTTATATAAAATTTCTGCATAGTTTAATTTCCCTAGAAAATTTTGTCAAAATTTTATTTCCAGAGAAAATTTTGTCAGAATTTTTTTTTTATAGAAGTTCGTGTCAAAATGTTATTACTATAGAAAATCGTGTCACAATTTTATTTCTATTGAAAATTTTGCCAAAATTTTATTTTATAGAAAAATTTGGTAAAATTTTGTCCACATTTTATTATTATAGAAAATGTTATCAACATTTTATTTTTATAGAAACTGTTGTCAAAATTTTATATAAAATTGTCATTTTTTTTTTGTATAGAAAATTTGTGCGAAATTTTATTTCTATTGAAAATTGTGTCAAATTTTATTTTTATAGAAAATTGTGTCAATATTTGATTTAAAAAAACAAAAAAACTTTTTCAAGATTTTATTTCTATAGAAAATTTTGTCTAAATTTTACTTCTACAAAAAATTTTGTCAAAATTGTATTTCTATCGAAAATCGTGTCAAATCGTGTTGTTTGAGTGTTCTGTTATTGTTGGCTTTTTCTTCAATAATTTTGCTGTTTTGATTTCAGCTTAAAACAATGCATTGACTAAACTACAAGTGTAGGTTCCATAAAAAATTTCGTAAAAATTTTATTTCTATAGAAGACCGTGTCAAAATTGAAAATTTTGCCAAAATTTTATTCTATAGAAAATTTTGTGTCTAAAGGAAATTTTATCCAGATTTTATTTTTGTAGAAAATTTTATCCAAATTTTATTTTTATAGAAAATTTTATCAAAATTTTATTTTTATAGAAAATTTTGTCAATATTTTATTTCTATAGAAAATTTTGTCAAATTTTTTTGTATAGAAAATTTGTGCGAAATTTTATTTCTATAGAAAATTGTGTCAAAATTTTATTTCTATAGAAAATTTTGTCAAAATTTTATTTTTATAGAAAAATTTTTCAACATTTTATTTTTATAGAAAATTTTGTCAAAATTTTATTTCTATAGAAAATTTTGTCAAATCGTGTTGTTTGAGTGTTTTTGATTGTTGGCTTATACTTCAATCATTTTGTTGTTTTTGATATCAGCTTAAAACCATGCATTGACTAAACTACAAGTGTAGCTTCCATAAAAAATTTCGTAAACAATTTATTTCTATAGAAGATCGTGTCAAAATTTTATTTCTATTGAAAATTTTGCCAAAATTTTATATCTATAGAAAATTTGTGCGAAATTTTATATCTATAGAAAATTTGTGCGAAATTTTATTTCTATAGAAAATTTTGGTAAAATTTTGTGTCTATAGAAAATTTTGTCCACATTTTATTTTTATAGAAATATAGGAAATTTTTGCAAAATTTTATGTCCATAGAAAATTTTGTCAAAATTTATTTTTATAGAAAATCGTGTCAAAATTTTATTTCTATAGAAAATTTTAACAAGATTTTATGAAAATTTTATTTCTAAAGCAAATTGTGTCAAAATTTTATTTCTATCGAAAATGTTTGCAAAATTTTATTTCTATAGAAAATAGTGTCAAAATTTTATTTTTATAGAAGATTTTTTCAAGATTTTATTTCTATAGAAAATTTTGTCCAAATTTTATTTCTATAGAAATTTTTAATAAATTTTTTTTTCTATAGAAAATCGTGTTAAAATTTTATTTCTATAAAAAATTTTGTCAAAATTTTGTTTCTATAGAAAATTTTGTCAAAATTTATTTCTATAGAAAAATTTGTCAAAATTTTATTTTGAAAGAAAATTTTGCCAAAATTTTATTTCTATAGAAATTTTGTAAAAATTATATATCTCTACAAAATTTGTGTTTCTTGAATTTTTAAAACTATTTGTATTCATTCCTTCCCCCGTAAAACTCCAGAAAATTTCTAGGATAATTAATTATCCAATTTAATTCTGGCTTAAGTTAAAACACACAATCTTATTGCATTCATTAATATTAATCAAGCTTTTCATTTGTATTTCATTAATATTCGAAGTATTGACACAAATCTATCTATAGTGAAATGTTCAATATAGTTGCACAAACATTTTTCTAAATTTTGCAATATGTAGAATAAATTCTTGCAACACAAATAAATCGTTTGGTTTGCTTAAGGATTTCTTTGAAATCCTTTTTAAAGACATTGAATACAATATCGAATATATTGCATTGCAGGACCTATCTTACATATGCACACACATACTCACATACAGGAAAGGAAAGTATTTTCCCTAGCAAAAACTGCCACACACACATAGAGTCACAGATAGATAAAACTCTTTCTTCATCCATATACACACATCCCACATATGTATATGCACTTTCCCTTAAAGCTTGCTTAATGTTCTCGTTTTTTTTTTCTTCTATACATACATATTATATTTAAGTGTGCGTGTGTGTGTGTGCGTATATATTCTTTCTCTTGTAAAACTTTAGTTTTCTACTACACCCACAGATCTCCTAAATACAGTATAAGGAAAAAAAGTATTCCCTAGATCAATGTCTAGGGTAAAAAGAGGATTTTAAATAAAGATTTTATGTTATTAAGTAGAAAGTTTTCACCAACTTTGTGTGTGTGTGTATGTCTATTGTTGTTGGTATTTGTTACGAAAGTGTTAGAATTGAAAAGTTTAAAATTTTTGTTCATCCTAGAACTATGGTTGTTAGTCGGAACATCGTTCCAAGTTAGCTTTAAGGTGTTGGTAAATTATGCGTCAGGGACACATATATTTTAAGGAAGTTTCTTGAGTGTTTAAAACTGGTATTTTTTCTATACAGATGAAAATTCTTGAAATTTACTAAAGTTATATTAAAATTTAATTTTAATATGAAATCTTTCACAAGTTTCACAATCGAATGAAGAAAATTTGAAGTTAAATTGTGAGTGAAGAATGTTAATATAATTGTCCATGAACAGGATATTAATGTATGGAAGTCAAAACTGAAAGGACGAAGACGTCATTGAAAATGAACTTCCATAGAAATGGTCAATTTAATTTGTAATTCGGGATAAATATTAAAGAATTTAATTTTAAGTTTAAACAATATAAACCCGGAATACCGATTTTTGGAGAGTCTATATCAGGTAAACCAAAAAAAAGGTACTATGTAGGGCACAGCTATGTTCCAATAAGTTTGACTGGGTTTATATCCAACTTTTTTCATTAAATTTTATTATTATTAGCATTAATTTTCTATTTTTATTTTTTAGTATTTTCTTAAGTTTTATGACATTTTTTAAAGTTTCATATAATCAAAAATACTTAATTGACATAATTTGTGTGATTTTTATACCCTCCACCATAGGTTGGGGGTATATCAACTTTGTCATTCCGTTTGAACCACATCGAAATATAGCTCTAAGACCCCATAAAGTATCTATATTCTGGGTCGTGGTGAAATTCTGAGTCGACCTAAGCATGTCCGTCCGTCCGTCTGTTGAAATCACGCTAACTTCCGAATGAAACAAGCTACGGACTTGAAACTTGGCACATGTATTTGCTATTGACGTAGGTCGGATGGTATTGCAAATGGGCCATATCGGTCCATTTTAACATATAGCCCCCATATAAACGGACCCCCAAATTTGGTTTGCGAATCCTTTAAGAGAAGCAAATTTCACCCGATCGGGCTGAAATTTGGTACATGGTGTACGTATTTGGTCTCTAACAACCATGCAGAAATTGGTCCACATCGGTCCATAAACATATATATAGCCCCCATGTAAACCGATCCCCAGATTTGGCTTGCGGAGCCTCTAAGAGAAGCAAATTTCATCCGATCCGTCTGAAATTTGGTACATGGTGTCAGCATATGATCTCTAACAACCACTCAGAAATTGGTCCACATCGATCCATAATTATATATAGCCCCCATATAAACCGATCCCCAGTTTTGCCTTGCGGAGCCTCAAAGAAAAGCAAATTTCATCCGATCCGGCTGAAATTTGGTACATGGTGTTAGTATATGGTCTCTAATGACCACGCAAAAATTGGTCCACATCGGTTCATAATTATATATAGCCCCCATGTAAACCGATACCCAATTTTGGCTTGCGGAGCCTCTAAGAGAAGCAAATTTCATCCGATCCGGCTGAAATTTGGTACATGGTGTACGAATTTGGTCTATAACAACTATGCAAAAATTGGTCCGCATCGGTTCATAATTATATATAGCCCCCATATAAACCGATCCCCAGTTTTGGCTTGCGGATCCTCACAGAAAAGCAAATTTCATCCGATCCGGCTGAAATTTTGTACATGGTGTCAGCATATGATCTCTAACAACCACTCAGAAATTGGTCCACATCGATCCATAATTATATATAGCCCCCATATAAACCGATCCCCAGTTTTGCCTTGCGGAGCCTCAAAGAAAAGCAAATTTCATCCGATCCGGCTGAAATTTGGTACATGGTGTTAGTATATGGTCTCTAATGACCACGCACAAAGTGGTCCACATCGGTTCATAATTATATATAGCCCCCATATAAACCGATCGCCCGATTTGGCTTGCGGAGCCTCTAAGAGAATCAATTTGTATCCGATCCGTCTGAAATTTGGTACATGGTGTACGTATTTGGTCCCTAATAACTATGCAAAAATTGGTCCACATCAGTCCATAATTATATATAGCCCCCATGTAAACCGATACCCAATTTTGGCTTGCGGAGCCTCTAAGAGAAGCAAATTTCATCCGATCCGGCTGAAATTTAGTACATGGTGTACGTATTTGGTCTCTAACAACTATGCAAAAATTGGTCCGCATCGGTTCATAATTATATATAGCCCCCATATAAACCGATCCCCAGTTTTGGCTTGCGGATCCTCAAAGAAAAGCAAAATTCATCCGATCCGGCTGAAATTTGGTACATGGTGTCAGCATATGATCTCTAACAACCACTCAGAAATTGGTCCACATCGGTTCATAATTATATATAGCCACCATATAAACCGATCCCCCGATTTCACTTGCGGAGCCTCTAAGAGAAGCAAATTTCATCCGATCCGGTTGAAATTTGGTACATGGTGTTATTATATGGTCTCTGACAACCATGCAGGAATAGGTCCATATTGGCCAATAATTATGTGTAGCCCCCATATAAACCGATCCCCGATTTGACCTCCGGAGCCCCTTGGAAGAGCAAAATTCACCCGATCCGGTTGAAATTTGGTACATGGTGTACGTATTTGGTCCCTAACCACTATCCAAAAATTGGTCCACATCGGTTCATAATTATATATAGCCCCCATTTAAACCGATCCCCAGATTTTACTTCCGGAGCTATTGGGGGAGCAAATTTGATCCGACCCGGTTGAAATTTGGTACGTGGTGAAATTTGGTACATTGCGCTAGTATATGGCCGCTAAGAACCATGCCAAAATTGGTCTATATCGGTCTATAGTTATATATAGCTGATTCCCAAAAATAATCTACCAACATTTTATTACTTTAGAAAATTTTGTGAAGATTTTATTTCTATAGAAAATTTTGTCAAAATTTTATTTCTATAGAAAATTTTGTCAAAATTTTATTTCTATAGAAAATTTTGTCAAAATTTTATTTCTATAGAAAATTTTGTCAAAATTTTATTTCTATAGAAAATTTTGTCAACATTTTATTTCTATAGAAAATTTTGTCAAAATTTTATTTCTATGGAAAATTTTGTCAAAATTTTATTTCTATAGAAAATTTTGTCAAAATTTTATTTCTGTACAAACTGAATTTACGTATTTAATCGGGCTTTTTTTGTTTAATATATACCCCGTCTGGACTAACTTACAATTGAGAACACAGTGTTAAGAAGTTTTACGATACCTTGCCATCAGCAAGTGTTTGCGCAACCCAAGTAATTCGATTGTGGATGACTGTCGTTAGTAAAAGTTTCTATGCAATCCATGGTGGAGGGTACATAAGATTCGGCCTGGCCGAAATTACGGCCGTATATACTTGTATATTTTATTTTTTAGTATTTTTTTAAGTTTTATGATATTTTTTTTTTAAGTCTTATATAATCAAAAATGCTAAATTAACATAATTTGCGTGATTTTTTTCATTGTCTTATTCTTTTTTCTCTGTTTTATATCAGTTTTTGTTTTTTATCTGTTTTCATGCAATACTTACTTATAACGGTTAAATTAACTTTGGAATTACGTGTTGGACTCTTTTGGAAATCCACACGACACCGATATTCGCCCGTATCCTCTTGTTGAGCATTTGTCATGGTAAGTGTACCCGTTCGACCATCCAAAGCAAATGACAAACGCTCTCGATATGCTTCATCCGACCAATGAGTGCCATGGGAAAAGTTCGATTCTCGAGTATCAACACTAGAGTAAAAGCACCATCATGAAGAAGAGCAAGAAAGAAAATACAAAAAACAACAAAGACCAAAAAGTTATTAGAAAAAAGTGTTAAATAGAGATGAAAATGGCAGAAATTAAAATAATTGTCAGACAATAAAACAAGCAGCAAATCTAGAAAGTAGGAAACTGACCCACACAAAAAAACACAAACTATACCACCATGGTCTAAGAATAATGATGGAAAGCAAAGGCCATAATGAGTTGAATTTTTTTTTCGCCTCCTAGATAGCATGGAAGTATAATGGTAGAGGGTTTTGGGATCCTCTTAACTTAACCAAGGGAATTCATTGTAAAAACATTTAATGTGCTTTGGGTAAATAATTTTTTTTTCTTCTCCAAAAGTTCTTCATTCTTAAGTTTTTTTCTTGGTTACGATATATTTTTTTTTTCGCCAATTGTAATTCATCATCGTTGAAGACAAAGTTCCTTCTCAAGTATCCTTATATCCACCACTTTGTTCTTTTCATTTTTTTTTCGTTTTCTTTATGGGCCTGAGACAAAGGAACTTCCCTTTGACATAGTTTTCTGGTTAAATTTTTGCTTTTAATTTAACCATCATTTCCGATTTGACAAAAGTGCTGCAATATTCTCAACCGCCTCTGTTTTTTCTTTCGTTTTGGCCCCTATTCCTCATTTAAACGAAAAAAAGAGAATACTGACCCTATACTTATCTCTCTATGGCCCTCCCCTCTTTAAGAGAAAAGTGTCATCATTATCGTCATTTTTGTCATCGACATTATTTTTGGTTTTTTTTCTGGTGGTAGTATTTCGTTTTCCGGGTGGTATATCTATCAAGGATGGTATCCTTAGTTAGGATTTTCATTAGCATCACAAAAAGTTATGGGAGATCAATGCAAAAAAAAAAAACTAATTAGAACGTAGTCATGAGAGTCCAATAACCACTGTAACTAAATTATGGCTGATATGAAAATTAAATTTCCAAAATTAAATTTCAAAAAAAAAAATCTATTGTCAAAATTTTATTTCTATAGAAAATGTTGTCAAAATTGTATTTCAATAGAAAACTTTGTCAAAATTTTATTTCTACAGCAAATTTTGTCAAAATTTTATGTCTATGGAAACTTTGTCAAATTTTTATTTCTATTAAAAACTTTGTCAAAATTTTTGTTTCTATAAAAAATTTTGTAAAATTTCTATTCTATAGAAAATTTTTATTACAATCTTATTTTTTTGGAAAAATTTTTCAAAATTTTATTTCTATAAAAAAATTTGTCAAAATTTTACTTCTATAGAAAATGGAGTAAAACTGAATTTTGTCCAAATTTTATTTTAACAGAAAATTTGGTCAAAATTATATATCCATAGAAAATTTTGTGAACATTTTATTTCCATGAAAAATTTCATAAAAATTTTATTTCTATAGAAAATTTTTGTCAAAATTTTATTCCCATAGAACATTTTGTCAAAATTTTATCGCTATAGGAATTTAGTCAAAATTTTATTTCTATAGAATATATTGTTAAAATTGTTTTTCTTTAGAACATTTTGTCAAAATTTTAATTCTACAAAAAAATTCTGTCAAATTTCTAAGGAAAAATTTTTCGAATATTTATTGAAACTTTTGTCAAATTTCTATAGATTTTTTTGTCAAATTTCTCTATAAATTTTTGTCTATAGAAATTTGCGTCTAAATTTTATTTCTATAGAACATTTTGTCAATTTTGTTTCTATAGAAAATTTTGGTAATTTTTTTTATATATAGAAAATTTTGTCAAAATTTTTTTATGCATAGCGAATTTTGTAAAAAATTTTTTATGTATAGAAAATTTTGTCAAAATTTTTTTATGTATAGAAGATCAAAATTTTATTTCTATAACAAATTTTATTTCTATAAAAATTTTGTATACATTTTATTTCTATAAAAAATGTTATCAAAAATTTCTTTCTATAGAAAATTTTGTCTAAATTTTATTTCTGTAGAAAATTTTGTCAAAATTATATTTCAATAGAAAATTTTGTCAAAATTTTATTTCTACAGAAAATGTTGTCAAAATTTTAATTTTATAGAAAATTTTGTCAAAATTTCATTTCTATAGAAAATTTTGTCAAAATTGGAAAAATATTTTAATGTTTAAGTTCTATAGAAAATTTTGTCAAAATCTTATTTCTAAAGAAAATTTTATCAAAAGTTTATTTCTATAGAAATTTTTATCAAAATTTTATTTCTAAAGAAAATTCTATCAAAATTCTATTACAATAGAAAATTGTATCAAAATATTATTTCTTGTTTAATTTCTTTAGAACATTTTGTCAAAATTGTATTTCTATAGACAATTCAAATTTCTAAAAATGTTTTTCAAATTTCTATAGAAAATTTTGGCAAATTCCAATAAAATTTTTTTGTCACATTTCTATATAAATTTTTGTCAAAATTCTATAGAAATTTTTGTCAAATTTTATTTCTATGGAATATTTTGTCTAAATTTTATTTCTATAGAAAATTTTGTCAAAATTTTTTTATGTATAGAACATTTTGTCAAAATTTTATTTCTATAGAAAATTTCGTCAAAATTTTATTTCTGTAGAAAATTTTGTCAAAATTATATTTCAATAGAAAATTTTGTCAAAATTTTACTTCTATAGAAAATTTTGTCAAAATTTTATGTCTATAGAAAATTTTGTCAAAATTATATTTCAATAGAAAATTTTGTCAAAATTGTATTTCTATACAAAATTTTGCACAATTTTATTTCTATAGAAAATTTTTCAAAATTTCATTTCTATAAAAAATTTTGTAAAAATTTTATTTCAATAGAAAATTTTGTCAAAATTTTATTTGTAAAGAAAATGTTATCAACATATTTTATTTCTATAGAAAATTTTTTAAAAATCTTATTTCCAAAGAAAATTTTGTCAAAATCTTATTTCCAAAGAAAATTTTGTCAAAATCTTATTTCCAAAGAAAATTTTGTCAAAATCTTATTTCCAAAGAAAATTTTGTCAAAATCTTATTTCCAAAGAAAATTTTGTCAAAATTTTATTTCAATAGAAAATTTTTGTCAAAATTTTATTTCTACAGAAAATTTTGTCAAAATATTTTTATATATAGAGATTTTGTCAAAATTTTAGTTCTTTAGAAAATTTTGTCAAAATTTTATTTCTTGTGAAATTTTTGTCCAAATTTTATTTCTATATAAAATTTTGTCCAAATTTTATTTCTATATAAAATTTTGTCAACATTTTATTTCTATAGAAAATTTTGTCAATTTTTTATTTCTATAGAAAATTTTGTCAAAAATTTATTTCTATAGAAAACTTTGTCAAAATTTTATTACTATAGAAAATGTTGTCAAAATTTTATTTTAATAGAAAATGTTTGTCAAAATTTTATTTCTATAGAAAATTTTGTCAAAATTTTATTTCTATAGAAAATTTTGTCAAAATTTTATTTCTATAGAAAATTTTGTCAAAATTTAGTTCTACAGAAAATTTTGGCAAAAAATTATTTCTGTAGAAAATTTTTGTCAAAATTTTATTGCTAAAGAAAATTCTATAAAAATTTTATTTCTATAGAAAATTTTATTGCTAAAGAAAATTCTATAAAAATTTTATTTCTATAGAAAATTTTGTCAAAATTTTATTTCTATACAAAATGTTGTCCAAATTTTATTGCTAAAGAAAATTCTATCAACATTTTATTTCTATAGAAAATTTTGTCAAAATTTTATTTCTATAGAAATTTTTGTCAAAATTTTATTTCTTTAAAAAATTTTGTCAAAATTTTATTTCTATCGAAAATTTTGTAAAAATTTTGTTACCATAGAAAATTTTTTCAAAATTTTATTTCAATAGAAAATTTTGTCAAAGTCTTATTTCCAAAGAAATTTTTATCAAAATTTTATTTCAATAGAACATTTTGTCAAAATTTTACTTTTATAGAAAATTTTGTCAAAATTGTATTTCTATAGAAAATTTTGTCAACATTTTTTTATGTATAGAAAATTTTGTCAAAATTTTTTTATGTATAGAAAATTTTGTCAAAATTTTTTTATGTATAGAAAATTTTGTCAAAATTTTATTTCTATAGAAAATTTCGTCAAAATTTTATTTCTGTAGAAAATTTTGTCAAAATTATATTTCAATAGAAAATTTTGTCAAAATTGTATTTCTATACAAAATTTTATTTCTATAGAAAATTTTATCAAAATTTAATTTTTAAAGGAAATTTAATCAACATTTTATTTCTATAGAAAATTTTTTAAAAATCTTATTTCCAAAAAAAATTTTGTCAAAATTTTATTTCAATAGAAAAATTTGTCAAAATCTTATTTCCAAAGAAAATTTTGTCAAAATACTATTTTAATAGAAAATTTTTGTCAAAATTTTATTTCCACAGAAAATTTTGTCAAAATATTTTTATATATAGAGAATTTTGTCAAAATTTTATTTCTTTCGAAAATTTTGTCAAAATTTTATTTCTATAGAAATTTTTGTTCAAATTTTATTTCTATATAAAATTTTGTCAACATTTTATTTCTATAGAAAATTTTGTCAATTTTTTATTTCTATAGAAAATTTTTTCAAAAATTTATTTCTATAGTAAATTTTGTCAAAATTTTATTTCTATAGAAAATTTGGTCAAAATTTTATTACTATAGAAAATGTTGTCAAAATTTTATTTCAATAGAAAATGTTTGTCAAGATTTTATTTCTATAGAAAATTTTGTCAAAATTTTATTTCTATTGAAAATTTTGTCAAAATTTTATTTCTATAGAAAATTTTGTCAAAATTTTATTTCTATAGAAAATTTTGTCAAAAAATTATTTCTATAGAAAATGTTGTCCAAATTTTATTGCTAAAGAAAGTTCTATTAACATTTTATTTCTATAGAAAATTTTGTCAAAATTTAATTTCTATAGAAATTTTTGTAAAAATTTTGTCAAAATTTTATTTCTATCGAAAATTTTGTAAAAATTTTGTTACCATAGAAAATTTTTTCAAAATTTTATTTCAAAAGAAAATTTTGTCAAAATCTTATTTCCAAAGAAAATTTTGTCAAAATTTTATTTTTATAGAAAATTTTGTCAAAATTTTATTTCTATAGAAAATTCTATCAAAATTTTATTACTATACAAAATTTTGTCAAAATTTTATTTCTATAGAAAATTATGTCAAAAGTTTAGTACTGTAGAAAATTTTGTCAAAATTTTATTTCCAAAGAAAATTTTGTGAAAGTTTTATTTCGATAGAAAATTTTTGTCAAAATTTTATTGCTAAAGAAAATTTTATCAAAATCTTAATTTATTTCAATAGGACATTTTGCCAAAATTTTATTTCTATAGAAAATTTTGTCAAAATTTTATTTCTATAGAAAATTTTGTCAAAATTTTATTTCTATTAGTTCTGTAAAAAATTTTGTCAGGTGTTCGATATGGATCGATACCTTTTCAATGCGGGAAAACGGAAACTTTTATCTTTGTAGCCCACCGTGCCACCGTGGTGCAATTGTTAGCATGCCCGTCCTGCATACACAAGGTCGTGGGTTCGATTCCTGCTTCGACCGAAATCCAAAAAGTTTTTCAGCGGTGGATTATCCCACCTCAGTAATGCTGGTGACATTTCTGAGGGTTTCAAAGCTTCTCTAAGTGATTTCTCTGCAATGTGGGACGCCATTCGGACTCGGCTATAAAAAGGAGGTCCCTTGTCATTGAGCTTAACATGGAATCGGGCAGCACTGAGTGGTAAGAGAGAAGTTCACCAATGTGCTATCACAATGGACTGAATAGTCTATATGAGCCTGATACATCGGGCTGCCCATGTGACATTCTACGCTATCTTGAGGCATAAAAGCCGAAGTGAGTCAACGCGGTATCTACAGCGAAGCCAGATTTTTAACCAATAAACTTTATTAGACAAATTCTTTCCTGATCTACAATTAATGTAGAAAGGGTATTTATACAATTCGTAAAGGCTGGTTAAAATAAAACCTCTGGCATTTGATTTTTAACACTCCTCCAAGTTCTTAGCTTCGGAAACCAACTTTTTCTGTTCTGCTTGTTGACCAGGATAAGCCAAATGGCCGACAATGCCAGCACATTGTTACTGAACAAAAAGTTAAATATTTTCATTCACCATCTCTCCCTCTCGTTGGTGGAAACAAAAGGGACAAGGGGGCAGAATACAAACGAAAATAGTTTTGCAGCTCATTAGCGAGTGAAAATGAGGAAGAGACCAAAAACAAAAAAAAAAAATGAAATAGATTTTTTCCTTTAATTTTTTTCTCTTCCTATTTATCTTTCTTTGTGACTTTTTTTTTTTGGTTATCATCACCACCACTTTTTGGGCTCTGTAGTTGCTCGCTGTGACAAATTAATGAAAAGCCAACAAAACAATGAAGCTATTACCCTTGCTTTACGAGGAAAGAAAAAAAAAACGGATGATGATCCTGCTGTGTCTCATGGCATCTACTCAAAATGAGGGTAAGCACTTGGCATCGAAATGTTTGTAGGCATGGCGACAGAATGCGAATAATGCCCGCAAGAAGTTTTTGGATGAGATTTTTTTTTTTTGTTTTTTTGATGAAATCAATTTTCACTTATTTCATATTATGGTGTTGGAGATTTTTTTGAGAACAAAAGCTAAGGGTTTAAAGGCATAAAGGTTTAACAAATGCTGTCTCCGCAATCAAAAAAGGATGATGATTTTTTTTAGTTATAATTTAAACCATATGAAGAATATTTTTAAAAAATTATACTAAATATCATCATATGCCATTAGATTTTGAGTGATATGATTTTTCAAAATACAAATCTATCTATAGAAATCAAATTTTGACGAAATTTTTTATAGAAATAAAATTTTGACAAAATTTTCTATAAAATAAAATTTTTGTACAAATTTTCTATAGAAAAAAAAAATTGACAAAATTTTCTATAGAAAAACAAGTAAGGAAAGTTTTAAGTCGGACGGGGCCGACTATATTATACCCTGCACCACTTTGTAGATCTAAATTTTCGATACCATATCACATCCGTCAAATGTGTTGGGGGCTATATATAAAGGTTTGTCCCGAATACATACATTTAAATATCAGTCGATCTGGACAGAATTTAATAGACTTCTACGAAATCTATAGACTTAAAATTTAATTCGGCGAATGCGCTAGGGTAATGTTAGTAAAAAAATATGGGAAACATTTAAATCTGAAGCAATTTTAAGGAAACTTCGCAAAAGTTTATTTATGATTTATCGCTCGATATATATGTATTAGAAGTTTAGGAAAATTAGAGTCATTCTTACAACTTTTCGACTAAGCAGTGGCGATTTTACAAGGAACATGTTGGTATTTTGACCATTTTTGTCGAAATCAGAAAAACATATATATGGGAGCTATATCTAAATCTGAACCGATTTCAACCAAATTTGGCACGGATAGCTACAATGATAATTCTACTCCCTGTGCAAAATTTCAATTAAATCGGAATAAAAGATTGGCCACTGTGGTCATATGAGTGTAAATCGGGCGAACGATATATATGAGAGCTATATCTAAATCCGAACCGATTTCAATAAAATTTGGCACACTTGACTACACTACTAATTGTACTACTAGAGCAAAATTTCAACCAAATTGGGGTAAAACTCTGGCTTCTGGGACCGTATTAGTCCATATCGGGCGAACGATATATATGGGAGCTATATCTAAATCTTAACCGATTTCAATAAAATTTGGCACACTTGACTATAGTACTAATTGTTCTTCTTGTGCAAAATTTTAAGCAAATTAGCGTAAAACTCTGGCTTCTGGGGCCATATAAGTCGATATCGGGCGAAATATATATATATGGGAGCTATATCTAAATCTGAATCGATTTCTTCCAAAATCAATAGGGATCTATTCTGAGCCAAAACACATACTTGTGCTAAATTTGAAGTCGATTCGACTAAAACTTCGACCTAGACTTTGATTACAAAAATGTGTTCACGGACAGACGGACATGGCTATATCGACTCTGGAGCCCACCCTGAGCATTTTTGCCAAAGACACCATGTGTCTATCTCGTCTCCTTCTGGGTGTTGCAAACATATGCACTAACTTATAATACCCTGTTCCACAGTGTGGCGCAGGGTATACAAATTTGACAATATTTTCTATAGAAATTAAATTTTGGCCAAACTTTCTATAGAAATAAAATTTTGACAAAATTTTCCATACAACTAAAATCTGGACTAAATTTTCTATAGAAATATATTTGTTTACAAACTTTCTTATGGAAATAAAATTTGGACAAAATTTTCTATTGAAACAAATTTTAACCAAAAATTCCATAGAAAAAAAATTTTGCCAAAATTTTCCATAGCAAAAATGTTGACAAGATTTTCAATAGAAATTAAGTTTTGACGAAATTTCCTATAGAAATGAAATTTTGACAAGATTTTCTATAGAAATAAAAAATTTGACAAAATTTTTTATAGAAATTAAGTTTTGACAAAATTTTCTATAGAAATAAAATTTTGACAATATTTTCTATAGAACTAAAACTTTGACAAAATTTTTTATAGAAATAAATTTTGGACAAAAATTTGTATAGCAATAAATCTTTGACAAAATTTTCTATAGAAAATTTATTTCTATAGAAATAAAGATTTTGAAATAAATTTTGATCAAATTTTCTATAGAAATAATTGCTTTTACAATCTATTCTATGGAAATACAATTTTCACAAATTTTTTGTGATACTAAAATTTTTGCAAAATTTTCTAAATGAATAACTTTTTTTACAAAATTTGGACAAAATTTTCCATTAAAAAAAGTTTGACCAAAAATTCTATGAAAAAAAAATTTTTGCCATAATTTTCTATAGAAATAAAATTGCGACAAAATTTTCTATAGAAATAAAATTTAGCCAAAATATTATATAGATATATACGTTTGCCAAAATTTTCTATAGAAATTAAATTTTGACAAAGTTTTCTATAGAAATTAAATGTTGACAAAATTTTCTATAGAAATTTTATTTTTTATAGAAATAAAATTTTGACAAAAGTGTGCTATAGAAATAAAGATTTTGAAATAAATTTTGATCAAATTTTCTATAGAAATAATTGCTTTTACAATCTATTCTATGGAAATACAATTTTCACAAATTTTTTGTGATACTAAAATTTTCGCAAAATTTTCTAAATGAATAACTTTTTTTTACAAAATTTGGAAATAAAATTTGGACAAAATTTTCCATTAAAAAAAAGTTTGACTAAAAATTCTATGAAAAAAAAATTTTGTCATAATTTTCTATAGAAAAAAAATTGCGACAAAATTTTCTATAGAAATAAAATTTTGCCAAAATATTATATAGATATATACGTTTGCCAAAATTTTCTATAGAAATTAAATTTTGACAAAGTTTGCTATTGAAATTAAATGTTGACAAAATTTTCTATAGAAATTTTATTTTTTATAGAAATAAAATTTTGACAAAAGTGTGCTATAGAAATAAAACTTTGGCAAAATTTTCTGTGGAAATAAAATTTTGACAAAATTTTCTATAGAAATAAAATTGTGTCAAAATTTTCTAAGGAAATACAATTTTGACAAAATTTTCTATAAAATAAAATTTTGACAAAATTTTCTATAGAAATAAAATTTTGTCAAAATATTCTATAGAAATAAAATTATGACAAAATTTTCTACAGAAATAAAATTTTGACAAAATTTTTCATAGATATAAAACTTTGGCAAAACTTTGTATAGAAATAAAAATTTGAAAAAAATTTCTAAGAAATACAATTTTGACAAAAGGACACAGAAGTATCAACTCTTTAAAAAAGTGACCAATGATATGGCTATGGCGGCCTTTTTGTTTTTGTTTTTTTTTTAGTTTTATGAGAAAACCTTTTGAATCAAGAAAGCGAAAAAAACAAACAAATTTTAATACACATTTTTTTTTTTTAATTTTAGTTTACCTGTATATCGGTGTTTTAAGTCCTACTTTATACCATATCACCAAGGCTACTCGATCATCCAGCAATGGTGGTGTCACATTACACGGCAGTCTTGCATGTGTGCCCAATATCGATTCGGCAACAACAGGAGGACCTGAAAGAAATAAATTATATTTTAATTTATTATCATGTGATATTATTATTTTTTTGTAATTTATTATAGATAATAATTAATAAAATTTATTTTTTTGCACCACTGTTCATTAAAAATTTATTTTTATTTTTTTTACCAACGTAGAGGAAATTTTTACTTAGTTTTAGTTTGAAGATTGTAGCTACTTCTGGGAAAAGCTGAATGACACAAAGGGACTGGTTTGCGTTTCTTTTAATTACCCAGCAAAAAAAAATTGGGAGTTGTTTCTAGTCATTATTTTTTTAAGGTACACCCGAAAATGATCTTCCAGACATGGACTTAATTGTCACATCACAAGGAATTCCTTAGGGATGATATATAAAAATCCACAGTTTTATGAAGTTTTTGCAATATATATTTAAATTTTCTGTATTTTACTCTATATTGATGGACAAATAAAATAATTGAGTTTTAATAAAAAAAGAAATATTTGAAAAGTAAATTTTCCCTAAAAAAATTTGCTAGTCTTATTCAAAATGTCTTTAGGTGGATATAAAAAAATACAAAAAGAAATATTTTTTTATGTTTTTTCTTATTTTTTTGAAAATGAATTGAACAAGTAGACAAAAATTTATTTTAACATTGGAACATTTATGGATTTTCCTAAATTAATAACTTGTATATCTGGGTTTATTGCAAGTATTTTAGGCAACAAATATAATTAAATAAAATAATTCATTAACTTAGATCATTTGATTCACAGCAAAAAAATTTCGGTAGTTAAACTAACGAAAAATTTAACTTAATTTTATTGGAAAAAATTATTTGCTTGTAGTTAAATTTATTTGCTTGTAGTTAAATTTATTATTTTTGCCGAAATTTTCCACAGCTTAATGAAACCTTACCTTTTTTAAGTATGTCTCAAAAATTTTACGAACTAAACGTGAGTATAAAGGTCAATCACCGTACACATAAGTTTAATATGAACTTAAGCCAAAAAAATTTCGGACGATTCCCAAAAATAGTAAGAATGAACTACTGTATGGTTAAAATGGTCATGATTTGGCGCCAATGATTTTCTGCTTTACTTTTAGTTAATTTTTTTTTCTATGAGATTATGTAATTTCGTGAACTGCAGTTAAAAAGTACAACAGAGCATTCAAATTTCCTGGTTTTAACAACGCTTTGTGGAAATCTCAAAATGTGGAGTAAAATTTAGTTCAATTTTCGTGCGAGGTAGTTAATACTTCCTATAAAACAGTTCACTTTTTTTTCGGTGTTACTACGTCTGATATCCAAGTTCCAAGTTCGAGTTTTAGGTTAAAATATCAGTTGTCTCAAACGTCCTACTATGATTATTCACTTTTATACTCCTTTTTTTTTTCTTTTCCTCCAAAGCATTCTTTCTTCTCCTGGTATTTTATCTTTGAGTAATTTACTTATAATTAGCAAAACAAATTGCACTTTTCTACAAAATATCCAAGGGATTTCAAGTGAAAGAGAAATAATAACAGACAGTTAAAGTAAGCGAGAAGAAACTTCAAAGAAAAATGTTGAATAAAAATCGCAAAGGAAAATTGGTCATGCCTCTAAGGAGGCATACACTTAAAGAAATAAAATCAAGATTTTTTTATCCAGAAAAAAAAAATCAGCAAAAATTTAAGTGCATAGATTTTTTTTTTTTTTTTTTGTGGTCACGAAAAATACATATTTGCTAACTTATCACTTAGCTATATTATAATTCTACATTAGTGGCAAATGATTATGGAAAAGTACAAAAAAAATCCTAATAATAAAATTAAAATAAATTTAACACCATTCTAATTTTCAAACAATATACATTTTTTCCTTGGCTTTAAAAGAACGATTCAAAAGGAATCGTCTTCTTCTCTTTGTACTCCATTAAGATGAATAAACTTATCCCTAGTGATTTTATGTGGAAAAATCTCCCCTTTGAACTATCCACCATACTCAATAATTCTGACTTTACTATTGCAATTTTATTATCTGTGTAGTTTTTTTTTTCTTTCTTTCTTTCGTGTTTCTCCAAGTATAGTCTCATGGTATGCAATCAAAAGAAAGTTAAACAAATTCCATTTGCAATTGCTTAACGTTAAGTCCAGCTTTTAAAGAAGGGGCGAACATCTAAGTTTCCTAGGAATTATTCGTGTAAAACAAACGAATAAGACACTACAGAAGAAAAAAAAAACTGCAATTTAATTTTCTTAAAATACCATAGAGACCTAATGTTTTCTTATGGCATCTTACTATTGCATACATATAATGATGATGCTGTTGGAATTACGGAATTTTTATTTCCATTCCTGACTAGATTAGTAAATGACTTGAGGAAGAAAAATACTTAAACAAGTGAGAGAGATTAAAGAGAGTGAAATATTATTTTTTGTTTGTTTTGTTTTTGTTTATAAAAATAATAAAATGGACAAAAATATGATATAATGAAAAATCCGTAACTATGATTTAGAAATGATTTGTGATATGGAATTTTATTTTATTTCAGTTTTTTAGTTCTGCGTTTTTTTTTATATATATAATCATGTAGACTTAGAGGACATAGTTGCGATACTTTATTCCTTATAATATTCTTGATATTTTTCCGAAATCGAAACCCTCAATTTTATATTGAAAATTCTTCTTATTTTTTATAAGATGTATTTAGTAATGGTGGTGATTAAAAAACAAAAATTTATGGACGTAAATTCGGCTGGGGCGTATCCTAAACATCCATCATCATGAATCAAATATAAAAAGTTTTCTTTGAAATACCCTCGTTCTAGTGGGTTATTTGAATATGTTTAAAAATTCAGATGGATTTGATGGAACATATTCCCTCATGAAGACCCACTCAAACGGTACACTTATCGAAAATAATCATCGACTTGAAACTAGGCCCAAGTAGTTGCTATTGATGTAGGCCGGTTGGTATTGCAAATGGGTCATATTGGAACACTTTAACGACCCCCAGATTTGGCTTACGGATCCTCTAGGGGCAGCAAATCTTGTTGAAATTTGCTACATAGTGTCAGTATATAGTCTCTAATAACTATGCAAAAATTTGTCCATATCGGTTCATAATTATATATAGCCCCAATAAAAAAAAAACGATTCTCAGATTTGTCCTCCGGAACCTTTTGGAGGAGCAAAATTCATCCGATCCGGTTGAAATTTGGTACGTGGTGTTTGTCTATGGTCTCTAACAACTATGGAAAAATGTAAATACATATCGGTCCATAATTTTATGTAGCCCCTATATAAACCATTCCCCAGATTTGGGAGCCTCTTGGAGGAGCACAATTTATTCGATTCAGTTGACATTTGGTACGTGGTCTTAGTATATGGCCGCTAACAACCATGTCAAGATTGGTCCATATTGGTCTATAGTTATATATAGCCAATCCCCAATAACACAAAAAATGTTCCATATCGCAAAAACAATCTACCAAAATTTTATTTTTATAGATTTTTTTTTTTAAATTATATTTCTATAGAAAATTTTGTCAAAATTTTATTTCTACAGAAAATTTTGCCAAAAGTTTATTTTTGTAGTAAATTTTGTCAACGATTTATTTCTATAGAAAATTTTGTCAAAATTTTATTTCTAAAGGAAATTTCGTCAACATTTTATTACTCTAGAAAATTTTGCAAAATTTATATCAATTGAAAATTTTGCCAAAATTTTATTTCTATAAAAATAATTATCAAAATTTTATTTCTATAGAAAATTTTGTCAAAATTTTATTTCTCTAGAAAATTTTGTCAAAATTTTATTTCTCTAGAAAATTTTGACAAAAATTTTTTTTCTATAGAACATTTTGTCAAAATTTTATTTCTACAGAAAATTTTGCCAAAAGTTTATTTTTGTAGTAAGTTTTGTCAACGATTTATTTCTATAGAAAATTTTGCCAAAATTTTATTTCTATAGGAAATTTCGTCAACATTTTACTACTCTAGAAAATTTTGCAAAATTTATATCTATAGAAAATTTTGCCAAAATTTTATTTCTATAAAAATAATTATCAAAATTTTATTTCTATAGAAAATTTTGTCAACATTTTATTTCTCTGGAAAATTTTGTCAAAAGTTTATTTGTGTTGAAAATGTTGACAAAATTTTGTTTCCGTAGAAAATGTTGTCAAAATTTTATTTCTAAAGAAAATTTTGTCAAAATTTTATTTTTGCAGAAAATTGTGTAAAAATTTTATTTCTATAGAAAATCGTGTCAAAATTTTAATTGTATAAAAAATTTTGTAAATATTTAATTTCGGTAGAAAATTTTGTCAAAATTTTATTTCTACAGAAAATGTTGTCAAAATTTTATTTCTATAGAAAATTTTGTCAAAATTTTATTTCTATAGGAAATTTTTTTCAACATTTTATTTCTATAAAAAATTTTGTCAAAATTTTATTTCTATAGAAAATTTTGTCAAATCTTTATTACTATAGAAGATTCTGTGAAAATTGCATTTCTACAGAAAATTCTGTGAAAATGTTATTTCTATAAAAAAATTTGTCAACATTTTATTTCTATAGAAAATTTTGGCAAAATTTTATTTCTATAGAAAATTTTTTTCGAAATTTTATTTCTATAGAAAATTTTATCAAAAATTTTATTTCTATAGAAAATTTTGATACAAATTTTGATTTTGTAGAAAATTTCATCGAGATTGTATGTCTCTAGAAAATTTTGTCAAAAGTTTATTTGTGTAGAAAATGTTGTCAAAATTTTACTTCTATAAAAAAAATTGTCAAAATTTTACTTCTATAAAAAAATTGTCAAAATTTTATTTCTATAGAAAATTTCATCAACATTTTATTTCTCTAGAAAATTTTGTCAAAATTTTATTTCTATAGAAAATTTTGTCAAAATTCTTTTTCTATAGAAAATTTTGTCAAAATTTTATTTCAGTAGAAAATGTTGTCAAAAAATTTTTGCTATAAAATGATTTGCCAAAGATTTATTTCTATAGAAAATTTTGTCACAATTTTATATCCATAGAAAATTTTGGCAAAATTTTATTTCTATAGAAAAATTTTTCGAAATTTTATTTCTATAGAAAATTTTGTCAGAATTTTATTTCTATAGAAAATTTTGATAAAAATTTTATTTCTGTAGAAAATTTCATCAACATTTTATTTCTCTAGAAAATTTTGTCAAAAGTTTATTTGTGTAGAAAATGTTGTCAAAATTTTATTTCTATAAAAATAGTTGTCAACATTTTATTTCTATAGAAAATTTTGTCAAAATTTTATTTCTCTGGAAAATTTTGTCAAAAGTTTATTTGTGTTGAAAATGTTGACAAAATTTTGTTTCCGTAGAAAATGTTGTTAAAATTTTATTTCTAAAGAAAATTTTGTCAAAATTTTATTTTTGTAGAAAATTCTGTCAAAATTTTATTCCTATAGAAAATTGTGTCAAAATGTTATTTGTATAGAAAATTTTGTAAATATTTAATTTCTGTAGAAAATTTTGTAAAAGATTTTGTTTCTATAGAAAATTTTGTCAAAATTTTATTTCTATAGAAAATGTTGTCAAAATTTTATTTCTATAGAAAATTTTTGTCAAAATTTTATTTTTTTAGAAAATCGTGTCAAAATTTTAATTGTATAAAAAATTTTGCAAATATTTAATTTCTGTAGAAAATTTTGTCAAAGATTTATTTCTATAGAAAATGTTGTCAAAATTTTATTTCTATAGAAAATTTTGTCAAAATTTTATTTCTATAGAAAATTTTGTCAAAATTTTATTACTATAGAAAATTCTGTGAAAATTGTATTTCTACAGAAAATTCTGTGAAAATGTTATTTCTATAAAAAAATTTGTCAACATTTTATTTCTATAGAAAATTTTGGCAAAATGTTATTTCTATAGAAAATTTTTTTCGAAATTTTATTTCTATAGAAAATTTTATCAAAAATTTTATTTCTATAGAAAATTTTGATACAAATTTTGATTTTGTAGAAAATTTCATCGAGATTGTATGTCTCTAGAAAATTTTGTCAAAAGTTTATTTGTGTAGAAAATGTTGTCAAAATTTTACTTCTATAAAAAAAATTGTCAAAATTTTACTTCTTTAAAAAAATTGTCAAAATTTTATTTCTATAGAAAATTTCATCAACATTTTATTTCTCTAGAAAATTTTGTCAAAATTTTATTTCTATAGAAAATTTTGTCAAAATTCTTTTTCTATAGAAAATTTTGTCAAAATTTTATTTCAGTAGAAAATGATGTCAAAAAATTTTTGCTATAAAATGATTTGCCAAAGATTTATTTCTATAGAAAATTTTGTCACAATTTTATATCCATAGAAAATTTTGGCAAAATTTTATTTCTATAGAAAAATTTTTCGAAATTTTATTTCTATAGAAAATTTTGTCAGAATTTTATTTCTATAGAAAATTTTGATAAAAATTTTATTTCTGTAGAAAATTTCATCAACATTTTATTTCTCTAGAAAATTTTGTCAAAAGTTTATTTGTGTAGAAAATGTTGTCAAAATTTTATTTCTATAAAAATAGTTGTCAACATTTTATTTCTATAGAAAATTTTGTCAAAATTTTATTTCTCTGGAAAATTTTGTCAAAAGTTTATTTGTGTTGAAAATGTTGACAAAATTTTGTTTCCGTAGAAAATGTTGTCAAAATTTTATTTCTAAAGAAAATTTTGTCAAAATTTTATTTTTGTAGAAAATTCTGTCAAAATTTTATTCCGATAGAAAATTGTGTCAAAATGTTATTTGTATAGAAAATTTTGTAAATATTTAATTTCTGTAGAAAATTTTGTAAAAGCTTTATTTCTATAGAAAATTTTGTCAAAATTTTATTTCTATAGAAAATGTTGTCAAAATTTTATTTCTATAGAAAATTTTTGTCAAAATTTTATTTTTTTAGAAAATGTTGTCAAAATTTTATTTCTATAAAAAATTTTGTCAACATTTTATTTCCATTGGAAATTTCGTCAACATTTTATTTTTATAGACAAATTTGTCAAAATTTTATTTCTATATAAATTTTTGTCAAAATTTTATTTCTATAGAAAACGTTGTCAAAATTTTTTTCCTATCGAAAATTTTGTGAAACTGAATTATGGACGTATTTAATCGGCCTTTTTTTGTTTAATATAC